>NW_022436950.1:22377491-22431916 GCF_009761245.1 Sapajus apella | reverse complement strand
GAAGGGGGAAGGGAGGAAGGGGGAAGGGAGGAAGGGGGAAGGGAGGAAGGGAGAATGGGAGGGAGGAAGGGAGGGAGGGAAGGAAGAAAGTCTTTTCATTAAGCCTCAAATCAACCAATCTCTGACCTGCTCTTCCTGACTCCCTCCAACAGGTGTTCCACATATTGTATTTATTCTAAAACTCAATTCCAACTTCAGCATTCTGTTGTTTAAGGCCTTCTGTGACCTCTGATTGCCCCAAGTTCAAGTCCAAACTCCGAAGCATGGGGTACAAAGTCCTTTATAATCTAGACCCCATTTTCCCTTTTTATTTTGCTTCTCAGTCCTCTCCATATTCCCATTGTTTCCCTTCCCTCCTCTCCTCTCCCCTTCTCCTCTCATTCTGTCCATCCACCCTGTGCCCCTTTCCCTCCCTGCCTTCCTCTTCCCACCTTCCTCTTTTCTTCCCCACCTCTACCCTCAATTATATTGACCTGATTATAATTCTCTAAAACAAAAATCTTCCCTCTTGCCACCTGATCTTTCCTCAGAGCATCCATTTGCTTAGAATCCTTTCCCCTGTTCCCACAATCTCATGGCTAACTGCCCCTTTATCTCTAAAGCCCAATCTAGTTTTGCTCCCAGGAGCCTATTCCCTGCCCCTCCCACAGCGCCTCCTGTCTACCCTACAATGCAACAGTGGGCCTCATGGTATTTTACTCTCCACCTTAATGTTCTTCTCTTCTACAGGACCATAGCTTCATAAAGAAAGGGATCATGTCCTTGCCAAATTATCTCTGCAAAGCACAGTATGTGGTACATAGAGGAAACTAGCAAAGATTTGTTGACAGGTGACATCAATAGTGTATGGCAGTGTAAACTATTGCCCCTTCCTAAACAAGTGTCTTAATATAATCTCCTCAGGTATCACATTGCAGATGAGAGCCAGAACAGAGGTCAAGTCATTTGAAGTCACCTTATAGAACATGTCGCTATTCGGATTATAGCTGGGACTAGAACCCAGCCCATTAAGCTGCAAGCTTCTCAAGGATGAGAAACACATCTTATTAATCCTGCCATTCCCATGGCCAGCATCACGTCTGGAAAGTATCAGGTACCTAATGAATGAATGCATGAGTACACTGGCACCCAGTTCTTTCCACTGCCTCGGACAATGTTGAAAAGAAACCGTGGTATTACATTAGAGTTGATCGCTCTAGACAACTAAACTGAATAATTAGAGCTCTACCATCCAGATTAGGGTGTGAATCATCTGCCATCCAAATTTCCCGGTTAAGCTGAAGATTATCAATTTGATTTGACTTTGTGCAGTATCAATGTAAACTGCATTTACTTCCTGAATCGATGGATTGCATACAAAAGTGGCCCAGATCTAGTGTTACCACTATGTCCACAGAAAGAGGCTGCCGCTATTTTTAAAGTTCCCCTGGAAAGTAGACGATATGATCCCCCTTGCTTATTCATTCTGATGTCACTCAGACCTCTAGGGAGGAAAGTTCCTCTTTTCATTCTGCTAAAATTTCTCCTACCTTGTATTTGGAATGTTTCTCCCTACAGGTTGGATTACAGATGATAGGAAGGCTCCTGATATGGAGCCATCACCCCAGTGTCTGCCTGTGTTCCTGGCTTAGTAGACAGTATAGGTGAGAGGGAATGAATGTCTGTGTGATGTTAATTTAACACAGACTCCAGCATGGTGAGCCTGGACTGGTTAGCACTGCCATTGAGGCAGCATTTGATGGGTTGCAGAGAAGCTGTATAATATAATGTTTTTGAGTGCAAACTTCAAAAAGTGACTCTGAAGTAGTCTGACTGCCCGTGATTTCAATTTTGGCTTTCTACTTAAGTAACTTGCTCTAAGCTCACACAGGTGTTACACTTGCTGAATATTTCTGCCCCTATCTATAAAGCAGGCCTGATAATAATATAACTACCTTAGATATAATTCATATAACATGCTTTATATAGTGTCTAAAATATGGTGCATAATAAATGTTACACACACAGACATATGCACCCCTCCGAGGATTGTGGGTAGTTGCTTTAATGGGTAAATCAGCAACTGGGCTGTGACCTGTCTTTGGTGACTCACATTTTAAAGCATTTCTTTCTCTGTTTATATCCACTTAATCCCTCTATGAATTCCTAGCCCTTGGAACCTGCTCTGAAGATGACCGCACAATATCTCCCAGTTACACCAGGCCTCCCAAAGCAAACTTCATGTTATTCACATAACTTGCATTTTAACAGACTATTCCAAATATGCACCCAAATTTGATATAAATCAGTCCAGTTGTTTTCTTTTGACATGAAGAGAGATAAGAGAGAGTTAATTTCGTTTGGCTAGATGGAAGGTGAAGAAGCAGAAAGCGAGCAGAGGATAACCCACTTGCTTCGTCCTGCTTCTCATGCACAGAGCACAGGTGTAGCACAGAGATCTGAGGATGGGGGCCTGGGGGACCCAGGCATCCAAGAGAAGCCATTCCAAAGTTAACAGAATGAGCATTTTAGTAAGTATATCAAGGGAAGAAAATCTGTCTTGGTCTCTAGTGAGCGGTGAACAATTGCATCAGCAAGGCCTAAGCAGATAAGGGCCCACAGGGAAGAAAGGCACATCCTAGAGCACACAGCAGGGGACAGGAGTGAGAGTGTGACACAGAGGTCCCACTGCAGCAGGGTCTGGAAGTAGAGAAGTCCCTCTTGGCTGTGGCAGTGACCTCCCATGGCTACCCTGGGGTTTTCATCAGATTCTGAGTAAGGAGGGGCTGGAGAATGCCCCCCAGATCTCCAGTTACTGGAAGTCACATCATTGGTTATTTTGTGCTGACATAATTGTCAGTTGTTTCCGTTCTGTGTTTGCAATGCATACTTTAGCAATACTTCTGTCAGCTTTAATAAAGAATTCAGTTAATATCAAGATGCTCTAACCAGAACAAGAAACATCAAGGGAAGCAACATTCTTTACTCTGGAAAGCATCTTGTCTGAAGAAGATTTCAGTATTTTTTTTTTTTTTCTATCAGAATCATCATCCTAGATTTCTAAGTCAGGCAATGATCGATTTGCCAGTTGCCATGCATACATAAAAATAATGAAAGCAAAAAACAATACAAGGCAGCATAGCATGGGCTCCACCTCCCCAGCTAGACTTTGAAGTCTTTGGGAGTAGAATGTTGCCAGCGTCTAACCTCTGACTAACAGAGCTAGGACTTTATCAGCCTCACGGTGGAAGGAGAGGAGTGGAGGTCATGATGGGGGATGCATGAGTCTGTCTCTCCCTAGAGACATTAGGACACAAACTTCCACCATTATTGCTGCAACGTTCCATCACGGTCCCATCTGAAGCTTACATGCAACAACTTTGAGAGGTCATTTCAGTCTTGGGGTACTCACTCAAGAAGTCAGCACCACCTGAGCTATGTGGAGTGAGCAGTTCAGGATTCCCTAAGGGAGACCTTGAGAGGATCACAGCCTTAATAATGCCATTCCGCCTGTTCCTATAATTTTCCCCGTCAGAGAACTTGGGTTTCCACAAAGGAGTTTGCTTGTTTCTGTGGGTCTGACTGTGCAAGCTGCTACCACCACTGGCTTAGAATCTCTCATGCCTCTTTGTAGGAATAGGGTTCAGATAGGGAGAGCAACTTCAACAAGATGAGGAGGAGATGAGGAGGAGGCTGGCTGCCTAGAGTAGGTCAGTTTGGCAAAAATATTGAATTTATTAGGACACATGGAAGACACTGAGTCCACAAATCTGACCTGGTTTTAGTGTTTTCAAAGATGATTAATAGAATAATTAAAACATAGGATGTGTCTCACAACGTAGACTTTACCAAAATTCCTTCCATTTGTGCATTGAATTGGCTTGGGACTGAAGTGCTCCCCATGTTACAGATGAAGGCGTAGATTTCAGAGAAGTTAAGTAACATCTCCAAGACCACACAGTAAGGCAGTAAGACAGTAAGGAGTTCCTCAGTGATACATTTATGTCCTTTAATGTTTTTATCCCCAGGACTTAACAGAGTGAGGCAAACAAAAGTTTACGAAATAAATGAGCTGGGCCGGAACCCAGGCTTCTCTCTGCAGTGAGGGTTGCCAGATTTAGCAGATAAAGACACAGGAAGCCCAATTAAATTTGAATTTTAGATAAACAAGAAATAATTATGTCCTCTCTTTCTCTCATTATTTGTTCAGTTCTCTTATTTATTTTAAAGGGATACATTTCAACATCTTCCTGTTGGTAATCTTTATCAACAACTGATAGTCATTAAAATTCCAGATGCTTTGGAGATCTCTCAGATAACTAAAAGTAGAATTACCATTTGACCTAGCAATCTCATTCTGGGCATCTACCCAAAAGAAAATAAATCATTCTACAAAAAGACACCTGCATGCATCTGTTCACAGCACTGTTCTCAATAGCAAAGACATGAAATCAACCAAGGTGCTCCTCCGTGGTGGACTACATAAAGAAAGTGTGGTGCACATACACTATGGAATACTACACAGCCCTAAAAATGAATGAAATCATGTTCTTTGAAGAAACATGATGCTGGAGGCTATCATCCTAAGTAAATTAACACAGAAATATAAAACTAAATACCACGTGTCATTTAGAAGTGAGAGCTAAACATTGGGTACACTTGGGCACAAAGATGGACACAGCAAAACTACTGTGGGTATTATGATAACTACCTGAGTGACAGGAGCATTAGAAGCACAATATTAAGCACCATGCAATGTACCCATGTAACAAACCTGCACATGTATCCCCTGAATCTAAAATAAAATAAATGCAAATTTAAAAAATTTCCAAACACCGATATTTTGGGCTTCCTATTGATTGAATTCTTTAATAAAAAATTTTCAATCTATTTTGAGTCAATAACAAAATTTAGAGAACTTGTTTAAAAACTGTTAAATGTTCTTAGCAGCTCTTAAGATGACTTAAAAAGTAATTCTTTAGCAGATCAAATCTGACCCATGAGGAGTTGAAAAGAGCAGGTGTGTATCCTACCATGGTGAATTATTGCTCGATATTAATTATAACTTTGTTACCAAAATATGCAGTTGAATTTTTTCTGTTCATTAAAATGTGCATTAAAATATTTCTAAAATTTTTCTACTACAAATACTACAGATATTTAATAACCACAGATATAAAAAATGTTTAGCAACCTTCTTATTTTATAATAATTTAGATTTGAAGAAAAGTTACAAAGATAGAACATGAGGTACTCCCATATATCCCTCACTCAGATTCCCCATTGTTAATATTTTAATATTACCATGGTATACATGTCCATAACTCAGAAACCAACATTACTCTCAATTGAACTGTATGCTTTATTCAGAGTTCATATTCTTATAATATTTAGATTTTACTTTTTTTTTTTTTTTTTTTTTAGACAGTCTCACTTTGTCACCAGAATGGAGTGCAGCAGCACGATCTCAGCTCACTGCAACCTCTGCCTCCTGGGTTCAAGCAATTCTCCTGCCTCAGCCTCCTGAATTGCTGAGATTACAGGTGCCCCCCAACACACTCAGCTAATTTTTTGTACTTTTAGTAGAGATGGGATTTCACCATGTTAGCCAGGATAGTCTCTATCTCTTGATCTCATGATCCTCCCGCCTCCACCTCCCAAAGTGCTGGAATTACAGGAGTGAGTCACTGCACCCAGCCTAGATTTTATAATTTTTTTCTACTAACGTCTACCTTCTATTGTAGGATACCAGTTACATCTAGTTGTCATGCTTTCTTAGTTTCCTCTAGACTATGACAATTTCTCAGTCTTTCCTTATTTTTCATGGCCCTGAAAGTTTTGGGAATGCTGGTTAAATATTTTGTAGAATGTTCCTCAATTTGAGTTTGCCTGATATATTTCTGATGGTGAGACTACAGTGGTAAATTTGGGGGAAGAATTCCACAGAGGTGAAGTGCATTTTCAGCATGTGATATCTGCGGCATATGCTATCAACATGACATCACTGGTGATGTTAACCTTGGTCACTTGATTAATTTAGTGTTTGCCATGATTCTCTACCATAAAGTTATTCTTCTCCCTGCCCCCCTCTTTCTATTCTCTATTCTTTGGAGGACAGACACAAAGTGCAGCCCACACTTAGACGCAGAACTAGGCTCTTTTCTCCAAATACCTCATGTATACACAGTCTAAAATTTCCCCCATTTTTTATTGACCCCCAGAAGCTGGTTGCCTGGCAGCCTCCAGTAGTACATGACCCAGACCACAGAAAACTGGTGGCGTTCCAAGCAACAGGCAATGATACCACCATTGAGTTCTCCTTCCACTACTACCTGAGACCTGAGGAAGTTACCTGGCCCATCCTGCTCACAACCAAGCCTTATCTTGTATCAGAGGGCACTCTACGTATTTTCATTGAAAGGGAGCTACTTGTTATATTACATTTGGAAAGTTGGGAATATAAAAATGAGCCATTGCTGGTCACTTTCAAACGTAATCATGTATTAAAAGTGTCTCACACACTATTCTATGACCATGAAGGAAGCTGAAGTACACAATGGAATTCAACCCTTCTGGCTTAGTTTTTTATAACTATGAAGGTTGGTACTTTGTCAAAAAATGGGAAATCCCAAACAAATGCTAAACAGGATAAGACACCAGGACAATAAGCAGAAACTGGAACTGTCCCAGGCATACTGGGACAATGATCATCTTATTTAAAAAGTCTTCTTCCCACTGTGTATAAGCATCTGTGGATGCCAAGGTTTTGGTAAGACTCACAGCATTTCTTTCCTTCAGAATGCTGGGAATCCCTGTGTAAGGTTCACATACTCCCTTACACTCTGGTAGAGTTTCTCTCTCAACTGTCATGCACCTGGTTCCGTGTCCCCTTACCTTCTACCATGCTGGGCTCCTCAGATGAGACACCTAGGGGGATTTCCAGCAAAATGTCACCCCTCAAGGACCAGAATTGTGTCCCAAATCATGTAGACTGGGCTGGACAACACTGAGGTCTTGAAGGTTTCTCACTTCTCTTTGATCCTTTTACCTTAGGATGGCTTCTGCTGTAGCTCTTAATCTGCCACACCTGTGTCCCTTTCTCCTGGACCTCACTTCACTCTTGGAACTGAGGATGCCTCCTAATGTGAATATTCCCAAAGTCCAAGTTTTACCTAGAAGAAAGACAAAGAGGAAAATGAAATCAGTTTTACAAAGCCTTTTCTCCCTTCACCAAAGAATGAAGCTCTCATTCCTGGGAAAGGTAGATGGGCAGGGGGTTGTAGTACAGTCATTTTATTGTGTGTCCACGTGGGTGCTGTAATTTTGTGTTTTGCTTTTAATGCACATCAGAGCCAGGCCTAAGTAAGATAGAGGGCAGTGTGTGTGTGTGTTGGGGGCCATACGTAACCAACGATACTTGGGCATTCATGTCACAAGTCATAGAGCACCTATCCCATGACAGCTACCGGGCTACTTTCCAGAGATAAAAGACTGTCTAACATATGGCCCCAGACCTCATGGAGTTCGTGATCTAAATCAGAACCTTCCTCATTATGCGGAAAACTGAAAATGAGACTTGCTGTGTCCAATCACAATGACATGCATATTTGTGGGAGGAGTTCATGGCATTGAATCTGAATGGGAGCCAAACAAACCCACCAGCTGCCCACTTACCACACTCAGACTCCTGGTCGAGACCCAAATACACCCCTGGGAGCAACTGCCCACTCTGCGGAGCAGTCATGCTGAACTGGGTGCCTTGGTTTGCAGCTGGCACTTGGTGGTTGACAGAAATCACGGATTTTGGCTCTTGTGGTATTTGCTCCCTGGATCACATAGGATAAGTCATGACAATCAACTGAATCTTTATGACAGACATCAATAGTAGTTAAAAAAATATGTTTTTTCCTGTATAATTTCCTCTCATTTTGATGGCTGGGTATTTTTTGGTTTGGGCCTTATGAGGGCTTGCTGCTGGGCCCAGATCGTGTTTCATGAAGGGTTTGCCCTGGGAATTAGGGATTGTTCCTTCCCCCTACTAGGAAAATTAAACTCTTCTCACTGGAAGCATGGGTCTGGAGAAATTTATTCCACAAGGGTGATTGACTATGTCCTCCCTAATAAGTGTTGTTTTTAATCTGTCTAAGTGGACTGCTGCCTGGCTATGGGTCCCTTTTGTTGGGTTCTTCTGTATCTCTTGGTATGGGCAGAAGTTTGGGAAGGGTGTGGGATGCCTTAACCCAAGAGGCCAGGCTTGGTCACATCAAGAGTGGTGCTGTGTGCAACTGTGCAATCACTGAATATCAGAGGTAGACAGGAACACAGAGATCACTGGAGTTCTGACCTTTTATTTCGCTAATGCAGGGATTAGTGTAGTGGCAGAGCAGACGCCAGAGTCCAGGCTTTTTGTTCCTAGCCCTTCTTCCATTCAACCAAAGACCATGGGGTGATTCTTATTTTGTTCTCCTTTGGACCCAGATCAGTGCTGGCCTTCAAAGGATTAAAGGAAAAAAGACAGTACCACAACTTCAGTGAAAGGAAATTTGGGATTTTGAGAATGAAGAAGGAATTGAGTATTTCAGTGATAATTTAATAGCTTCTCTAGTGACAAAAGAATTCATGCTGGTGCTTAGTTTCTGAAGAACTATGAGCTACCCTACCTGTGAAATTACCCATCGAATTCCAAGCCACCCTCCATGAAGGGAGTGAGAGATGAGCATGCTTGATTCTCCTTAACTTCCTTCAGGGGCAGAGTGGTTTCCACTGGAATTACCAGAAAAGGTTTCTGGAAAAAATAGAGTAAGTCAAATACTCAGATAATCCCCCACAAAGGCTGTCCTCACTGCATTCCTTGATAAATTTGGGTTTTCTGTACAGAAATTTTCATTGCTGTCGCCCTTCTCTTTCTAAAAATCAGCCCCATATGTTAATTTCCTTATATACCGAATGGAGTGACTACATGACTCCAGGGGAGTAGATGAATTTACAGACCAGTAAAGTTAGATGTTTCCAGTTGCTCAAAATTCCCTCTTCCCCTTCCTGGAGGATAGCAGAGACTCCATTTCTCTTCATTTACTAATTTAAGGAATTCATGCTTGCTGGTGATTAGTTTCTGAAGAACCATGAGCTGCCCTACCTGTGAAATCACCCACAGGATAAAGCAAAGGTTAAGCTGTGAATCTGTGACTACTTAAAGCTTACGTCACACCTGGATATTCAGTAAAGTTGGTGTTCATGAAATATGTCCAATACGTATCACCCAGAGGCACAGCGTTCATTCCTAAATTCTACCCTTTTGAAACAGCCTTTCTAATTCTCCTTGTGAGGGCTCTCGTCACCCTGATCAGCAGTTTCCAAATGAGACAAAGTGAAGTTTCTTTTGCTGACTCTGTGTAGTAAAACGTGGGTTTGATGGACAGGGCCCTGAGACTGACCCTAGTGAAGAAGGTCAGGCAGTGTCCACAGTTTTATGGGCTCACAGAGAATCAAGGGACTGCAGCTGGCCTGGCTCAGGCAGGCAGGTTTCAAAGGGCACAAAGACCATGTTAAATAGTCTCTGTGGTGTCTGACATCCTCTCTCCATGACACAGGATGGTCTTTCTGCAATGCCGAAGTAAACTATGCTCCTTGTGATCAAGCATGATCCCAAATGGAAGATTCCACTGACTGCAAATCTGGACTCGTTACTCTCTTTTGAGGGCTTCAGCCCCCATGTACAGGCTCATGTATGAAAGAAATATTGCATCTCTAGTTTCCACAAATTAAACCAACTTCAATTCTTATCCTGAGACACCAGGCTATTCATCTTATTGTTTACCACCAACCTCCACTCTAGGACTGAGCTAAGTTTGGAGTCTCACAGAGGACCAACTGCTGAAAGAGGTGCCCACGGGTCTTGGTGGGCTGCCCATTCTCTCATGGCAGAGGTGGTCCCTTCAGCCTCTCCTCTCTGCTTTTAGGACCCCCAGATCGCATTCTTTCCCTACTACCCTTCTGCCCTAGAGAATACCACCTCAGGCAACACAATCTCTTCCCCTCTCTTCACGTTTCTCCATATGGCCTTACTTACTCTATCCTCAAACTGCTTTGGTTGGTCTGACTTCCAGAAACAAGGGCATGGATATTCTGCTAAATAATCCTCCTAAAATAGCCAAACATAGTATCCACTATATACCGCAATGTTTGGAGGATAAACAAGAAAGCATGGGGAAGAAAAACAAACAAATTAAAAACCAAGAGCTGCCCTAAACCAGAATGATCAGAGATTGCGACTCATCATAATCTCTTCATTCCCCTCCCTCCCTCCCACCCCGCCTTCCACCCCTCCTTTTTTTCTGTTTCCTGAGGCCCCTCTGGACTTCCTGACCTCCATCTGATATTGTCTGGGTCCCAATAGCACAGCCTGTTAGGGGTTTTTTGCACAGCCCTGGATCCTGTGCAGGGCTCTTGCTTCAGTCAGACAGTCTGACCCCCAGGCCAGTTCAGTGGCTGAAGTCGTTTTCTCCCCCAGTGTTTGTGTCTTTGTTTACTCCATCATGAACATGTCCAGATGGCCTGTTCTCTCTAGGCCACAAGCCATCCTGCTTACCTCCCTCACTTTGCCGGACTCCTGAAGGCATTTGAGTTAAGATCTCTAGCTCAGATCCTTCCATTGGCAGAAGGACTGTCAGGTGAGGCAGTGAGCTCCCTGTGATTGGGATTAGACCACCATCTTGCCAGGACTCAACAGAGGCTATTCCTATTCCTAACTGTACACAAAACTGGATTGGGAAGCCTCTAAATCCCCTAGTCTCTGAACTTGTAATAATCATTCAGAGACTGCCTGGGGTCAGATCTTTGCTCTATGACTTATTAGCTGAGTGACCTCATCCAAGTTGGGTAGCTTCTTTGAGACAACTTTTTCATCTATAAAGTAGGGATATTAATCATTCCCACCACAGGGAGTTACTGGGGGGACTGGATGGGATGTTACATGTAAAGTGCTCAGAACAGTTCTCAGTGTTCTGGCATACAATAAGCTCCCAGTGAATGTTATTTCTGTCTACCCTTGTCTTTTCCCTCCTAATTTGTTGATCAGGGGCTAGCCCATCTGCAGTACAGATTTAATGGAGGGATTTCAGCGTCCATAAAACACAGAATGGCCTGAGTGTCTTGCTGAGGATGGACATTCCAGAAGGTTTTTTTTTCCTTCCAGCCTATGCTCCATTCCCTCTTCATCACATTCACCTGCAGGCTTCTGTGATGCTTCTCCCGGGAGGGTGCCAGCATCAGCCCCATTTTCTGAGAGACTTCCACAGGCAGCAGGGGAAGAAGGGTTTGTGTTGGTTTCTGAGGGCTGCCCCAGATTTAGACTTGGAGATCTAAATAAAACAGACATGTATTCGCTCACAGTTCTGAAGTACGGAAATTCAAAATTAAGGTGTTATCAGGGCCATGCTCTCTCTGAGTGCTCTAGGGGAGGATCTTGCTTTGCCTCTTCTTAGGTTGTGGGAAATCCTTAGCATTCGTTGGCTGAATAGTGTTAGTTACTATTTTTCTTTGATTCTCACCTTTTTGTGGACAACAATGAAAATCCGAATATTGCAAGTTTGCTTAGGTTGGGATAATGGTCTGTGCTATCCCAACACCAATTGCACGTTTGTTCAACAGAAAGGGGGCTAAAAGAACTGTAGGATTTTAGTTCTACAACTAAATTTTAGTTCTAACTGTAGGATCAGTTCTAGGGAACTGATGATGAAATTGCCATGAAGTGGCTGCAAAACTGACCTCTTGCTTTGGGGACTGCTGTCTTAGAACCAAGGGTGGTGGATTCTCCCAACTAACTTTTCAGTGTATCCTGTTCCTTTGCTCACTGCATGGTGTCACCTGACCACTGAGATTTGCCCCATGACCTCCTCTCTTTGTATCTCCATGTTTTTTCCTCTTGCCTCTCCCAGTTGGGTATTCATCTTATCCCAATGCTGCATTGCAGTCACTGCAAGTTGAAGACCTTGGCAGCTTCTCTTTAATCTACCAGGAGTGTGGTGATCACTGGACACAATATTGGCCAGGTGTTCAAAATCTGGTGAAGAAATGTATGAACTAACTACCGCTGTCCAACTGGCCAAGTGAGAATGGCTTCCAATGCCCCCAAGGCTTTTCGTTCAGGGATTCTGACAGAGAGCTCACCACCAACAGAATGCAGGAAGGCTCTTTGACAAACAGCTGTCAGCCACAGAGGTGGAGAGCGGCAGGAGAAATACCACATTGATCCTGGCCAAGTCACTGTGCCTTTCTAGCCTGAGTCTCAGTTTCCTCTCCTTTTATCCTGCTGGATATTAAGTAGGACATTTGGAGTTCCAGTCCACTAGATTCTCTGCTTCTCTTCTCTATGATGTTTTTTCTTAACTTTCTACTCCTTTTTATGATGTGTATTTTTTTCAACAGTAAGAATTATCAGGCTTTATCCACACATTTGAGTGGCGTGTTTGTGTGACTGTTTCCCTTAAACTACCTCTTTTCTCATTAACACACTACCTGCCAGTTTAGGATGCTTTCTTTTTGACAGTCTCATCGAGCTGGGTGTCTTGTCTTTAGCTTTAACCTGGTAGCATTGTGCTGTCTGATCTTTCTGAATATTTTTGGTCTAACCAGTCATATTAGGTAAGGAGTTATAATCTCTCATCCCCATGGTCAACCCTCTGCTTTGAAGGGAAAGACCTTGGCATTAATCCTTCAATCATAAGAAAAAGGTTCCTCTCTCTCTGCCATTTACTTGGTAGAGCTGAAAGGGGCCTGTGGGCTACATGGTCCAGGAAGCCTCCGTGCTATGAAGTCTGGGTTAGGACAGAGTGAGTCTCTTCACCTCCATGTCAACTAGCTCTCTTGGTATAGCTTGTCTGGAGCGTGGCAGCTGCTGGTGCTGCTGTTATTGTCAGCAGCCTGGGCCCTGCTGCCACCATGACGCATATGGACGCTCCATGTCAGCCTGCCAGCGTCTTCTCATTGGGCTGGTTCAAAGTGATGAGCAAGCTACAATGTGACAATCTTTTCTTCTTTTTACTACCTTTTTATCATACCATCATACTGCTGCTTCCTCTGCTCTTTGCCAATGAACTATTTAGGCTTAATTAAGCCTCATTTTTATTCCTCTTTCATCCTTGACAAGTTCTGCTATATCTGGGTTGAAAATCCAGTACATTACTGGCTAGAGAAGATGGGACTGAATGTTTTTTATGATCAATTGCACTCTGGGGAACCATCACAAAGATCTCTCTGTCCTTCCTCTGGAAGATTAAGAGTTACGGTACAGTGCCCCCTAAAAGAGGGTGCCTTATATTAGCCAGGATGCAGGCAGATGACACAACCATGGCAGGCACAGAGGTCCAGAGAGCAGAAACTGGTTGAAATTACAAAACTTGTAAGATCTATAAAATGTCTACATTCTTTGTAATCACTCTCACAGCTCTTTAATTCCTTAAATCTTTGAGGAAGGGCATTCTACCTCATGTCAGTTGATGGCCCCTTGGTGTTCCTGACACCTTGGATTCATGTCATCTGGGATGAGATTCACAGTCATGTACTGATTGACTCTTTGGGAAGCTGTGTGACAATTCTACCTGGGTGGTACTTCCTGGCTTTCTTTTAGTGCCATTTGTGTATGCGGACATTGGGAGTCTAGGTACTTCTGCCACAACTCCATGTCCCTTACCACAGCCAGCCTGACTTCCGTGCTTTCCAGCTGGAGTGAATATCCTGCTTCAACTTGTTCTTCAGTAGGAAGCCTACCCTCACCGGAGTCCAAAGACATGTGCCTGCATGCATCCAGGGGCCCCACTGGTGGTCTCAGCTGGGTCTTGTCCTCACTTTTGAATCAACAGAGTTATTATTTAATCCCATATCTATATTTCTACTTCACTGCCTGCAAACCAGCTGATACATAAGCTTATCAGATTCCCTTGCTTGTGGAGAGAGGAGCCAGACAGAAGGGATTTCAATATCCTCACCCAACTCTATGAGCAATTCCCAGTCATCCCAGCCCTCCAGCTGCAGGTCAATTGGCTTCCTTTAATTACCTAAAACATCGTGTCTACTCTCTTGATTATCTTATATTATGCTCAATTTTGAGGTCTGCCAGAGAAAATTATGGAGTAAGGGGGCTTGGTGAAGTCTGTATATGAAAAACTTTACAATTAGAAAGCTGCAATTTGGGAAGTTATAAGCAGAATTTGGATCCTAGAGTGGAAAATAGAATTTGATTGTGGGTCCATAAAGCCTTTCCTCATTTGTTTTAGCAGAAACACATTTTGTAAGACTTGATTTGTCAGACATTAGGAGAGTACCTACCTCCTATTCCAGAATAGCTACCTCCTAAGCCAGCTAAGTGTCACAACGCTGATGCTTCCAACCAATGTTAAAAATTTTTATTCAGTTAATTTAACTTGCATATATTGTTAAATAGTAGCTTTCTGGATATTGGACATTGGGAAATTCATTTGTCCAATGTCCAATATCCAGAAAGCTGCTGTTCATTTTGGGGGAAATACAGATCCTCCTGTCTAAGCAGTTTCTCTCAGGAGGCTAAACCACTGTGGTAGTGATATGAACTGCCAGCGGGAAGATGAAGATGAGATGAACATCTTCATTTCATGCTGGAGAAAATACCACGATAGGAAGGTGGTAAGAGAGGCCTTCGACCTGGCCCAGGGCTGGTGTTATTTATGACTGAAGAAGCCAGAGTTTGACAAATGTACTGTGAACCACTGTTATCATGCTCAGATCTGAGCTTAGGGAGGGGAGTAGGCATCACTGAGGGAGAGCCATGGAGTTTCCTTTGAAGGAAATGGACACTCGTACAGAATGGCTTATCATATTTGCTTTACTTGTGTCACTGGTTCCTTGGGAAAACATCTCCTGTAACCCATTTAGGAAGACTGAGGTTCCTCAAGAAAAGTTAGAGAGTCAAGAATCAGGACCATGGCAGCCACGCTGATGACAGGCCAGGCTCAAATCATTGGGCAAGTGATTTTAAGAGCTGAAGTCCATTTCTGCCAAACCTCATTCCATGTTGCCATCTATCAATAAAAAATATATGTGTGTATGTATATATATAACATCATCCCAAGCCTCTGACAGATGAGTAATATGTATGTATAAATTCCACAGTGGAATGCAAGTGGGCTTTTCTGACTAAGATTTGCTTAACACAAAAGATTCAAGCATGTACCAGAAAGCAAATCAAAGCTGTTGTCTAGCGATCTTTTCACATGCTCAACAGGACTCCAGTGCAAAGTTGTGAGTTCATAACTGTTGCAGGTGCTCTTCTTTTGTTGAAAACTATCCCCATCACCATTAATGCTGGTTTTTTGTTTTGTTTTGTTTTTTCTTTTTTGGGGGAGGAGAAAATTGATTTGTGAGGCCATATTCTACTTGCTGTCTTCTGGAAATATTTGATTATCCCTACCTAAGGAATGGAATAAAAATGTAACACACCCAAATTTTAGAAAGATATGCATTCCCCACTCCCTGTTGTTTGAGTGTAGATACCCATCATGCCCTGTTGACAGAGATTTATGTGCATGTTTTATATCTCACGAAGTGGGGGAAGCCATCCCATTCTTTTTCAATCTGCAAGTAAGAGAGGGTGAGTGAGCAAAAGAGAAAGGAAGAAGAGAAAGGAGAGAGAGAGAGATAATGAACGTGCCTAGAAAAGTATTTAACACCAGGAATCAACCCAGTGCAGGTTCCCAGATCAGGTCTGGGCTATAAGCTGATGTCATTTTAGGGCATCTCTTAGTGGCCCTACTTAAAAGCCATCTAATTTCCTCATTATCTCATCCCCCCAAGTGCCTTTGCTTCTGTCGTTAACATTTCCCATGGCTGCTCCTAATCATGTTCACAGTATATTTTAGAAGGCCAGTTGAACGTGCCTTCCTACTGCCCCCTTCCCTTCACCTCAACTCTTTGGACAGCATTCTATCATGGCATCAGAAATGAGGAGCTACTGGTGATAGAAACTGATGTCTTCAGTTCTTGCTGAAGTGATGAAAACATGGCCCAGACAATCACTTACTCGCAAGAGGTTCCTGCCCTGTCTAATCTCAATCCACCTATTCAGCCTTACTTCTCCAAGTTCTTCTGCTCAGACTCCACATTACAGCCAGCCTGTCTCTCCTCCCCCATGCCCTACTGCAAACCAGACCTTAAGCAACTCTCCTGATCTTCAATGCTCCTTTTATTTCCCCACCAAAAGCTCTCACATCAGTTTTGGCACAAATCAATTCTCCTCTGCTCCTTGAAGCCTTCCGGATTGGTCTGTCCTCAAAAAGCTCTCTTTTCTCTTTGCTATACCCTTGGAGTTGCTAATACCCAATCAACACTTAACCACAGCCTTGCCTTATTACATGGCTTATGCTTATAATTAGCCCTTTCCTTTCTAACCTTGTCACAAACTTCCTGGAGGCAAAGAATTAAGCGTTAATTCACATCTAAAACACACTGCAGCTGTCATCTCCCCAAGCCCTTGTCAGAGAAGCAATAAATCCACCTCAAATAAATTGCATATTTGCTTGTCCTGAGGATGGCTCAACAGGCTCATGGAAGTTAATGTCAATTTGGACCAACTAGTTAAACACAGGTGGGAAGCCATGACAGCCTTTGTCTCAGGACGGCTTTCTGAAATAGACTGAGTCAGTGAGGTCACGCATGAACAGTATCTCCTAATGGGCTGTCCTGAGAGCATGTCAGTCAGTAAATGTCTGGTGATTTAGTGGAACTAAATAACAGATGCCACATGAGAGGAGAGTGGCCCCTACCAGCTTCGAATTTAGGAAACACGGACCAGCGAGAAACAACCAACAGGTTGCGGGGATTGAACGCCTTTCTAACAGGAGAGGAGGCATGAGGAATTGGTGCAGAAAATTTGGAAAGACATTCTGCAATATTGATGAAAATTTCAAATATGGGTATCTTCTCACCCCCTGCTTCATGTCTCGGTGTCTTTCTTGAGATAAACTCATATGAGTACATACGAAGCATGTGTCAGCATATTTACACAAGTCAAAATTTGAAACAACCTAAAAGTCATCAATAGGGCCAATGCCTAATAAATAATGGAATATCCATATGATAGAGTATAATGTAGCTTTTTCTTTTTAATGAGGTGGAGCTTTACAAAGAGATGGAGAAATTTTGAAGATAAATTCTTCTTTTTTAAATTTTGGTTCTTTTATTTATTGTACTTTAGGTTGTGGGGTACATGTGCAGATTGTGCAGGATTGTTGCATAGGTATACACACGGCAATGTGGTTTGCTGCCTCTATCTCCCCATTACCTACATCTGGCATTCTCCCCATGTTATCCCTCCCCAACCTCCCCGCTACCCCACTGTCCCTCCCCTGGCCCCCTCCAACAGACCCCAGTGTGTGATGCTCCCCTCCCTGTGTCCAAGTGTTCTCATTGTTCAATACCCGCCTATGAGTGAGAACATGTGATGTTTAATTTTCCATTCTTGTGTCAGTTTGCCGAGAATTATGGTTTCCAGATTCATCCATGTCTCTACAAAGGACACAAACTCATCATTTTTTATGGCTGCACAGTGTTCCATAGTGTATATGTGCCACATTTTCCTTGCCCAGTCTATCATTGGTGGGCATTTGGGTTGATTCTAGGTCTTTGCTGTTGTAAACAGTGCGGCTGTGAACATATGTGTGTACATGTAGAGCAATACATACAGTATTGTATAATGTATTTAAAAACACAAAACTAACCACCTCCTGAAACACATGTTCTCTGTATACATTTTTATAAATGTAAAGCACAGAAATGTTTCTAAAAAAATTCAAAGCACAAGTTCACAGCAGTTGTGTCTGGAGCCAAGTGTGGAGAGGGATGGACCACAGAAACTGTAGCTTCCTCTGCAGGATCTTCATTTCTTAGAAGAAAATGTCTTCACATATCTACAATGTTAATTAGGTAACTCTCTGAAAAATACAGCTGAGGCAGGATTTAAATCTGGCTTCAGTCTGGCATCAGAGCTCATGATTTAGTTATGAAGTTATTATGTTTTAATTAAATGGTCAAATCAAATGATAGAGTCATCATAAGAAAAACAGAAAATGGAGAGATGGGGAAGATCAGGTGTGATGAGGGAAGGAACTACAGAAAGGTGGTGTCATAATTGGGTTTTGGAGGATGAATAGGAGTTTTACAGGAGGAATCAGTGAAGAGGTGCATAATTTACACTGGAAAGGGCAAGTCAGAAAATGTCCAGACACTGAGTATTGAAGGAGCCACAGGGGAGATCATAAGGGGGAGTGAACATGTGAGGGGGAGTGGGAGATCAGTGCTGAGAAGCACTGGGGCTGGGGAGCAGGAATGGTGGGATCACAGGATGGAGTTTCTGTGCTCTGAGTAAGTGGTTGGGATTTGAGCTTAGGCAATGGGAAACTGAGAAAGGTTTTAAGCAGGGGAGTGAGTGATCACATTTGCCTTTGTTTGTTTAATGAAGTAGAGAACTGATTAGGTCAGGAAAAGACTAGAGACAGGAGGACTATTTGGTGATGGGTATTCTAAGTCTACATCTATGCAGGCCAAAGCAAGCAGAATTCTGGTGAATTAGCAGAGCCAAGTAACAGATCTTTCTCATTTTTCAATTTTTCATGAATTACACCATTTTATGCTTTAAGTGCTCCATTTACATAGTCACTGTAGACATAGCTTGCGGGGTGACCCGTAGAAATTCCAAAAGTAAATGAACTCACCCATCAGAGAGGACTCATGTGAAGGCTTGCTGCTCTCATCCTTGGTGACACCCAATGCCTCTACAGGAGCAGGGGGCCAACCTTTTACATTTTGCAATAGTCTGTGATCAGGAAATAGTCATGTCTGTCTTTTTATCCTAAACTCTTGTATTCAATTCACTCCAATAGAGACAGATGTGTGAAATGGGAATCTCGTGAAACAGAATGCCCTGTGGGCAGGAAAAGTGATCCTTTCCAATGGCATCCATGCTCTGTGCATGGGGCACTGAGATTCAGAATTGTAAGGCAGCCACTCCTTGCATTTGTCTAATCTGTATTTAACGATTTGCCAAGAGCTTTCCTACACATGATCTCATCTGAGTTAGGTGACAGCTGCCCTTCGCACCTCTGGCATTGGGACCAAAATACTTGGTGACTTCACTCAGCAGCTGGCAGAGGGGTGTGAGGAGCTCAGCTACACAACTGGCTGGAAGAATGTGGAGGGGACTCTGGAACTGTCTCTGTACTCAGGGGAAGGAAGGGCAGCTATTGCTGGTGAGTGAGAAAGCTGAGCGAAGTGTGGAAAACTGTCAAATGGAAAACTCCAGGGGCTCCATATGCCTTCTCTGGTGCATCTCTTTAAACCATATCTAACGGAGATGGAAGGGGAGGGGAAAGCGCTCTGGTTCTTGGGGAGAAAGGTGATTCTGCTTCCATCAGAAGTTTCGACGTTTAACACATTCAGTGTTGTTATTTTCAACCAGATCTGATTCTCCATGCAGTGATTATCCTAGTTTGATTTTCTCTTCAAGATAATATCCTTTGGAAAACAGAAACTAAATTATTAGATTCTTTCAGGTCCCTTTTCTAGGTAAATGTTTATATCTGATTCCTCATGGCATGTGTAGAATAAATAGAAATCGGGGATGCAAATCGAAGCCAAAAAGAGAGACTAGAACCTGGGTCCCTTGAGGGTAGGGAGGGTCCATTCTCATCTTGTTATTCCTTGCACAGAGCCCAGTACCCAGTATATTTTTGCTTAGTACCTTTGTGCTATATGGAAAATGAATGAGTGCAGAGAAAGACAGAGAAAGAAAGAGAGAGAAGTTAATCAGAGGTTAGAGAACAAATATATCACGTATCTAAACTTGCAATGCCTTTTTTTCCTACAAATTTCCACTCTCTAAATGGATTATCTCATTTATCACCATTGTCTGGATTCTCTAAATGCAATTCATGCAATAGAGAAAAAGAAGCCCAACATAACACATTCCCTACTCTGAATACCCAGGCCAGGACTAGGAGCTGTACCTATCACAATCTTTAGCCTTCAGAAGTGGAATGCCCAGTCTGCCCATATGCCTTCCTAGTGTGGAAGATATATTGCTGTTAAAAACCAACACTGCACACCACTTTACGAAGAGGAGGCATCAGGAGACCCATTTGTCTTCATTGACTCAAAGGTGAAGTCAGAATGATGGGGTCTTTGGGAGGTGGAGGTAGCAGTGAGCCGAGATTGCACCACTGCACTTCAGCCTGGGTGCCAGAGCAGGACTGAAACAAAAATGATGGGTTCTTTCTAGGGTAAGTCCAGACAGAACTGAGAATGTAGGAAAATTCCTTGAGGAAATGATCCCTGCATAAAGATGGACTCCACAAGATCCTTGCAACTTCTTCCATGTCTAAATTCTGGTTTGAAATTCTTGGAGCTCTCTCCCAGAGAACATAAAGCTTAAAACATCTCTAGGGACTCTTATTTTGCAAAGGGCCCTCAAAATCTGAAGCTAATTTATTTGAATTGTTTTACTGGTGAAATATTGCCCTCTCTTTTGGTTGAGATTTGATTTTGGAGGGAAAAGTCATTAGGAGCCAAAGTTGATGAGTAACATTAGTGACCAAGCTGTGAGTGGCACTTTTGAGAAAAACAAAGTGTGTGTGTGTGCACGTGTGTGCACACACATACTCACTTCTCACTCTAGTGAAAGATTTTGAAAAATCCCAAAAGAGGTTGAGCTACAGCACCCATGGAAATATTTACATATATATCTAGAGAGAGATTCCCATTCGAGATTGAAACGTGACATTTACTTGGCTGAATGCATGATTTAAAGAAAAATTTGTCTCATGACCTAGGTAGAAATACCAGGACACAGGAGTGACCACAGGATTCTGCACACTTAATAGAGACATACACACTTATATTACACTTATGTGCATGGAAATTGATAGCCATGCTTTTTTTTTTTTTTTTTTTGAGACTGAATCGTGTTCTGTTATTCAGGCTAAAGTGCAGTGGTTCGATCTCAGCTCACTGAAACTTCTGCCTCCCAGGCTCAAACAATTCTCATGCTTCAGCCCCCTGAGTAGCTGGGATTACAGGCGCATGCCACTGCACTGGGCTAATTTTTGTATTTTTAGTAGAGATGGGGTTTCACCATGTTGGCCAGGCTGGTATGGGAACTCCTGGCCTCAAGTGATCTGTCCCGCCTCAACCTCCAAAAGTGCTGGGATTGCAAATGTGAGCCACCACATCCAGTGCCATGCTTCTTTTGAATGCAAACAAGATGCTCTTTCTCTGATACCACCATGTTTACCATGTGAACCTACTTCATTGAACCTTCCCCTTCTGTGAGTTTGAAATGTATATATGTATATATACACACACATGCATACACACACACACACACACACACACACACACACACACAAATTGTGAAAGCCCTAAAGAAAATCTTAAGAATTAATGAGGATAGGCACAAGTCCAATTTCTTTAATAGCTCCTTCTCTTTGCATTTTTCACATCCCATTTTCTTTTCTCCAAGGAATGCCAGAATAGGTTAGACTATTATTACATTTAATAATAATTCCTGATGTTCAGTTCTTGCATTCTGTCTTGGATATAGAACTGAGTTTGCTCAGGGAAAATGGGTCACAGACTGCTAAACTAGCTCCTCATCATGCAGTGGTTAAGAGTTGTTTGTTTTTCAAATACCTTAATTGTATGGTCTACCAGAAAAGAGCAGCACTGAAAATTATACCTCTGGACTAAATGCAACCAGATGGACAAAAACAACAAGGCATTTGAAACAGATAAATGCCCCACAATCCTCCTGTGGCTGGTTTTATCGCCAGTTAATTTCATAATGGCTTCTTCTGGAGCAGGGGGATATTCCCCTGGGGTAGGAGTAGTCCCTCAGCAAAAACCAGGCAGCTTCCAGAGGGAGGGTCCTCTTTGCTTCTATTTGGGTAGAACTGGAATAAATGTGTTGGTTTGGGACTGGGGTGATGGGTGGAGCTGCTGGGAGCCAAGAGAAATGTGCTACTGCTCTTGGAATTCTAAGCCCAAGAACAGTAACAAATCCCTCTTTGCTTCACACTTCTTGTTGGTTTGCATTTTCCAGTGCCGTTTACTAGCTACAAAGCAAGGATTTTAGTCTGGTGTTGGTGACTAGAGGTGAGGCGGTAAGAAGCTTGGAATTAGGTGATCTAGTTGGTCAGGTTAAAGTTCCAGAAGCCAAAGTTGTTATTAGAAGAATGTTCCATGTTGGGTAAGGGTCTTGTGGACTCATCAATGGACTTAGAGTAAGGTTGACCTTGGGATCTTTGTGCCTCTGCCCAGGACAATAGTGTCTAAGCTAAAAATCAGTCCTGTGGGTAAGCCTTGAGATCTAGGCAACCAGGCTGCTGGGCTGTTTTCAGACCATAAGTGGTTATTATATACAGTTTCATGTAGTGTGTAATAAACATATTGGATTCAGAGTTGGACAGTGAATGAGATGTGGGGGAGAATGTCCAGAAAGAAATGCAGATTGAAGACCTCATTGACCCTCTTTTCATCAAACAGCTGTGATTTTCTAGGGTGGGTTGAATCATCATTTGGGAAAAAAGTTGTCCCTTTCCCAGCTCACCCTCAACTCTGCCACCATTGCCACCAGCAGAAAGTCTGAACGTTGAAGACAAGGAAATTAAGTTGCTCTAAGCATCTGTATTAAAGGTAAGACAATCAATGAGTTGAGACTGTGAGGCCTGAGCTGTCCCATGGTTTAAGTAGTTCGGGAGAGTTAAAATAAAATGGTCATGTCATTAACATTTATTTCTCTTTCCTTCTAGAACAGTCTTGCAGAGTAAGTCTTGGGTCTCTATGCTTATGCAATTTAATAGTCACAAGTCTCCAGTGATGACTCCATGGAAGCCCCTCACTTCCTTCAGGTTTTTTCCTTTCTCTGAAGTCCCCCTGATGTCCTTGTTCATGACTTCTCTTCTACCAGTAAAGTAATTTTTTTAAAAACCCTCTGACTATTTAGTCTGGTCTTATGTGGGTCACAGTCTTCCAAGAGACTTATAAAAATAATATAAAATTTACATCCATTGAGATCCATTAAGGTAAATGTATGCACCCACATAGGTACCATCCCAATTTATACAGAACATTTCAACTATGTTAAACATTTTCTTCATGCCTCTGCCAATGAAACTCTACATCCTACAAGAAAACACTTCTGATTTCTATTGTCACATATATTAATTTTGCCTGATTCTTAAATTTCACAAAAATGGAAGTACTAACTATGTTAGCACTGAGTTCACATAGATGTCCTTGGTCAGGGCAACTTCTATTCGTTTAAGTGTTGGATTTTGTCAAATGATTTTCTTCATCTGTTAATACGGGTTGGTGTAAAAGTAATTGCATTTTTGGCATTGAAGGTAATGGCAAAACCACAGTTACTTTTGCACCAACCTAATATGTGGTTTTTGTCGTTTATTCTGTTACTGTTATGTTTTACATTGATTGATTCTGTATGAATCAAAATCAAGCTTGAATGCTTGGGATAAATCCTATTTGCTCATAGTGTGTAATCCCTTTTTATGTTTCTGGGTTTAGTTTTACAGTACTTTGTATTCATAAGAAGCAGTGATGTGTATGTCTTTCTTTGTTATGTCTTTGTCTTATTTAAATGTCAAGTTTACACTGACCTCATAGGCTATGTTGGAAAGTATTTTATTCTCTTCTAGTTTTTGGATGAATTTGTGAAATGTTAATGTTAGTACTTTAAACATTTGGCAGAATTTGTAGTTCTCCTTGTAGAGATATTTTACCTCCTTGGTTGTATGTGTTCCTAGGTATTTTATTTCATTATTTGTGGCTACTGTAAGTGGTGTTGAGCTCTTGATTTGGCTCTCAGCCTGAACATTGTTGGTGTGTAGGAATCCTACTGAGTTTTGTACATTGATTTTGTATTCGGAAACTTCACTGAAGTTGTTTATCAATTCCAGGAGCCTTTTGGTAGAGTCTTTAGAGTTTCTACTTGTATAATTATATTGTCAGCAAAGAGTGATAGTTTGACTTCTTATTCTGTTTGGATGTCTTTTATTTCCTTTTCTGTTTTACGTCTTTTATTTCTAATCAGAGAAGTCTTGCCGATTGCTCTGATTAGAATTTCTGATGCTTCTTTTTTTTTTTTTTTTTAAACTATAAAATATCTTTTGTGTCTTCAGGAACAATTTTCACCTTTAAGTCTATTTTGTGTGATATTAGCCTCACCACTTAAGTTCTCTTCCAGGCACTATTTGCATATTATATCTTATTTCTTTCCCTTACAATTAACCAATTTATGTATTTGAATCTAAAGTCTGTCTCTTAAAGACAGCATGCAGTTTAATCATTTTTAAAAAAATTCATCTGCTAGTCTTCACCTTTTTTCTGGAGTGTTTAATCTATTTACATTTAATTTAATTACTGATAAGGTAGACTTTATGACTGACATTTTGCTACATGTTTTACATATTTTCTTTATCTATGTCTTCATCCTCCTTTTAGTCCTCCATTATTGTTTTGTGTCTCTGTGTGTTATACATATATTTTCCAGTGTACTAATTTAATTTTTTCCTTGTCATTCCTTTTATCATATAATTTTGAGTTTTTCCTTTGTGATTGCTTTGGGGATTACAATAAATAATTATTATTTACTGGCCAGGTGTGGTGACTCAAGCCTGTAATCCCAACACTTTGGGAGGCTGAGGTGGGCAGATCACCTGAGTTCAGGAGTTTGAGACCAGCCTGGCCAACATAGTGAAACCCCTTCTCTACTAAAAATACAGAAATTAGTCAGGTGTGGTGGCAAGCACCTGCAATCCCATTTACTCAGGAGGCTGAGGCAGAAGAATGGCTTCAACCTTGGAGGTGGAGTTTGCAGTGAACTGAGATCATGCCATTGCACTCCAGCCTGGGTGACAGAGCAAGACTCCGTCTCAAGAATAAGAATGATCAGGGAAGAGTCAAGATGGCCAAATAGACACAACTCCTGTGCACAACACCCAGTGAGAGAGATGTAGAAATGGAGAGATCTGCTAGCTTCAACCAAAGTACCAGGTGCATTTCAACCAGGTCTGGCTGGATGGTAAGCAAAGCTCAGGCAGGGCAGACTGAGGTGGGGAGGGGTGCCGCTACACCCAGAAAGTGCATCTGACTGGTGAGTTGGAGGCTTCCCATCTGGTCCCAGTCCAGATACAGCGCTTACCCCAAAGAATCAGCAACACACAGAACAGGGGCTCTTTGCCAGTCAAGCACCGGGAATTACAAGCAGAGAGTTGAATAATAACCCAGGACAGTGTCCCAGATTGGCACACAGATCTAAGCAAACGCATAAGCCCATAAGCCAGCCTGGAGGGCCTGTAGACCGAGCTATCACCCCCTCCCCCTGCCCAGAGAGAGAGGGAGCTGAAAGCAAGGAGACAGATGGTGTGGCTAGGCAGGTCCCTACCCTCCCCACAAACCCTAGAGGGCTGAAGCACTAACTCTGGCAGGTTACACAGCCAGTGCCTCAGTCTGAGCTGAACCCTGAATGATCCAGCCCCGTGGAGGAAAGATGCAAGCCACCATTAAAGAGGCGGGAGTAGACTTCATGTTTTAACAAAAAACACAGGAAGCCTGTGTAGCAACTGGAGATACAGCGTTCTTGACCACCCAACAGTGCCTCCAGGTCAGCAGAAGAGGTGAGCCTAACCTCCCAGTGTAAACACAAAAGACACAGGAAGCTTACCTAGAAACCTGAAGGAGTCCCTAGAAACCCAGAAGCACCTTGACAGGCAGACAAGCGACCTCATCAAGCAGCTCCCTGAGATCACAAATAGAGAAATCAACGAAGCTGGGAAAAAACCAGTGCAAAAAAGATGAAACCATCAAAGACCAGAACACCTCTTGTCCTTCAAGGGATCACAACTCCTCAGCAACACGGGAACACAACATGACCGAGAAAGACTGTGATGAATGACAGAAACAGGCTTTGGAAGGTGGATAAGAACAAACTTTTTTCAGCTAAAGGAACATGTTCTAACTCAATGCAAAGAAACCAAAAATCTTGAAAAAAGGTTAGACAAAAATGCTAACTAGAAAAACCAGCTTAGAGAAGAACATAAATGACTTGATGGAGTTGAAAAACACAGCACGAGAATTACGTGAAGCAAACACAAGTTTTAATAGCCAAATCAATCAAGAAGAAGAAAGGATATCAGAGACTGAAGATCAACTCAGTGAAATAAAAAGAGAAGGCAAGACATGAGAAAAAAGAGTGAAAAGAAATGAACAAAGCCTCCAAGAAATATGGGATTATGTGAAAACACCTAATATACACATGATTGGTGTACCGGAAGACGACGGAGAGAATGAATCCAAGCTGGAAAACATGCTCCAGGATATTATCCAGGAGAACTTCCACAGCCAAGCAAGGCAGTTCAATATCCAAATTCAAGAAATACAGGGAACTCCACAAAAATATTCCTCAAGAAGACAACCCCAAGGCACATAATCATCAGAATCGCCAGGGTTGAAATGAAGGAAAAAATGCTAAGGGCAGCCCGAGAGAAAGGTCAGGTCACCCACAGAGGGAAGCCAATCAGACGGACAGTGGATCTCTCATCAGAAACCCTACAAGTCAGAAGAGAGTGGGGGCCAATATTCAACATCCTTCAAGAAAAGAACTTTCAACCCAGAATCTCATATCCAGACAAACTAAGCTTCATAAGTGAAGGAGAAATAAAATCCTTTATGGAAAAGCAATTACTAAGAGATTTCATCACTACCAGACCTGCCTTACAAGATCTCATGAGAGAAACACTAAGCATGGAAAGGAACAAGCACAGGTCAAATAATGATGATCTCTGGGAATTAGGTTTTGAAAGAATGCCAACCTCTTCTGCACCCTCTGGTAGCTTTCAAGCTGCTGATTTTTACTGTGAATGCAAGGTGTTGATTTTCAAGGCTTTCATGGAGTGGGAGAAATAAGAATTGAAATAGGGCAAATTAAAACACCAAACTTCACTGTTCTTACCAAGATTAGGCTGTTTATCGTGACTAAATCTTCCCTGATTGCTGCAAACTTTTAGTGAATTTCCAGAGTTCAAAAAACTTGATTCTGACTTTTTTTGGTAGGTTTTAAAAATTGCTTTTGTGAAAGAGAAAATTTTCAGAGATCCTTAACATTGCTATGTCACTGATACCACTCTCTGTATAGTTTATTTAATAAGGACCGTGCAACTGTTTTTTTCAAGTGATTGTACTATTTTACTCTCACAAGCAATGCATAAATGCTACAATTGCTCCACCAATATTTGGTGTTCTTAATCAGTTTTATTTTGGTCTGTTGGATTTTTTTTGTTTGTTTTTTTAATTGGGCAGTGTGCACTTCTATTTGTTGTGAGATTCTTTATATATTCAGGATGAGAGTCTTTTGACAGATATATGTAGTACAAATATTTTCTTTCACATTTATTTTCTTAACGATGACTTGTGTGAAGGTTTTTTATTTTTTTAATGGGTTTTTGGTGGTGTCTTATGAAACCCAATAATTAAATTTCGCTTTATGTTTAGACATGTTTTGTATTCTATGTAAAAGATAATTTCCTACCTTAAAATACCAAATATATTCTACTATGTTTTCTGCTAGAAGCTTTACAGTGTTTGGTATTACATTTAGGTCTACGATCTAGCTCAAACAATTTTATTTGTGTTGTAAAATAGGGGTAAAGGTTTATTGTTCTCCATATATATTTTATATATATAATATACAGGGGTATATATATGCCATATGTTTATTTGTTTCAGTACTCTTTTTAAAAAATACTGTGCATTCTTCATTAAATTTTCCTGACATTTTATGTTAATATCAACCGACATATGTTTGTTGGTCTATATCTCTGGAATCTCAATAATCAGTTTTGTTAATCAAATTGTCTATCCTCGATACAAACATTACATTATATAAATTACCAAAGCTATGTAGTAAATCTTGGGATAAGGTTATTTGAGTTACTTAACTTCATTCATACTTTACACTTTTATATACTGCTGAAAAAGTATTTTAAAATTACATTTAAAATTTTTTTTCATTATAATTGATTTTTTTTATTGGTAATATATCTTGAAAGCTTGCAAAATTTGCTTGCTAGCTCTAATCGTTATTTTACAGATTACTTAGCGATTTTTATGTAAACAATTTTCTCATCTACAAATAAAGACAGTTTTTACTTTTTACCTCTCCACCTGTATATTTTTAACTTTTTTGTCTCGCCTTATTACACTGGCTAGGACCTCTAATACAATGTTGAATATACATGGCTATAGCAAATATTTTTGATTAGTTCTCAATTTTAGAGGGAAGTTGTATACTATTTAATAATTGATACAATCTTAATGGTAAAGTTTTGGTTTTGCTTATTTGGATTTGGCAGAGGGGGCTGATTTATTTGGTTTAAGGAAATTTCCTCTATTAATTTTCTCGGAGTTTTAAAAATAATCATAAACAAGTGATAATTTTTTTCAAATGTCTTTTCTTTATCTATTGAGATGGTTATAGCTGGGTTCTTTTCTATTAATTAAGTTAATGTATGAATGCAGCCTTGCATTCCTCGATATCCTAGGTTGCATTCCTAGGACAAACCTTACTTGATCTTTTAATATACAGCTTGATTTGATTTTCTAACTTATTTTTAAGAATTTTTGTGTCTCTGGTTTGAGGTGATATTGGTTAGTAACTTTCTTTTCTTACAAGGTCTTTGGAACTTTTGATAGTTTGTTATTAGAGTTACACTGCCTTCATAAAATAAATTGAGGAGTGTTTCCTTCTCAATTTTCTAAAATAGTTTCCATGTGATTGACATTATTTCTTAATTAAATGTTTAATAGAATTCACCAGTAAAACCTCTGGGCCTGGGGTTTTCTTTGTGGGAAGATTTCATATTGTGAATTTAATTTATTTAATAGACAAAGTTATTAAAATTTTCTACCTTTTTTTGTAAATTTTAGCAAGCTGTATTTTTAAAGAAATTTGTACATTTGTTTTAAATTTAGGAATTATTGGCATCATTTTTTCATGATTCTTTGTAATATCTCATGATTCTTTGTAATAAGTAATATTCTTATTGTCCTTTTAATATCTGAAACATCTGTATATTTTCTTTCATTCCTGATGTTAGTAATTTGTGATTTTCTTTCATTAGTTTTGCCAGAAATTTATCAATTTTATCAATCTCTTCAAAGAATAAACTTTTTGCTTTATTAACTTTTCCTATTGTTTGTTCATTACTTATTTCATTTATTTTTGCTCTCCTACTGAATGGAGGATTCCTTTGTCTTCATTTATGATACGTACCACACTGAATGAGTTTATTAAATCACTATTTTTTCTGTCTGGTGAAATCACACCTTAGTTTGGCATACTAAATTCTTTTTTTTCTTTTTTTAACTTTGGTTTAGGACATGAGGAAGCACTGTGGTATAGCCGAAAGTCCTCTGATCTTGGATTCAGCATTTCAAAACTATCACTCAACTTCTTTATCTTCAATTTTCTTGTATGTAAAATAGGGATAATAATAATTGCATATGACCTGTGTGAAGTGTTCGGAGCACAGTGATCAGTCTATGGTGGTTAACTTCAGGAGTCATAGCAGCTCATTGTCTATGTAGCTCATTGACCAGAAGCTTATTTAACACATATTCTGATTATAAATATTTCAGGTATTTATCATCTGTGATGGGAATAATCCAAAGAGGGAACATTTCCCAAAGGTATTTATAAATAGTCTCTAGTGCTTATCCTTTTCTAAATGTTATCTGAAGGACACTAAAGGAAATCAGAGTTCAAATAAATGTCAGTTTATAGTTCAAAATTAAATTCTGTCTTTTAGTTTAATTTTTCGTGAAAATCTATTGTCTCAGGAAAGCTGTGCTGTAAGCCAAATCAGTTAATGTTTCATCCCCAAACTTTGTGCCATGAAAAGTAACTACTTATTTAACTCAATTGTGGTTCAGCATTTTAGGTTAAGCTCAGCCAGGTGTTCTGTTGATCTAAGTTGATTCATTCTTGGTTTTCCACCAGCAGTTGGACAACTAAGTAGATCTGCTTTTGAGTTTGGATGGCTATTGATTAGAAAAATGAGGGAAACTGTGTTACTTGTCTCTCACCTTCTAACAGGATAACTCAGGCTTGTATGATAGCTCCAGGTTCTAAGCGCAGCAAGAGGGCAAGCCCCAGTATGGAAGTTCTTTCCAAGCCTCTGCTTGTGTCACAGTTGCTAATGTCCCACGGGTGAAAGTGAGTTACTTGGACACTACTGATTTAAAGGGCGTGGACAGTAGGCCCCACCATTTTATGGGAGTCAGTAACAAAGAATTATGGCCATTTTGGTCATTGACCACAGTGGCTCTGGGCTCTGGATGTAGTGGGAGAAATATGAGGCCAAGAGGAAGATGTTTCTCATCAGTATCTCCAGGATATTAACAAAGGCACGCCTTGCATCAGAAGGACGGTTGGGACAACTCCTGTGTCACCATCCAGCTAGTGCTTTAATCTGTAAAGAGCTTTCGTGGTAAATCAACAGATACATTCTGCTTAGAGATTGCTTGAAAAATATTTGATTCTCCAGAGAGCAGAAATATAAACTTTTCTTTGTTATCTTTACCCTGTTCTTCTTCCTCTTTCCCCCAACCATCCTACTTCCTAGCCCATTTGATGTCTTTTACAAAAGGCTACCACTGACTTTTCTAGCTTTCATCCCTGTGAATGATTAGGAAATGTGCCAAATACCTGCTGATTTATCTGAAATGAGGCGTAAGGCTCATAAACTCAAAAATAAGATCAAAGAGAGCTGACAATCCAGGCTAAATTCTAAAATCCAATTTCAAATTCTTCCCAGTCGAACCCACAGCATATGTGCAAATACATGTACTTGAATACATACCACACTTCTGCCCATGATCACCTTTAAACAGCCATAAACAAAAACATACACAGATTGACTTCAGCAAACATACTGTATAGGATGGGAGGACTGGCAGGAGGGAAGTAAGGAGAGATGTGTTCTCTAGTACTCCAGCATCTCACAGAGACACTGATACCTTTCTTGTTAGCTTATGTGTATGTGCTAATTGTTCCAATATTTCCCTTCAATAGTATATCATCAGAAGCAGTTGTATCAGTTAGCTATTGCTATGTAACAAACCACTGCAAAACCCAACCACTTGAAACAGAAAACATTTGCTATGCATCATGAGTCTATGTGTTGGATGGGCGGTTCTGTTTTCTAATCCAGCCTCCGCTAAGCTTGGTTGGGCTCACTCATGAATTTGCTATCAGCTGCAGAACAGAAGGGGGCTGACAGGTCTAGGATGGCCTTAGCCAGGGAAACCTTCCTCTATGTGTCTCTCACATTCCAACATCAAGTTAGCGCAGGGATATTTCATGTTTATGGCAAAGAAACAAGAATGGCAAGAAAGCAAACAGCAATTCACAAGTGCAAGTGTTTCTTAAGATTCTGCCTGTGCCTTGTTTGTTAAACTCCATTGGCCAAAGCAAGCCACATAGCTGAGACCAGAGAGAAAGGGCCAGTCAGAACATCTTACCCAAAACGGTTGTAGTAAAAACTAGAAACATCAGTCCAACTAAGTTACCATTCCAGTTGTGCAATATTATGGAAATTTAAAATAATATATAATTGTTTGTCACGTTATTGTTATTATGAGACAGGGTCTTGCTCAGTTGCCCAGGCCGGAGTGCAGTGGCACAGTCACAGCCCACTGTAACCTCAAACACCTAGGCTCAAGTGATCCTCCCACCACATCCTCCCCAGGAGCTAGGGTGTTTGTCACATTACTGAATGGTCCACAATCTAATTCTCACCCTTGATGGTGTAATTCATTCCTAGGGATAATTTCTTTTAATCCTTATGTCAATGTGTCTTTCTGAGACTCAAGTCAACCTGGATTTGTCTGCAGGCCCAGGAAGGGGGATTGTGTGGTGGCCAGTTTGTAGTATTCCCTTGTGGGTATATGTGTCCTGGCTTGGGATTAGCCCTGTGTCTTTTGTCCTTTAACTTCATGCCAGGTTGCAACTCAGAAGATTTTCTCATGGAAGAGACTCTCACCTTTGAGCAGCAGAACTGGGCCTCCTTACTCACAGGTTCTCCCAGGCAACCTTGGACTCCCACTCTTGAGCCTCCAGGTTTTTTATGTGGATAATAGAAAAAAATCAGCGCTCACTGGGAGCTTGAGGTGTATGTGTATGTAGCAGGGGAGGACTGGGGAACATTAACTTGAATATAGGACACTGTGGCAAATGTCTAAGAGTGATACACTGGCCAGAATCCACCCTCTTAGCCCTTTCTCCAACCTTGCTGCTGCCTGAAAGATGTAACCATGACATCATCAAGAATGGATAAAACAAGAAGGAATTAGCTTAAATGGTAAAAATTATCTTGCAGTAAAAAATAAACAGCACTTACTGCTAAAATGTATCATATTAGAATATTGGAGGTCTTTCTTTGGGTATTTTGGGGATCTAGAGACCCAGCCATCTGTCTCTAGGTTGAGCTTGCTACAAGAGGTGGTTAAACAAAGGGGAAGTTCTGCTCAGACCTTCTGAATTATGTATGCTGGGAATGACCTGTTTCCATCCGTAGCAGCTTCTACCTGCAGTAGCTGTTCTGCTCACCAACCACTGCTTCTGACGTTTCCTAGACTCTGAGACAGCCCTAGAGTGACTCTCTCCGTCCAGAACCCACAGGGGCTTCAGGGTACATGCCTAGTCCTCACACCAACCGCGTAGCAGCTGAGATCCTGATACTCCTCAGCTTGCCTGTGGGGCGAGGTCATAAGGTATTTGAGTCCTATGAGGAAAGTGTGAGCCAGAGCTAAAGGGGAGGAAGTGTTTTGAGAGCCCAGGTACCAACGTGAGATAGAATTGCAAGGTTTCGTAAGTGATTTTTTTCTCTTCCTTTAACATTAGAGCATAAAAAAGTTGTGCTATTATTACCAGAATACCACTTCCTTTGGAAAATATTGAAGTATTTAACTTCGCTTTAAAAATAAATGCATTTCAAAATATGCTAAGAATCCAAACATATCTTTTTCATCTTCTTACGTCATGGGCATTGGGAAACACTTAACAGCAGATGAAATAGTATTTTTAGATGCCAAAAGAAAATAACCATCAGCCTGGAATTCATTATGAAGTAAAAATATCTTTCAAAAATGAGGAAGTAATAATAACTACAGTTGGTAAGCCTCTATCAATGAGGAAGACACCTGGAGAGCCTTCCCTACATTGTCAGCATGTTGACTTGGAATGCAACAGGAAGGGGGCAGCTGTGGTATTGGCTTCCTGAGCACTAAGGAAACCAGGAGGTACTTTCTCGCCAGATCATTATCTCTGAAACTGAGTGCAGTGCTGAAGTCCAAATCCAGAGTGATCCAGGTTTGGAAGAAGTAAAGGAAGTCTTCAAATGGCTAGGACCATCTTCCTATGGAGCGACAGGCTGGAAGCTCACGGTAGCTCCTGAAATGAGGATGTTTGGGGTGAGCCAGGACAGCCTTGTGGTAGGGCTACTGTAAAGGTGATGGAAACATTTATCGGGAGGCTAGAAAATAAGCTTCTAGCACTCCTTTGTCTCAAGGTTCTTGCATTCTGCTTTTGGCTTCCAAAGATAAGAGGTGGGAGTTGAATGGGAAACTGACCTGCAAGAGATCTGGTTCCCATGCTCAGCGTTTGCTTTGAAAACGTCAAGTAGAATTAACAAAGTTTTACTCCTACAAAACCTTGAATAAACTCATGCCTCATCATTCCCCTGGTCTCTTCTTCTTCTCTTGTTCTTTTCAGGCTCCTCTGCTTAGTTCTCCAACTAAATTACCCCTCCTTGCCCCTACCTAAAGTTTTCCCAGGCAGAATACCATCCCTGAGAAATAGCTATTCTACTTTTTTCCTTAAGGGTCTGGCCTCTTTCATTTTTTTCAGAAGCTTTTAAGAAGAGCCCTTTTCCATAAAGTTTTTTCCTAGGCTAAAAAAATAAAATAAAATCTAATAATTTCTCCTGTTCTTCCCTGTCTAAATGTATTATAATACTCCTTCCTCACTGCTTCATCCCATCAAAACCTAAACCATTGACTTGGACAAAATGTAAATAATTCAGTTTGCCTATTTGCATATATATTTCACTTGAGTTATACCAGTGACTCTAGAGGATTTTGGGACCATGTGACCTCAAAAGAAAATTATTCACCAGAACAATCTAGATGAATCTACCCTGGATGGCTTTGGGGGCTACCACAGTGAGATGATTTTTGGTTCTCATGTGAACTCTGCTTATGAATTCATGCACATAATTGCTGCTGCCATCTACCTGGCACTTTGCTGGTCTTAACACACAGTCACCTGTTGTCTCACAGAAAATCACACTTAGATTAGAAACAATGATAACCACGGCCCGTTTGTCCAGGCAAAAGGCTAGGCGGCAGCAGGCCTTAAAGAGAGTTAACAGGCTCTCTGTTTTAGTTCATCGTCTATTCTATCTAGTATTTTAATGGGAATTTATGTGGTGTGGATATGGGATGGGGATGGAGGAGGTTATTAAGAGGAGTGAAGACGGACCGAAGGAATTAATTGACTAGCTTCATCTAAAGATTCGTCTGCTTCCCCATTCTCCACCCTGCAGAAGATAATAGCCATCTGTTCTGCAAGTCCACTGGGGAATGAGCAAGGCGACACTGGTTAATAACGTGGCAAAGGAGATTCAGGGCACACAGTGAATTTCACAACTGACAGGTTCCTCAGACACTGGGACCGTTGACCGAGTGCTCTGAGGGTGGGTGACATGCCCTTCTCTGGAGGCCGTCAGACACATCTGTCTGCCAGGATATAAATGTGGTGCTGCCCAGAGGGAGAAGGATGAACAAATGGACACCGAGTTCCTGCATTCTAGCCGGGAGATATTTATTTTAAAAGTCATTCCCGTCTGGAGAAGGAGGTCTAGAAGTTGCTCCACCAAGGTTTTAAAGATGTCTTTCTCTTTTCACTTAATTCTCCTGAGAAGAGGAGTAAAGGAACTTCTCAGGGAAGAAAGAATGATTTCTTTACACACAAGGGCTTGTGGCTTCTACTGCAGCCACATACACACAGACACACACACATACACAGACACACACACACACACACAGACACACACACACACACACACACACACACACAGGCTGTTGATCTAAAGACATAAACATTTACGTCAGAAAGAGGCAAGTCATGGCCCTTTCCTCTCATAAAATGTGTGTAGCATGGGAACTTTTTATCTTTATCTCCACACACTTTAATGATAATCTAAGAAAATGAGTCTAAAGAGATTTAACTCAGAATCACAAACTAGAATGACTGGAAAGCGTCTTGAAAATCATCTGGTATATAAGGAAACTGAGTCACAGAGAAGTAGGATAAACTCAGGGTTACCAGAATGACCCAAGGGAGATAAGAAGGCATTAAAAATAAATAAAATACGGAGAGTAGAGAAGTCTTGAACCCCCTAGGAGGAGGTTTAAAATGCTGCCTTTAAAGGAATAGAAAAGGAGAAATTGATTTAGTGGCTGACGGTGATGTGCAAAAACCTGGAACATAGTTTTCCAAGCAAAGATACAAGTGGACAGAGTCATATGCTCCTTAAAATTTGTAGGTGTCCTCTCCCTGGTCAGTACATACCCAAGCACCTGTGTTCCTTTGGAAACTCATTCAGTTCATAGACTTTAACTCTAAAGCGGGGGGTTAAAGTAAGTGTGCTAGAATTATTGGGAGATGGTACACTGTTCTCTAAGGAAGACATTTTCCAAAGGATTTTCTTTTCTTTTCTTTTCTTTTTTTTTTAATCAAGGAATGATAGAATTGAGAAAAACAGGCTTGGTTTCCCTTAAAATTTTAAAGGGATACTAAGAGTAGAAGGAAATGTTTGTTTTGTTTTGTTTTTTTTTCTTTTTGAAAGAAAGAAAGAGAAAGAGAAAGGGGGAGAGAGAACAAGAGTCTTGCTCTATTGCCCAGGCTGGAATGCATCTAAAAATAGGTATTAAAAACCTCTTTTATGCCGATAATGGTACTTAACAGCGGAGACAGGAAGGAATAAGGGAAGAAAATAACAAACAAACGGCCAACCAATATTTTATTTAAGTCTGTGAAATGCTATGCAAATGCTGAAGAGTGATTTACCTCCAATTATGTAGTCACTTTCAAAATAGGTGTAATATGATACTGAGAAAAATGTGTGTTCTGTGGACCTGGGGTGAAGAATTCTATAAATATTCACTGAGTTTACTTGTTCCAGGTCTGAGTTCAAATCATAGATGTCCCTGTTGATTTTCTATCTCATTGATCCATCGAATATTAACAATGTGGTGTCAAAGTCTCCCACTATTATTGTGCAGGAGTCCAAGTCTCTTTATAAGTCATTAAGAACTTGTCTTATGTATCTGGGTGTTCCTATATTGGGTGCGTATATATTTAGGATCATTGACTTCTGTTGTTGCATTGATCCTTTTACCATTACCAATGTCCTTCTTTGTTTCTTTTAGTCTTTGTTACTATTAAAGTCTATTTTGTTAGAGACGAAAGTTACAACTCCTGTTTTCTTTCTTTCTTTTTTTTTTTTTTTACTCTCCATTTGATTGATAACTCTTCCACCAACTCTTTGTTTTGAGTCTTTGTGTGTCCTTGCTTATGAGATGGATCTGGATACAGTGAACCAATGGGTTTTGACTTTTTATTCAATTTGCCTGTCTGTGTCTTTGACTGGGACATTTAATCCATTTAAATTTAGAATTAATATTGATATTTGTGAGTTTAATATTGTTGTTTAATGCTAGCTGGCTATTTTGCCCATTAGTTGAATAGATTCTTCATTATGGAGATACTCTTTATCTTTTGGTAAGTTTTTGGGATGACTGATAATGGTTGTTCCTTTCTGTGTGTAGTGCTTCTTTCAGAAGCTCTTGTAAAGCAGGTCTGGTGGTGATGAAATCTCTGAGTGCTTGCTTGTTTGTGAAAAATTTTATTTTTCCTTCTTTATGAAGCTTAATTTGGCTGGATATGAGATTCTGGGTTGAAAATTCTTTTCTTTGAGGATATTGAATATTGACCCCCACTGTCTTCTAGTTTGTAGGGCTTCAAGCTGAGAGATCTGCTGTGAGTCTGATAGGCTTCCCTTTATGGGTAACCTGACCTTTCTCTCTGGCTGCCCTTAGAATTTTCTCCTTTATTTCAACCCTGGTGAATCTAACGATTATGTGCCTTGGGGTTTCTCTTCTTGAGGAATATCTTTGTGGGGTTCTCTGTATTACCTGGACTTGAGTATTGTCCTGCCTTACTAGGTTAGGAAAGTTTTCCTGAATAATATCCTGAAGAATATTTTCCATCTTGGATTCATTCTCTTCATGACATTCAAGTACACCTATCAAATGTAAATGAGGTCTTTTCACCTAGTCCCATATTTCTTGGAGACTTTGCTCATTCCTTTTTACTCTTTTTTCTCTAATCTTATCTTCTCATTTCATTTCGTTAAGTTGGTCTTTGCCCTCTGATATCCTTTATTCTGCTTGATCAATTCGACTGTTAAAACCTGTGCATACTTCGCAGAGTTGTCGTATTGTATTCTTCAGTTCCATTAATTCACTTATATTCCTCTCTAGATTGTCTATTCTCGTTAGGATTTCGTCAAACCTTTTTCCAAGGTTCTTAGTTTCTTTACATTGGGCTAGAACATGTTCTTTTAACTCACAGAAGTTTCTTATTATCCACCTTCTGAAGCCTAAATCTGTTAATGGAACGCACTCTTTCTCCCTCAGGCCTTGTTCCCTTGTTAATGAGGAACTGTGATCCCCTGTAGAGGGAGAGGCATTCTGATGTTGGGTATTCTCAGCCTTTTTACGCTGGTTTCTTCCCATCATTGTAAATTTATCCACCTGTCGTCTTTGTAATTACCGACTTTCAAATTAGGTCTCTGAGTGGATGTCCAACTTGTTGATTCCCAGCGCCGGAATCTGAGCAACCCACTGCGCCGGCCAAAACAGCAGCGTTAAGATTCGTGGTGCTTTTCTGCCCAGGAATCTCCAGTCTGGCTTCCTTCTTGAGTCCTTTTTTCTTTTCTTTTTCTATTTTTATTTATTTTATTTTTTTTGAGATGGAGTTTCGCTCTTGTTACCCAGGCTGGAGTGCAATGGCACAATCTTGGCTCACCGCAAACTCCGCCTTCTGGGTTCAAACAATTCTCCTGCCTCAACCTCCCGAGTAGCTGGGACTACAGGTGTGCGCCACCATGCCCAGCTAATTTTTGTATTTTTAGTAGAGACGGGGTTTCACCATGTTGACCAGGATGGTCTCGATCTCTTGACCTCGTGATCCACCTGTCTCGGCCTCCCAAAGTGCTGGGATTATAGGCGTGAGCCACCGCGCCTGGTCGAGTCCCTTTTTCAATCAGCTGAATGGGTGACTCTGCCTTCCCGGAGCTCCAAACGTCGACCAAAAGGGGACCCAGTCCCGTTTACTCTGCACCAAGAACCGCAGCGCCAGGGTGCCGGCAAAACAGCCGTGTCTGCCACAAGAGTCACGCTGGCGACCCGTGGGGCTCCTCCCCTGGGAATCTCCTGGTCCGTGAGCAACAAAAATTCATCTGAAAGTGTGGCGTCCTCTCATTCTCTGCGCTTTCACTAGGAGCTACAATCCTGAGCTGCTAGTGATCAGCCATCTTGGATCTCTCTCTCCAAAGGATTTTCTATGCTAGTTTTACTTTCCACAATTTGGGAATTATTTTTTTCTTTAGGAAAGCAAAAATTCTGCAACTAAATTTCTGAAATCCTGTGTAAGATGTAACTCTACTCTAATAGCTAACTTCTCCAACTGGACTAATTGACAAAGAGCCAACAGCAATCTACTCAATATGAAATTAAAACAAGACAGTTATTTTGCAGGTAAGGAATATAGCTGAGTATATTCAAAGGGTTACATGACAACGTTAGTCATTGCAGACTGGTTTTCCGATTTGTATTGGACAACAATCCCTCTGCCTGATGAGGACATCAACCCATTCTTGGGGGTCAGCTATAGCATGCACCCTAGTGCTCTGTCCACGGCACCATAGCTGAAGAGCCTGGAGATCTGGCTTCTGGACCAGGCTCAATCATCAATCTCCTGCGTTATTCAGATAAACACTTTACCTGAGTATGCTCTTCTCACTAGCTAACAGGAATTTCAAAGCATTTTGAAAAAAGTCCTAGCTGATGATTGGACACCCCCCTATCAGAGGCCTCTTTTATCAGGGTCCATTCAACTTTTGTTTTCAAAGAATCTGGATGATTTCAAATTTGGACGGCAAAGCAAAACCAGTGGTGGGAGAGGCTTCTGGACAGGGAATAGACTTCGGGATCAGACTTGCCTTTTATGACTTACTGGCGGTGCGACTACGGTTAAGTTTTTTCACACCTACTAAGCCTGTTCCTCAAATGTAACCTGGAGTAACTGCATTTTCTCTTAAAAAGCTTTGGCGTTTGCTGAGAATGATGGCTTCCAGGTACCCCAAAACCTAAAATGTAATAAAAAAAAATTTAAAAAAAAAAAGCTTTGGCGTGTATGTTTTTACTAAGACCTTCTCTAAAAGTGCTTGGATAAAGCCTGGCACATTGGAAATGTTCAAAATATGCCCAATACTTTTCTGATACTTTATTGATTTTCAAATAGATGAGGTCTATTATTTCACATGCTCCCCTGCTGTTGATTCTCAACATAGCAATCATCTAAAATATGGATTGGATCATATTGATCCTTAGCTCAGATCCCTACAGTGATTCTCCATCTCACTCAGAGTAGGAGCCAGACTCTTTACACAGGTTCTTTCCCTCGTCTCACTCCTTTTACCCCATCCCACTCCACCGCCTCTGGCTGAGCCTGGTGCAGAAGCCAGAACTCCAGACTACATCTACCCCACCCTTCCCCTGGGGTCCCTGCATTCCAGCCACATTGACCTTGTTTCCTCAAATCCTTCTCCCACTGCCTGCAACACTTTCCCCAGGTATCCCCAAGGCCAGTGTCTCCTCAATCTTTTCAAGAATCAATTTAGAAGTTTCATTACCAGCAGGATATCAGCCAGCCCATATGAAGTATTAATAATAAGACCTACCTATCCTAGCACCTATTATCCGTTGCACCCTGCTGTATCTTTCTCCAAATCACTTTTCACCATCAAGCATATCTGAACTACTTTGTTTTTAGTATCTCCTCAACTTGAAAATAACTCTACAAAGACAGGCCCTTCATTTATTCACTGCAACTTTCCAGCACCTTGAACAATATTGCAGTGTTCTAGGCACAGTATCTATTTTTTGAAAGAAGCAGTGCATGATGGCTTTAGTAGAAGCGTGGTTCATCCTTGCTTCAAAGCTTTTATAGGATCGTGTCCGACTAACTCTGAGTTGAAAGCCCCCACCTCACCGCCATCGCCACTGCTGCCCAGCACTTGTAGTGACTCAAAGTACTAGAAGCCCAGGAAGAAGAAAGTGGGAGCATGCGTCCTGATCTGGCAGCTGTGATGGGGAGAGGAAGGCTGTCTTATAGCTGTCACCTTGGCTCATACTTCTCTATCTCCGTCCCCTATGACTTTGTCACTATTTACCTAGTTCACTACACCAGATTCTTCATTGCCCTGCTATGCCATGTGTCCTTGCTGCAGTCTACCCTGGGTGTGGCTTTCTGATTGTTTTCATTGTTCCCTTCCTCCATCTGAGACAGCTTCTCCCGGGTGCTTGCAGCTTCAGTCCAGGACTTTGTGCTGTGTTCATGAACTCCTCTATCTCATTTCTCTTTCCTATGCAGAGTGCTGCTCCAGCATGCTCCAGCCTCAGCCCTGATTCAGGCCCCTTCCTGCCTTCTACACATGCTCAGTGCATCCCTGCCTCCATGACTTTGTTCCTTCTGTTCTTCCAGATGTTTTCTCTCTTTCTTCCAGCAATCGAAATCCACTCTACATCTCAAGCCTCAACTCAAATCACATATCATCCTGAGAGAGTTTGCCCAGCAATTATTTCATGCTGTACTGATATATTCTTGCTCTTAACAATTTCTCTACTCAAAAGTACTTCCATAGTTCAGCCTGTAGCAAGTCTCTAATTCTATCATACAATAACAGTAATAACTGGACAACAAGTGCCATTTATTCAGCTCTTATCATGTTCCAAACATACATGATTCTATGTCAGTACCCATATTAATCTTGCAAGGTAAATCATCCCCATTTTGTAGTTAAAAAAAAACCTAAAGCTTGTGTAGGTAAAGTAGCTTGTCCCAAAACATAGCAAATAATAGAGCCAAGATTCAGTTCCAATGTGCCAGACTATGCCATGCACTCTTTCTTCTCTCTTATATGCATGGTAAATTCCCTGGACATTTAGCATAGTATGTGCATTCAGCAGGTACTCAATAAATACTGGCTGGCTGCTTGGACAGCAAGGAGAATGCACCTTAATTCAGATGTACCTTGATGAAGCCTTATCTTGTAGGAATGGTGAGTGAGGGAATAAAATTCTTGCCCTGCCCTCTTCTCCCCTTTTCCTCTGTGCAGTGGAGATGGTGAGTGCTGAACAATGAGCTCAAGGCCTTAAAGAAGCCGAGATGTTCTCCAGGCTCAACTGTGTCCTTTTGAAGAGCAAGCTGTGCACCTGCCCTGCTCTCACCATCCCCAGCTGCCAAGCTGCATCACTGCCACCTTTAGGTTGAGTACTTTCCAGGTAGTCCTGGCTTGCTGAAGGCCCCAGTTGTTACTCTGGATTCCAGGATGGGAGGCCCAAGATATGTATCTGACCAAAAGAAGAGCAGGACAGACCATGCCAGAGCGTCCCCTGGCAGGTTTTAACCCCGTGTCCTGAGGCTGGGCACCTGTTGCTCCTTTTTCTCCATCTACCGTGTGCAAGACACTTCACACACACCATCTCTTTTCAAAATCCTCACCACAGCTCCACCCGAGCCCATGGGATCATCTTCGAAATGCCAATATTAGTGATCCACCCAAAGTCACTAGACACAGGGCAATATTTTAATGTAGGCCTGATTTCGCAGTCCATGGGCTTTCCGTAATGCCAGACCATCTGCTTATAGTGGAAACCAAGAGAGCTGGGTTCTTTATTCAAGCTTAGGACCGTCTTTATTCTATGAGTCCCCAGTGTCTCCCTCTATAAAATGCCTATACAAACCCAGCCCTCTGCACCTCCAGTCCCTTCTCACCTCATAGGTTCCTTCTGGAACTGTATATATCATAATATGCAAATACATCAAGCACCTGATAAGAACAAGAGAGGAGAAAATGGTTGCTAACTTTCTGTTTGCATATCTCTGTGTTTGCATCCGACTCCTTCAACTATCCTAGGATTGTTGAGGTAGGGACCACCATGCACACACTTTTCATAACCACTCCCCCATCCTCACCCCCACAAGTCCCAGGCAGCTTGAGGAATACAGGAAGTGTCCAAGGAATATTGACGGTATAGATCCTCCAAATCTGGTGGTATGGTAGAGGTCTTTTAGACCAAATTCTTTTCCATGGAAAGCAAAGCTAAGAAAGACACAGGGCTGTGAGGCTGGCATCAGAGCCCTTGGCTGCTATTTCACAGCACAGGACTCTGTGTGCAATCAGATTGGACTGTACAGAGTTTTCTAGACAATAAAAGCCAAGGTGTCCAAGGTTGCAGACAGTTTCAGTTGTGGGCTGGCTTCTTCCTCTGGGCTAGCAGATCTTTCATTTTACAGACTTTCATAAATTTTCCTAGTATTTTTACATTTTGTGAAATAGTATCAGTTAAGATGTCCAAAGGATATTGATAAGGAAGCCTAGTAAAACAAGATACCCTGATCTTTTTGGTTTAAAATTCCAATGTATCTTGGCAGGAGAGGAAACTTGAAAGTTAAGACAAATTAGGGTCTGACATGACAATAATCGTGCTTCAAACACTTAAAGTATAAGGCATTTTTACATGACTTTGCTTGTCCTTTTCCAAAACACTATGAGCCAGGTAATGCATAGATTATCTCCATTTTACAAATAAATATCCGAGGGTCCAGACAGTCATACAATCACCTAACCATGGCAAAACCTCTGCCCTGATCTCCAGCCCAGGTTATTAGGCAGGGGAGGGGGAGGAGACCTCCACCTCTCCGGGAAAAGGAGGTCAGGCTGCAGGGTGGAGGACAGGTCAGGGAAGGTGAGTGGGATGGAGCTGCAGTTTCGGAGCTGCTGGCCAGGCAGGACCCCTCCTCCTTCTCTTTCATGCCCCAACCCCAGGATCTCTTTGTCCCATCGTACTTGCTTGCTTTGAGTTCAGCACAGAAGGCTCTGCCTGCTTCCAAGTTGGCTGTTTACTGGTGGGAACTGGATGCCAGAGTTTTCTGCTGGTGACTGCTCTTTCCCGGGTTCTCCAGTGGTATCATATTTTCTCAGCTTGTTCTTAAACTCATCTTACTGACCCTCCCAGTACTTGCTGACCCTTTCTCAGGTCACCAAAAGTGAGTTCACCAAGGACTCTAAAATCGCCTTGCCTACACATCTCTCTGGAGAAGAAAGCTTTTCCTCCAGTTAGGGTCACTGCCTACCCCTCCCCTGGAAAAGAGACTCAGCTCAGTCCCTCCAGCCGTTATTCTAACCCTCTCTGCCTACCCCAATGCTTAGATACTGAATCTTACCAAAATTCACCATACCTTGAGATCCGAGTTCTATACTCACATGAGCTTCGTAGGTTAGGTCTATACCCCACACTTACCTCCATTTTACAGCTCAAGGATATAGAGGGATTCTTGCCCAAGCTCTAATGGCCAGTTAATGGTAGGTCTAGTTGAGAACCCCCCGTCTACATGTTCATCTCATTCCATTTGCGAGCCACCATACTTCCCCCCCCATGCCACCCTTTTCCCAAAGACATCTGGTGCGTCCTGGGCATAATATGCCAATGCCTTTGCAGGTTTTCTGCTCTGCCTGGAATGCCCTTCTTCCATCTTCCTCATAGAATATTTCTGTGTAATGATTAGTCTGGAGTCACAGCTTCTCTGAAGCCTCCATCTACAGAGTGAACTGGATAGACTTTTCTGATTTTTTAGTGTATTCTTTGTTTTGTTACAGATACAACATTTTACCACACTGCAGTTTGGGAAGCCTTGCCTTGTTTTTCTTACTAGATTATAAGCACCTTGAAGGCAGAGTTTGCATCTCACTGATTCCTCTGATATATCCCTCAACTGTGTCTAGGTCAAGGTTGTGCTCCTGTTAGGACCTCCATATATGATGCTACCTGAGCAGCTGGCAGGGGAGAGCAGGGAGACTGCACATCAGAGAATTCAGGAAACTCTCCACTGAAGGAAGTAAAGTCACCCATACCAAAGACTCACCACTATCCCATGAAGAATACCCCATTACCCACTAGCCTTAGAAGTTAACACACAAAACCCACAAATGACACATATGCATATTATTCCAGTATGGTTTCTATCAATCAAGATGTTTAATAATGCCTGTTTGTCACAGTGTAAATATACTAATTTTGAATAATAATAAGAGCTAATATTTATTGGGCTCATTTTGAGCAATTTGTAGGTGTTATTTGATTGAATTCTTGCAACTACTTTGCAAGGTAAAAATTACCATTGTTATTTTACAGATAAAGAAACAGGCTCAGAAAATACAAGCAGCTTATAAAAGGCAAATATCTGGACCACAAAGAGTCCACTCATAGTTGTATCTAAGGCTCAGGGCTCTGAGAGAGCAAATCAGGTTAGCAGCTCCCCTTACCATCTACTGCCTAAGTAAGGTTGATTTCTGTTTTCAATGTAATGTTCTTCTATATGCAGTATGCTTACAGCATTTTATGTAATTACCTATTATTCGCCAGTGGAGTTGAAATTTATGGATTACTAAAGTAGCACATATTCACTGTAAAATATTCCAACAATATGCAAAAGAATCAAGTAGTCTGCCGTACAATGATTTCAGCACCATGAGATATCCATTGTTAATATTGTGGTGGGTGTCTTTTCAGAAGATTTTCTGTGCATGTATACATACGTTTTCCTTAAGTGGAGTAGTAGTATACATGTTTTGTAACTTTTTCTATTTCCTTACTATATGGTAGCCATATTTCCTTGTTAAGGCATTTAGACTCCTATCATTTTTAATGGGTGGTAGCATTCCAATAAGTAGATATAGCATAATGAGACATATATGCTGTTTCCAATGTGTTGCTATGATAACAATGCTATGACGGAAAATTATCGAAGTTCATCTTTTCCATTTCGCCCAGGCTATGAGGTAACCACGAAAGCCTATGTTTTAATTTGTATTTCTTTGATCATTAGCAAGGATGAACGTTTGTTTGTAAGTTCACTGACTTAATATAGTATTTCTTTCATGAATTACCTCTTTGAATTTCCTGACTTTTTTTTCTTATTTGGGTGTCTCCCATTTTCTTCTTTATTTCTAGGAGCTACTTAAATAAAATAGCCAGCCCTGTCCTCTTAATATATGTTGCAAAACATGTATACAAGTAACCTCAGAGATTGTCTAGTTTAATCCTCCCATTTTATGAGTTATTAATCTAGAGACAGGAGGTAACTCATCAAGGTGTCTTGGTTATATCACCAATTTCTTCATTGACTCATTAAGATTTATTGACCACTTCTATTTCCACTATACCTCCTTGTGTCTTCTCATAAGGCAAAATATACTTTGAATTGACCAGGAATTGCTATTATAGAGACCATCTTGTGAATAATGAAAAATAACAGTTTTGTTATTTTTGTCTTCTCTGCCTTTCCAGCTTTTTCCACCTAAGGATTCTTTTTACTAGCCAGCAGAGGAAGGGAGCTCTAGGGAAGAGATAGCTTTACGAATAGTGCTATAGGTGCTCTTCTGTTTAGAAAAGGGTAACCAGACATGTGGCAACCCCCAGCGGTCTTTGTAAGCCTGATGAAAACTTCTTGGGCTTCACAATTTTTTAATTAACTAGAATTTATTATAACATTTTTTGTATGGTTGTGTGGAGGGTTTGTCGGCTGCTTTTTTTTGTTTGTTTTTGTATTGATTGAGGGCTACTCTAGAAAGTTGCTAATAGCTCAGTGCCTCCCCACTGAGAGGATATTTGAAGGCTGCTCTCTTGATCTGATATATACTATATCTGCCTGTCATGCCTTTCCAAACTAGAATTGCATTTGCTTCTCCCTTTGTTGCAGGAAGGCAAATGGCAAAACCCAAAATAAGGAATCATGACAATCAGTATGTACACTTGTCTCTCAGCATTTTGGATAGACTTCCTATGTTTCATTTATTCTGGGAGAAAAATATTATTAGTATGAGAGCTGGAAGGGAGAGCTGGGTTGAGGGAGCTATAATAAAGGTCAACTGGAAGGGAAAAAAGAAGATGGGGGTACGGAAGCCATCAACGTGCATCAGTAGCTAATAGATGATTCGGTACATCCTTTCTTAGGAAAGATCGGGGCATGTGGAAATCTGCTTGTCTATTTGTGTACTGCAGAAAGGGAGGGAGAGGAGACCCAGATTCCCTAAAAGGGAAAAAAACATCAGGGGAGAAGTGAAACAGGTGTTTCCTGCTTCCTGTGGCTCAGAGGAAAGCTTGAAGCCCTGGGAGGGGGTTTTCCATAGTGGCACAAAACAGGGGAAGCCATATTTTTCCATCAGCCTAATTCGAAGGTCGGACACGTCAGCCAACACCTGTTATATTGACCCTGCCCCTGTCTCTCCCACCCGCCCATGTTCAAAGATCTGAAAAACTAGTAAAAAGAAGTTTATACAGAAGTAGTATATAGACAGTTTATTTCAGTTTCTCCATGTCCTCCTTTTTCAGGTTATCTGCCTTTTTGTTCATTGTCCATGTCAATCAATCTTTATTTTCTTTTTCTCTTTGTACTTAATGGGAGTGTTGATATTACTGCCTAGCATGTGCCTTTCTTCATTTAAAATGTAAATGAAAACAAAAGATAGAGTGAAATATATAAGCAGTGTATTATCTTGAACTTGCACAATATGACACTAAAAGGTACTGGGTCACTTAGCTCTGTTTCTCTACAGATTTAGTTATAGAACCAAGAAATTTATGGAGAGCAATTTTTAATGATACATTAATATGTTAGCTATGTCTTTGGAAATAACTTTCTCTTTCTCTGTCATCTCTTCTCCTTTTGTTTTCTAACAGTAAAGTATCCAGGAAAAAAATAGTAAAATTGGTCTGTGCATGTATATGTTTGTATGTGTGTGCTCACATGCATATCATGAAAATATTTGAAAACCCAATGATTTAAAAATATATACTTGTATATTTCATTATTACTTGTATTTGTAAAATGCATACTTTTATATTAGATAAAATATACTTGTATATTTGATAAAATACATCGTTGTATATTAGATAAAATATATACTTGTATATTTTATTATTACTTGTATTTGTAAAATACATAATTGTATATCTGATTATATATACTTGTGTATTTTAGATTAAGTCAAAATAAAAAGAGAAGAAGAAAAAAGGGAAGCAGGAGGATGAAGGGAATGAGGAAAGAAGAAAACGAGAGGTAGAGATGAAAGAGGAGAGAGGAAGAAGGTGAGCTGGGCATTCAAGTACAAAGAGAAGTCGCCATATATCATCCAGATGTTTTGTCTACAGCAGACCAAACATCAGGCTTTCGGGAAACATTTGGAAGACTCAATGCTCCTTTCACGGTACAGACAACTGTTGACAGTCCTATTGCCTCTTTCCCTGTGTGTCTATCCCTTTCAAGCCTTTGTGTGGTCAAATTATAAAGGCCTGTTTAGTGGGTGGGATGACGTCACACTGACCACAAAAGCTTGTATTTCCTGCTATTAAATACACAGCCCCTGCAGTGAAGTGGTCATTACAGAGAGAGCTTGTTCTGCCGAGGTCACCCCAAGTGGGGATGAAGGCACTGGGGCGGGGGCCCAGTTGAGAGAGCAGAGCCATTATTCCCAAGTGTGTCTGCCTGCCTGCTGATCCTCATCTTGCTAGAACCAAAAGATGAAAATAGAAGTCTCTTTGTGCTTCCTCCAGACCTTTGTCTCTAAGGATGCCGGGACACACTGGGACGCAACGTGGCAGTGAAAAAGGAAAAGACAAAATTCGGGTCTTTGATTCCAGTCTCCCCATTTATAAGCTCAGTGATTTTACCTCTCCAGATCGAATCCTGCAAATCTCCATTTTGCTAAAGAGAAAAGAACTAAAGTTATCGTTTTTGGTTTTGAGGGCAACCGCTATCTTACGGTGGTTTCTTCGGTGTTCCCACTGTCCTTGTGCTGATTAGAAATGGTGGTTCTCTCTTCTGAGAGGAGGGAGTAAAGAGTAGGTTTTATTTTTATGCATTTCTTCCTATTTTATTTATTTATGTTTGCAGAGGTCATGGTGAACAAATTTTTTTAATGAAGGAAAATAAATGAATTAAAGTGGTGACTTGTCCCGTTGAGCCCAAGAAGCCACACCAAGTGTTAGAGGACCACAGGGGAGCCGGAGAGGATCCAGGTAAGATCTCACAGGAAGAGTAGCATCTGGGTTGGGTGTAGTGCATAGAAGTTTGGCAGGCAGATGGTTATGATCATAATGACCATGCCCAGGAACCCCTAAGTATCCCCTGGCATTAAACCAGAGTGGTCTGAGGCCATATGCTGTAAGTCCTTGGCACTCCAAACCTCAGATGAAACAAAACTAGGTGGATGAGCTTTTTTGAATAGTGCGCTGAATCAGGTTAATTTTGACATTGAGAGAAGCAGAAAACCACTATTCAGCCAAGATCCTGCAGAACTTTTCTATTCCCAGGCCTGAGCCTTGGCAAAGTAAAACTCACATTCCCTACATTTTTATTTCTTTTATTTTCCCCCCTCTCTTGTGAGGGTCTATTACAAGTAAGGCCTCAAACCTAAAAAGGACTTGGGAACAGGTCCACGTGGTATTCAGTGAAGGAAAACTTTTGCTTTTATCCACATCATTTACGTGGTCTGGACAGCCAGTCTGGATACTCTTACTGCTGACAAGGTTCTGACAGCCAAGGTTGCCTAGCTTGGTTCTCCGCATAAACCAAAGAGCTGAAAAACTGCCCTGTTCCTTTAGGCCATGTGTGCCCACCAGGCACTTATTGGGTGCGTACTTTCTGCCAGGTCACTGGCTAATGTTAAGGGCCTCCGGTGGGCCAAGCGCCATGTTCAGTTCACCTGATCTGAGGCTGTGGCGGGCTGGTGTGGCTCAGTTATTCCCCACGAGCTGCCATCCCCTGGCTCCTACATAAAGCCTTAACTCCATTCATCCTCCTTTTCCTGGGGCATACTAGATGAGCTCCTGGCAAGGAGTAGAACTACCATGTTCATTTCCTAATTTTAAAAAGTGTGTGTTTGGTAACAGCTGGAAGGCAGGGCCAGGAATGCAGCTTCAAAGTCCCGCTGTGGGGAAAACAATGTGAAGAAGATCCCGGGGCACTTTCTCTTGAACTCACCTCCCCTGTAGCACTGGGGACTGTCCCAGAAGATGAAATATGTGCTGGGGGTACTGAGGGAGGGCCCAAGGCTTGCAAAGAGGATGGACACTGCCGATTTGGGCTGGGTTTAGCCATTAAAAGTAGAGCTTTGAAAACAGAACTGGGGAGTCAAGATGGAAGTTAAAGCATGCTGTTGAGTTAACGAAACAGTCAAGAAATAGGGAATATGGAGAAATTCATGGTCAGAGACCAGAAAAGTATACAATCATGAGAAAAAAACAATGTCATTTGAAAGGTAGAAGGTAGAAGCCAAGCAACTTGATCAAAGCCAAGTCAAATAGCCAATCTTTAACAGACTTTAACATATGGTGTGTTAAAGACCATATCTTTAACAGATTCAACATAGCTGACACTCAGAAGAACCTAGAAACCGAGGCAATGTTATAAATAGATCAATTCCAGAAAAAGCAAGACTCCTGGGGAAAAGGTTTGGGATGGAACCAGAGAGCTCTCATTGTTCCACGAGGGAGGGACAGAGTCTCAGAGCAATGCCTGGGTTAAATGTAACAAGAATAATGGAAGTAAAGGATCAAAGTTGGACAAGTTCTGACATAGTACAATTATAGAGGTCATGCAAGGTAAACATGTATCAAAGCACTGCATTTCAAACTGGGTGCAGTAGTGCACTCCTGTATTCCCAGCAACTCAGGAGGCTGAAAGAGGATTGCTTGAGCCCAGAAATGAAAGTTCAGCCTGGGCAACATAGTGAGACCCCATCGAGAGAGAGAGAGAGAAAATCACTTTATAACTCATGAATATACAATATATATTTTATTTTTATAAAGAAAAAATTTTAAAATGGAGGTCATGGATCTAGAACTTAGAATGTAGGTAAATTAATAAGAAAGTAGAAAGAAAGGAGCATCTTTCTTAATGATTTCAACTGGTTCTGCAGGAAACCGCAAGTACAATGAGCTACTGTATTTAGCTCATTGTCTCCAAAGAGCTAAACCTTGCCTCAGAGAAATGACCCTCTCCTATCTTTCCTGCTGCAGTAAGAACTTCTGGTTTAACCAATTATGTAAACCATTTATATGACACTCAATCTGAATTATTCTGTGTGTCTGTCTATCAATTATCTATCTATCTATCATCTATCTATCTATCTATCTATCTATCTATCTATCTATCATCTATCTATCTGTCATCTTTAGGGAAAAAGCATATCTCATACATAGTTATGATACCAAAGGAGTCATCTTCTATGCAATATTAAACATAACTATTGAAAAGTTAAAAACTCAAGCCTTTAGTCTGGGGTTTGATTTTCATGATCCCAAGCAGCATTCTTGACTGATTATTTTTCCTTGTGTTGATTCACATTTGTCTGAATTAACTTAATTGGCTGTTTTAGAATCATAGAAGACACTTCTTCATTGACCGAAATAATCTGCTTGTTGATCTTATTCAGACTAACATATAACTTTATTGACTGAATTTTTGCCTTTCTTAAATGGCATGGTGATTGCATAGACTCAATCTGTATTTGTGAGATGTTTTTAGGTATGCTTTCATAGCCTGAGACTAGTTGTCCTGAAACCTTGTAAAGTATGAAGTCCTTCAGGAGTAGAGAGAATAAATACCTTGGGAGATGCCCATTGTAAATCTCACAGTCTGGAGGAAATCTTGTGGCCAACATGAGCCTCATCAGATGTCAGGCTTTCCCAAAGAAGATGTGGAAGTCTCCTGTTTGTCTAACTCCTGCTGTTTCCCTGACTATCACTATGTTGTTCATGTTGTTTTCAGGACTCAAAACTTAAAGAAACACCTTGCTTTTCTTAGAACTTTGTGGGTGGACCTTACTCCTGTTTGCTTATTTTTTCTTTTTCAAATTGTATGTGGATTCTACTGTATTTAGCATAACTCAAGCTTAGCATTTGAACATGTGTTTCATAGCCAATGGCTTTACACATCCTCCATGATTGCATACTGTGTTTCAGACACAGATGTAGGACATACAACTGATGTGGTCGTCACTAATGCCTATACTGTCCCTTGCTCTGTGCTTTGGGCCCTAAGAAGAGGTAGGTCCATGTAGTAGTCTAGTGCCCTCTTGTGGCTTTCAAACTAAGAGTCTTGAGCTACTTTGTAGGATTAGAACTATTTGTGGAATCACAAGTTTGAGAAGGCCATTGTGAAGTTAACTCCTGTCCTGCCTTCTTTCCCTCAGTAATACTACCCACCTCCTGCAAAGCACAGTAAGTGATGGGAGACGTATTCTGCTCTGAGCTAAGAAAACACTTTGGAATGCGGTGATCAGGGCATTGGAGTTTAATAGAGACCTTTAGAACTTAGTACACTGTGGATACATAGCATATGACAAATCAATGTTGATTGAAATTCCTTTGCCAACTTGGTGATGCCGCCCAGTTTTTCCATTCACTCTTATGCTTATTCATTCAACCATTTCTCCAATGGCACGATTTCAAATACTTTGATATGTTTAATCTGAAGGCAAGAGAATTATGAGGAATATAGCAAGTGATGTCAAAAGTTTGAAGACCTGTAAAATCAAGTCTCCTACATGGCTCCAAGAGACACTAATTAAGGTATAGTCTTTGGTTAGATATAAGGAAGAACTTTTTAATGATTGTAATTGTAGGACCCTGGAACATGTCTGGGAATAAGCTTCTCATTGCACTGAAACAGTTTAGCAGGGATGAATTCATTTTTGAAATAGACATTTTAAAGAGAAGTTTTCCCTGTGGACTAATTGATTTTTGCTAAAGATCTTATACTTTTAGCATCTAAGATTTTGATTTTTTAAAAAAATCTAAGATTTCAATAAAGATGTTTTAGATTTTTAGTCTAAATGTATTCAAGAAAAAAACACAGTTTCCTTTGACTAGTCAATTAAGTCCCACAGCTAAGAAGTCCTAAGGAGCAGAAAAATATAACTATTGGATACTAGGCATAGTACTTGTGTGACAAAATAACCTGTATAACAAACCCCCATGACATGAGCTTACCTGTATAACAAACTTACACCTGTACCCCAAACCTAAAATGAAAGTTTAAAAAATCTTATGTTTAATATGAAACCTTCCCAATACCTTGCAAGTTCACAACCATGGTCTCCATTTCTAGGAAATCAAATTGTGTGTTTGTGTGTGTGTGCGTGCAGGTGTATGTTTATCCAAATCCATTTTTATAACCTATCTGGTTTTGATTTTCCAGATTGTAATAGGACCTTTGGCATTTTCTTCAAAACCTGACATTTTGTCACTTAACTGCTTTTCATTTTAAGCAAGCCTTTTACATTAATGTCTAATTGTGTATAATGACAAATTACACATTGGAAAAAATATGCATATTTGCTTAATTCTGGTTAGATGACATATGATGAGTATGTTCATTCATATTTATTAAAGTAGTTATTCATTCATAGCACAGCAAAAAAATAAATAAAGAGTCAAAGACTTAATTTCAGGAGATTATTAAGGAGACATAAGAACTTAGTTTCATCACCTCAAGTTGCAGGGGCAATGAAAGTCACTGTCTCTTAGTCCACATCAGCCTAAACTGGAGGACAGAGGAGATGACTTATGCTTCTTTCCAGGACAACTTCTTGCTCATTTAAAGAGGTAGAATGATGTTACAGGTATGGATTGATTGGATTTCAACTGCTGCTATTGTTTTGCTTATTTTTCATATTTAGTCAATACAATCTTCTCTATGCTTTTTAAAAAAATATGTACCATAAACCTTAGAGGTGAAATGGCTAATCCACTATGTCTGGAGAGGTCCAAAACCAAGTTAAAACCAGAAGCCATTGGGTCCTCAGCCTTCAGACCTGAAGGTGGAAGGTGGGTTAGAGAACTGCCTCCCCCGTGTTCTCCTTTTCCCCCGATGGCTTCATCATGGGTATTACATTGAGACTGGGGTGGGGAGTGGGTTGAGAGTTTTCCAGAGAGAAAGTTGATTTGTCCTTATGGGACTAAAACTTTAAAGGTCTTGGGTTCAAGAAAAGTTCAGGTCTAGGACCCAAAGTTGTTTGAGATTTCCTCCTCTTCTTCCTCACAGTAGTTCTGCTTCCCTTAATCTTGACAGAAGGGGCAATGGCCCAAGTCACAGTCATGCTGACAGCCCTGGGCTACAACAGAGGAATTCTCGCCCCTTCCCATCTCTGTGGGAGAGACACACTGGATTGTCACTAGCCCGTGAAATAAACCACCTACCTAGTGGAACCATTTTAAGGCCAGAAAAGCCAGCCTTACTCAGCTGTGCCATATGGGAAAGAAGAAACAGTGTTTTTTCCCATATGGATTTGTCACACATTAATAGGAGGCATTTGCTCTCAGTCTCAGCCAAATGTCTTGGTTCTTAAAACACATGAGAAGACGTGCTTGACTTAGCTTGCCAGGGAATTAGATATGTATTTCATAAAGTGAATCTAAACTAAAACTGTGTTGGGCTATTATGCCCCTACCTCATTGGAGAGACATCCCTGCAAATGGACAGCTAATCTCTTTAATCAGCAAAATACCCGAAGGCTCTTCTGGGGAAGAAGTCCAGTGTTTAACTGCTGCTTGCTGCGCAGCTCTGGAAGACAGAATTTTAGAGCAGAAAAGGATCTTGGAGGTCATGAATTGCCCTTCTCCCTACCACCTCGTTTACCATGTGAAAACTGAGGGCTCAAGAGGAAAGTGACTTGTTCAAGAACACTCACCTGTGTTGAGGCCTATAGGACTCTTATCCAGGTCTTTTTACTCTTAATCCTCTTTTCATATATCATAGGCTTTTTAAAAAAATCCTTCCTTTCTTACTTTTTCTTCCTTTGCTTTCCTTCCTTCCTTCCTTCCTTTCCCTCTTTTTTCTTTCTCTCTCTTTTTCTTTCTTTCTTTCTTTCTTTCTTTCT
>NW_022436950.1:22356356-22377391 GCF_009761245.1 Sapajus apella | reverse complement strand
TCTTTCTTTCTTTCTTTCTTTCTTTCGTTCTTTCTTTCTTTCTTTCCTTTCTTTCTCTTTCTCTCTCTCTCTTTCTTTCTTTTTCTTTTTTCTTTTTTTTCTTTTCTTTCTTTCTCCTTTCTTTCTTGTATTGAGGGCTCCATCATTTTATTAGCTGCCAACATCCTTAATCATCAGTATGAAGCTAGAATATGGGACAAGGGGACAAATCTCAGTATCAGTAGTAGAGACATGTGATCTGGCCCCAGCTTCTTCATCAAATGGTACATGAAAGCTACATCTTTTGATCAACAATGGAAAGAATGCATTTCCAAGTTAAGCAATCCACTCTTGGCTCCTTTCTTTGTGTTCTACATGTATGGGAAAAAATTATATCCTTCCAAAAGCCATGCTAGAAGCACAAAAGGAGTTGAAGAGGGAAAGAAACGTAGTCTTCACAGCTGTGGTCATCTCAAGGCAACGAGAAAGAACTTTCTAAATTCCGTATCAGATAGGGTCCCTAAAAACTAGTCTACTCATGCTCCTATGCAATCAGAGTTTGACAAATTTGGATATGCCATAGGCACTGTCTATGCGCAAGAGACAGCTTAAGGCTGTCCATTATCAAAATCTTTTCATTTGAATCTATTTTGGTGTAAAACCCTGGATCCCATTTCATTCATAAAAGAAGGTTAATAGTGTCTACTTCTTCAGGCTGCTGTGATTAAAGGAGATGGGACATGTAAAACAATTACTACAAAGTAATTGCTCAAAATCTGTTACCTGTCTTCCTTTTCTTCTTTTGAGAGTAATCTAAACTTAGTGGCTGCTTCATTAATTTTAATGGTTGTTTTTTTCTGAGCAGTAGGTCTCAACAGCTGGCTTAAAATATACAGTAAACCATGCTGTAAACCATGCTATCACCCAGGCTTTGTTGTTCCATTTATAGAGCACAGGCACAGTAGATTTAGCATACTTTTTAAGAGCCCTAGGATTTTCAGAAAGGTCAGTTAGCACTGATTTCAACTTTAAGTTGCATTAGTCCCTCACAAGATAGAGTCTTTTGAAGTTTTGAAGTCAGGCATTGACTTCTTTTCTCTAGTTAAGGAAGTCTTAGATGGCATCTTCTTCCAAAACAAGGCTATTTTGTCTGTATTGAAAATGTCTTGTTTAGTTTAGCGACCTTCAATTATCTTAGCTAGATCTTCTGGATAACTTGCATAGCTTCACCTTGCACTTCTATGTCATGGAGATGGCTTCTTTCCTCATAAACCTTATGAACAAACCTTTGATTACTTCCAGTTTTCTTCTACAGCTTCCTCAACTCTTTCAGCCTTCACAGGTTGAAGAGAGTTAGGCCTTGCTCTGGATTAGGCTTTGGCTTAAGGGAATGTCATGGCTAGTTTGATCTTCTATTCAGACCACTGAAACTTTCTCCATATCAGCAAAAAGGGTGTTTCACTGTCAAGATTTTGTGTTCATTGGAGTAGCAATCTCAATTTGCTTCAAGAATTCTGTCTTTGCTTTCACAGCTTGGCTAATTGTTGGGTACAAGAGACCTAATTTTCACCTTATGTCAGCTTGTGACATGCCTTCTCATGAAGCTTAATCATTTCTAACTTTTGATTTGAATTGAGAGACGTGCAACTCTTCCTTTAACTGAAACTCTTCGAGGTCATTGTAGGGTTATTAGTAGGCCTAATTTCAATATTACGGAGTCTGAGGGAATAGGACGTCCATGGAAAGGGGGAGAGATGGGGGAATGGCATTTTGGTGAAGCGGTTGGAACACACACAACATTTATTAAGTTCACGGTCTTATATGATGATGAGTCATGGTACTCCAAAACAATTCCAATGGTAGCACCAAAGATCACTGACCATAGATCACCCATAATGAATACAGTAATAATAAAAAATGTTTGACATATTGTGAGAATTATCAAAATGAGACACAAAGCTATGAAGCGAATTCACAGTCCTGAATAAATGGGGCCTATAGGTTTGTTTGTGGGATGCAAAGTTGTCACAAACCTTCAATTTGTAAAATATTCAAAATCTCTCAAGTGCAATAAAGTGAAGCACCATAAAATGAGCTATGCCTTTTGTTAGTTTAGAGAAAGAAGCACCAGATTTAGGCTTATTTGAATTGCCACCACAATAAAACCCAAAATGCAATTATGTCTGTTTTTGCTTAGACTGATAATCAATGCTTATTCCCAGTTTACTGTTCTCATGGGGGAAGTGCTATCAACTTTGCTGTCAAGTTAAACATTAAGTTCTCTGCAACAGTACAGTGTCTATCAAAACCCTGGGGAGGGGGCAAAGTGTTGCGGTTTGAATGTGTCCTCCCAAAAGCATGTGTTGACGACTTAATCTCCAGTGAAACAGAGTTGAGAGGTGGGGCCTAATGGGAAGTAGTTCGCGTCATGAGGGCTCTGCCTTCATTAATAAATTAATGTGGATTATAAAAGTGTCCAAGGCTGTACATTTGACCCACTTCCCTACCCATCTCTATGTCTATCTCTCTCTCTCCTTTCCACCTTTGGCCATGGCATGATGCAGCAAGAGGGCCCTTACCAGATGCTGGTGCTCCTCAATCTTGGACCTCTCAGCCTTCAGAACTGTGAGAAATAGATCTCTGTTCTTTATAAATTACCCAGTCTCAGGTAGTCTGTTATAGCAACACAAAACAGACTAAGGCAAGGGGTTTCTGGTTCCCATGCTTTTCTTTCACTATCTTGTGTATTTTCACTTGTTTCAAACATATCCTTTAAGCCATCTGTTTTTAATTACTGATCCATGTTCCAGTTTAATTCTATTTTTTTTTTCATTTTTAAAGGTAGGGGAATTATGACAGTAACATAACTAAGAGTGTTTCACACATTTGAGTTCTCAAGGAAATGGCTAGGCTAAGAATAAAATATACACATATGCATACATCTATAAGCAACACATTTAAATCAAGTGCAATCCTGGCAGGAAGCTAAAAGGATTCAAGAAAACCAGTGGCGCTTTTGTTTTTGTTTGTTTTTCAGTCAAATGTAAAGAAAAACAAATGCACAACGAGAAACTCAAAACATGTTTAGACATGCTACAAACACACACATGTGATTAGCTGATCAGGTGTATCAGCTAGCTATTGGTATGTAACAAATAACCCCGAAACCTAGTGGCTTAAAACAACAACCATTGTTTACTTCTTTATTCTGTGGGTTGGTAATTTGGGTTGGGCTTAGTTAAATAGTACTGCTGGTCTTGCTTGGGGTCTCTCACAGTGCTACAGTCAAATGGAGGCCCAGTTGGGACAATGAGAATTTTCTCCTTTCCATATATTCTTAAGTCCTCTCCTCTCCATCTGGCCTCTCCACATGGTCTTTCCACATGGTCTCCCCAGCAGGATAGTTGGACTTCTTATACCATGGCTCATGGTTTGCGAAAGTCTGAGAAAAGAAGCTGCCAGGGCTTCTTAATGGCTAGATTCAGAAGTCCTACATTGTCACTTCTGCTGTATTCCACTGGGCGTGTGGAAGTGGACCGCATGAGAGCATGAATACCAAAAGGCATGGTTCATTGGGGCCATTTTTGGAAACTAAAAATCACATTCTCTATATTGAACTAAAATTTGTCTTTTTTTTTCTTGATTCTCTCTACATTCTGTGTAACATGGAATAGATCCATTTTATGTAGCAGGCTTTAAGATGATTTGAAATAGTTCTAATGCTTCCCCTTACCACAAAATATCTATGATAAATGTTCCCAGTTTTATCAAACATACCTTACATAACACAGTTTTAAATTTTCTAAATGACTATGGTCATTCTCATATGGAATCTGCCCCAGTTTATCAATGTCCAGATAAAAGAGTCACACTGGGCACCTAGGAAAACTGTTCAGATCAGAGGACAGTATGTAGTAGGCAGAATAATGTCCCCCAACCAACATCCAAGCCTTAATCTCTGAGACCTATAAATATCTGGCCTTATACAGCAACAAAACTTAGCAGATTCCATTAAAGGTTACAGACCCATGAGAGGAGGCAGGTTATCCTGGATATCTAGATAGACAAAGTTTAAACACATGAGTCCTGAAAAGTGCAAAATCTTTCCTAGTGGCAAAAAGAGAGATGTGATGATGGAAGAAGTGTCAGAGAGACATGATGTGAGAAAGGCTCCACCTTCCATTGGTGGCTTATAAGGTGGAAGAAGATGGGACTGTAGCTTCCTTTAGAAGCCTGAAATGGTCCTTAGCTTATGGCCAGCAAAAAAATGGGGACATTGGTGCTTTAATCCCAAGGAATGGAATTCCACCAACAACCAGAACTAGCAGGAAATGAATTCTCCCATAAAGCCTCCAGAAAATAACACAGTCTGCCAACACCTGGATTTTAGTTCAGTGAGACCTGTACCAGACTTCTGACCTTCAGAACTATAAAAAAAAAATTTGTGTTGTTTTAACCACTAAATTTGTGGTCCTCTGTTATGGCAGCAACAGAAAACTAATACCATACTCTATGATCACTTTTTGAGCAGGAAGATAAGTAAGGCATCATATATTTTGGAGAGGGATCTCACCTAGGTATGCCTCATCTTAGTTGGCAATAACATTGTTGATTCACGTGGAGCTTACATTCAACAAAAATATGAAGTCTTTCACATAAGCAGCTGTGATTGGGAATGTTTTTCCCTTTAATAATCAAATGCAAAATGGTACATTTAGCTCAGTTCATTTTCATCATGTTAGAGTCAGTCGATCATTCCAGCCTGTCAAGATATTTTGGAGTCTGGTTTCTGTCATGCAAATATTTCAGCCATCCCCTCCCAGTTCTGGTCATTTCAACATCTAACCAGTCCCATCACTGAACATGACCTGCAGGTTCCTTCTGACATCCTGGAGCGATGCTGTTCCCTCCACTCTAGTGCTCGTGTGTTGAACTCCCACTGCTTATGGAAAGTGTGTAATTTCAAAGTACAGCTCAAATACCATGTCTTTCCTAGTGCCTTGCCTGATAACACCAACCACAAGTGATTTGTCCCCACTTCTGCTCCATATGAGTTTCTCATTTGCACAGTTGATATGGGAAAAATTGACTTATATGGTAACTATCTGTTTACATATCTTTTCAATAGCAGCCCTTTTGAAGAGAAGGCTTGTCTTTTTCAATTTTATATCCCATAGAGCCACTGGCTTCACACCTGGTACATAACAGGTGCTTTATGGAAAACAATCCATTTAGCAAGTCCTAATTGAGCCAAGATATAGTACTCCAAGGCATTCGTGTTTACTTTAAATGAAAATATGTATGCAAGCAAGTACATCATTGCAAATAAGCAATTTGATGCCTAAGCAGAGGTTTTTTTGGGGGGAAAAGTATGACTTAGAGCAGTATGTGTGTACTTTATTGCTTGTAAGAATGCAATGTCATATACCTGAAATTGTAAGACTACTATCTCTTGGGTCTCTAAGTTGGGCTTTAACTCAAGCACTTAGCACAACACCTAAGACAGAGAACACATTTAATCCATTTGGCAATTTGTTTAACTGTGATTTGTTAATGTTCCTTTATATGACACCAACTCGGCCATTTGCCTCACATTCATTCAGCATCACTTCAATGCCATTGGCAATGTCAGCACCAAGCTTTAAACATAGATGGATAATGAATCAGCTAGGATAACATCAGCTGCCAACTACAGAAACCCCCAACTCAAATTGACCTACGTTGAAGGATGTTTATAGAAAATACAGAAAGAAATCCAGAAGCAGGCCAATTTTAGGGTTGGCTCTGCAGTCACTAAATAATACAAAGACTTCTTCACTTCTATCATAAAGGTCTTTTTACTTTTCTGACCTGCTATGCTCCAGCTAGCTCCCCTCAAGGTCCCAAGAAGGCTGTCTTATTTCAGCCACGGCACCTTTTGGCAGAACAAGAGGCTGCATTATGAAGTAAATGGAGGGATCTTTTCCACAAACCTCCCAAAAGACTTCCTTCCATCTATTAGTGTCTAACCAAAAGTGGGGGCACATGCCCACTCAAAACCAATCACTGGTCAGGCAAAGGAATCACCATGCTTGTGATGTGAAGCATATGGTTTTATGGAGAAGGGTATAATTCCCAATCCACCATGGGTTCTGTTAGAAAGAAGCAAGGGGATGAAATGCTGAAAGGAAAACCAACAAAATCTACAGTCAACAATGCCAGTAACTCAACCCAAACTATATATATTCTTTTTTTAATTATTTCCATTTTTCTTGGTGTCCCCGTCTCTGAGTCAGCCATGCTTTTGTTAAACTATGCTGAGAAATTAAAAGTTACTGCTGTCATATCAATATGACTTACTTCTATGCTAAAATGGAAAAGCACACAAGTACACACACACACACACACATACACACACACACAATTGTTTGCCAATCTCATTCTTGCCATAGTTTTTGAAAATAAAAAAATCTTTGTCAGTTGCCAACCTCTTAAGTTTTCATCCTGTGTCAGAATTTATTCCACTGGCTTCCAAGTAGAGAATGATGGCTTATGGCTCAGATGAAGCCCTTAAAACTGGGATCACTTAATGGAAACAGACACTTACCCTTCCAGATAGAGTCAAATTGTTCAGCCCACAACTGAAATTTAAACTCTTTTTTCAAATTTTCAAAGAGTCTGCAAAATGGAAAGTAAGTTTAAAGAAACGTCCTTGAAGCATTTTTTTTTTTCTGTTTCTTTGGCAAAAGGAGAAATGCAGGAGATTCCTTTACTATTTTTAAATTTTTTAAAAATGTCCCTTTTATTTTAACCATTAAATCAATAAGCCAATCTTTACCATCCTTAAATCACAACTCTAGCTTGCATTTGCAAACACATTGTACAGTTTTCAAATCACTTTTATGTTATTTATATTTGGTTCTCAAAATAGCCATATAAGGTAGGTGGAGCCAGTCTTGTTATCCTTGTAAATGGGAAAATTGAGTTTCAGAGATGTTAACTGACTTGAATTGAACTCACACAACATGGTAGTGGCAAAGCATGGCCTAGTAGTGAGCTATAATTCTTAAGCTACATTTCCCTAATCACGAGTAGTCATATGATAATGTACTCTTCGTGTTTTTTTTTTTCCAATCATTTGAGTAAACAGATCAAACATCAGAAAGAACCTCTAACTTGTGGGAATTAGGAAATCCCACAGAGGATTATCAAAGTTATAGTAACCACGTTTCCTATTAGTAGGTTTGAGTATTGAAAATAGCCACTTGAGGCCAGGCACGGTGGCTCATGCCCGTAATCCCAGCACTTTGGGAGGCCAAGACAGGGAGATCACCTGAAGTCAGGTGTTCAAGACTAGCCTGGCCAACATGGTGAAACCCTGTATCTACTAAAAATACAAAAATTAGCCTGGCATGGTTGCACATGGCTGTAATCTCAGCTACTCAGTAGGCTGAAGCAGGAGAATCGCTGGAACTTGGGAGGCAGAGGTTCCATGAACCGACATTGTGCCGTTGCACTCCAGCCTGGGCAACGAGAGTGAAACTCCATCTCAAAATAAAATAAATAAAATAGTCCTTTGAAAAAGAGAGGATAATTTCACTTTTGTTTAGAGGGAAAGGATAATTCTAAGGGTCAGTTGACTCATTTGAATCTAAGTTTTGCATGTTGAGCCTTTGAATGAGATGAATGCATCTCATAGGGGAAAGTCTGCAGTCTCACTTCCTGTGAGGCCATATGTGTTGGATCTTCGTATTGTGTATATTAAGGTAGGTGTTTCCTTTCTTTCTTCTTTCCATCTAATCATTTCCTGGCTATATGTGCAATTCTGGAGCCACTTTCACACTGCAGTCGTTCAACCTGCAGATCTTTTGAAAGGGGCCTTGATTCTCCTTTGCTGTTTTAGCAGCTTGCGCCCTCATCTCCAAGAGTCCTTATTCATTCACCCTAAGTTATAGTTTCCACATGAAGTCACCTGATTTGCAGTGAGTGTCTTTCTGCAGTAATTAGCTCCCCACTAGAGAGAGCACAGCTGCACATTAAGTCCAACTGATCCAACATCAACACATGGCTCACTGCTGCACAGCAGACATGAGCTTCCTATTGCACCTACAAGCAAACATACAGATCCATTTTCTTTCCCCAAAACCAGCCTGAATACACCTCCTGTTTTTCAAGACATGGAATGTGCTGGCAGCACCAAAGCCAAGGTTATTCTTGGTTTCTGATCTATTTCCCCTCCCCACTTTTCCCATCTGCATTTGCTTAGAAGACATATTTTCATGAGCAGTGTTTGCTCTTTGCAAACGTTCCTTTAGGGTTGTTATCAGTATTATTATTATTAATATTTTAAATCTCTGGTAGCAGTTGGCTCTCGTGTCTTTTGTGCATTTGGAGAAGCATATAGAGAGACAGGCAGAGTGGCCTCACTTCATGGAGCTGTCAGGGGAAAAAGGACTCAGGAGGCAGAGGACACTGAATTTCACCTGCTGTGCTGTGATCCGGAGATGGCCCAGGGCCAAGTGCTCAAGACATGCTGACCTGATTCTGTGCACAGCAGCTCATCGCAAAAAAGACTAAAGGCTGCAGTCAGTGTGCCAGGTCAAGAGCACATGGAGCTGATCTCAAATCAAAAATAACAAGTTAAGATGCCAAGTTCTGATGCACGCATGTATGCATGAGGTGTAGCAGCATCCGAGTTTTTATATACCATGCACTGTATGAAGAACTAGCGCCCAGTTCTGTTTAATATTGACATATTAAAAAAATGACCGTTTCATGTATTAAAACATTACAGTTTCAGTTATTTAGAATAGAATATTAAAATATTACTGTTTCATGTATTTAAAATATTACTGGTTCATGTATTTAAAATATTACTGGTTCATGTATTTAGCTGTATGTTTTTAAATGACACAATAGTGATTATAGCCCCCATCTTCCTCACCAAAACATATCATTTGGCTCTCCTGTTCAAGCAAATTGTTCCTTGGCTTTAACCAAATAGTAACAACATACCCACGTTCCTCTGGAGCAGGCTGAAGTCATCTAGCAGATAGATATACAGTTATGCATTGCTTAATGACAGGGACCTGGTTTGAAAAATGTGGCTTTAGGCGATTTGTCATTGTGCAAACTTCACAGAGTCCACAAACACAAACCTAGATGGTTCAGCCAACGACACACCAGGGCTATATGGTATAGCCTATTGCTCCTGGGCTGCTCACCTGTACTGCATGTTACTGTACTGAAAACTAGGGAATTATAACACGATGGCATTTGTGTCTCTAAGCAGATCTAAATATAGAAAAGTTACAGTAAAAATACAGTATCAAAGATAAAAAGTGGTACCCCTACATGCCATGAATGGAGCTTCCAGGACTGGAAGTTGCCCTGGGCGAGGCAGTGAGTACTGAGTGAATGCGAAGGCCTAGGACATCATGCACCACCGTAGATTTTACAAACACTGTGTATACTTAAGCTACCCTACACTTATAAAAACTGTTTTCAATAATAAATTAGCTTCCTGTAAAATTTTACTTTAGAACCTTTTTAAAAACTTTTTAATTCTTGTAATAACATTTAGCTTAAAACACAAACACATTGTACAACAGAATAAAAATATTTTCTTTCTTTATATCCTCATTCTATAAGGATTTTTTTTTTCACTTTTTGACCTTCTTTGTTAAAAATGAAGACATAAACATACATATTAGCCTAGGCCTACAGGAGATCAGGATCGTCAAAATCACTTCCACCTCTACATCTTGTCCCACAGGAAGATCTTGAAAACCAATAACGTGCATGGAGCTGTCATTTCCTATGATAACAAGGACTTCTTCATGTTTTCCTGAAGGACCCATTTGAACTTGTTGTACAGTTAATATATATATATATATATATATGTGTGTGTGTGTGTGTGTATATATATATATATATATATTTGAGACTTGATTTCGCTCTTTGTTGCCCAGGCCGGAGTGCAGTGTCACCATCTCGGCTCACTGCAACCTCCGCCTCCCAGGTTCAAGCGATTCTCCTGTCTCAGCCTCCTGAGTAGCTGAAATTACAGGCACCCAATACCATGCCTAGCTAATTTTTGCATTTTTAGTAGAGACAGAGTTTCACCATGTTGGCCAGGTTGGTCTCAAACTCCTGACCCCAGGTGATCTGCCCACCTCAGCCTCTCAAAGTGCTGGGATTACAGGCATGAGCCACTGTTCCCTGCCAACATTCTTTTTAATAAGTAGAAAGAGCACACTCTAAAATCATGATAAAAAGTAACATAGTAAATATCTAAACCAGTGACATCATTGTTTATTATTATTATCAATGATTGCCTACTATACATAATCGTGTGTGCTAGACTTTTATACAATTGACAGCACAGTAGATTTGTTTATACGAGCATCACCACAAATATGTAATGTATTGCACTGTGACATTATGATGATGACGTCATAAGTACAATATTACCATGGCTGTGATGTCACTAGGCACTAGGAACTTTTCAGCTCCTGCATAATCTTATGAGGCCACCATCATATATGCAGCGCATCATGAACTGAAACATTATTATTTGCTGTGAGCCAAGTCTTCTCTTTGCATTTTTCAGGGCATTTTCTGTGTCTTGCTGACCATTTTGGACTGGCATAGGTTTCTCAAACTTGGGGATTTCTTCCTGCAGCAGTTTCTGATGAACCATTCATGCCTGAATTACGATGTGTGAAATGCCATGTTGAATTCTCCAAGAACCTGCCGCTTGTCATGATTTTCCTTCTTGGGCCATACATTCGTTATCACAGAGCACTATGGAATGTTCTGGGACCTAAATGGCTTCTGTAGAAAGAATTTTAGGGAAAAATAAAAGTTAGCCTCTGCTAATAGATGCAGGGTGGGGCAGTTTCTCTATCACTTCTTTCTGATCTCAAAAGTGTTCCTCCCAGTGCAAATGAAGAGAAGGAATTTAAGATTCCCTGGATTTAAGAAAAGGAGGAGAGAAGGAAGACAGAAAGATAAGGATAACTGTACACCCTCGGGGATGTATGTCTGCAATAGATGACATTGCCTCAGGGGTACTTTCCAGGGAACAACTCCAAATCACATTAAACTGAAACTAGGGTGACCATAAAATGTATCGTCCAAAATAGGACACTTTTAAAGGAAAATGTACACTACTAATAGTTATGCTAGACAACAGGCATAAACTGATACTGTGCCCGCTCACCCATATCAATGACTGAGTGGATGAGACAGAGTCTCGCTCTGTTTCCCAGGCTGGAGTACACTGGTGCAATCTCAGCTCACTGCAACCACCACTTCCCGAGTTCAAGCAATTCTCATGCCTCAGCCTCCCAAGTAGCTGGGACTACAGGCATGTGCCATCACGCATGGCTAATTTTTGTATTTTTAGTAGAGACGGTGTTTCACTATGTTGGCCAGGCTGGTCTTGAACTCCTGACCTTGTGATCCACCTATCTCAATCTCCCAAAGTGCTGAGATTACAGGCGTAAGCCACTGGGCCCGGCCTGGTCACCCATATCAATGACTGAGTGGAGTAGCTTTACCCGAGAACCCACTCTGTGTCAGTGGAGAACCCACTCTGTGTCAGTGGCAGCGTCTAGCTCTTTCATCGCTCTGTTCAGGCTCTGTACTCACCCAAGACATGTGAGGCCAAGACAGGGACATCCCTCATGTCCAATATAAGAAACTGATGCACTTGGGACTTCAAGCTCTAATACCAAAAGCTCAAAGCTTGGTTTTGAGATTTCAACAGCTATCAGTAGACTAACTACGGGTAAAGGCAGAATCCTCCCTGATGTAAAGAGAACTAATGTATGTACTGGAAGGGGAGATGGCAAAGTATTGGGGACAGAGCGAGAAGCAGGAAATTTTGATTCATGGACTGCATTTGGTTGGGTTCCTCCCACACTCAGCAGGCTGAAGATCTATCCTGTTTTACTAAAGGATGCATCCAGCTTCCTTTCTCCAGGGAATGCTTGCAGCAGAGAGAAGTTCAGTTATGGCTTATGTCTCATGACTTTTCCCTAATCTGCTTCATCTTAATCTGTTCTCAGGATATTAAAAAATAATAGTCAGGGAGCATCCAGAGGCCAAGAATATCAAATCCTACTTCCTCCAGCCTCCCCAGTCTCTGCTTTTCCACTAGAACTGGCTCAGAAACTGCAGGACTCAATATCCCCCCTGCATCCAGGGCCAGAGACGAGCTGGACAGACTGGGACAGGCTTTTGGAAGCAGTACAGGGGCTGATCTTCGAAAACAGAATGTACTTAAAGCAGTTCTTGGAAAGTCAAAGGAGGTTAAAGCTGCAATCAGCATTATTTTCCCCCTTGTGTAGTTAATGACCTTTTTCACTGACAATTCTTGGGTTAGATGTGAACATCTGTCCCACGGTGGGAAAAAGATGAAAAAATGTCTGAGTTAAATTAGGACCAGAAGCAAATGATCACCAGTCATTCACTGTTTCTTCATTGGTTTATGTTACATTTGTTCATCCATTAATGAATTAGTTCAAGTGTCAATTTTTTATTTTCTGCCATGTGTTCCTTCTTTTTCCAAGTTTATAGCCTGGTGCTGGGGTGGGGGGTGGTGAGTGGAAGATGCAGACATTTAAATGGAAAAATACATAAAATGATCCATAGGCTTTGATAAAAGTACAGAATAGTATGAGAGTACCTAGTGTGGACTTCCAACCTAAGCCAAGGAGTTAAGGGAAGAAGCTTTTCAGAGAAAGTGACATACAAACTGATTTCTATTTCTCTTAGAAATCAGTCAGTCTGAGAGAAAATGAACTTGGAAAAAGTGCTCAAGTTTGGGGTGCAAGAGAACATAGCTCATCTGAGGAACTATAAAATGATCAGTTAGACTGTAGGACAAGAGGGCAGGAGAATGGGAAAAGATGGAGATGGATAATCTTTATTTCCTCTTGCCTTTTCTTATGATCATAGACTGTTAGGACTGAAACAGATTTATGGTCATCGACCCCTCCTCTTAGAAACTGGGAAATCAGGCCAGGCACAGTGGCTCATGCCTATAATCTCAGCACTTTTGGAGGTTGAGGTGGGTGGATCACAAGGTTAAGAGTTTGAGACCAGCCTGGCCAACATAGTGAAACTCTGTCTCTACTAAAAATACAAAAATTAGCCATGCATGGTGGCACATGCTTGTAGTCCCAGCTACTTGGGAAGCTGAGGCAGGAAAATTGCTTGAACCTGGGAGGCGGAGGTTTCAGTGAGCTGAGATTGCACCAGTGCACTCCAGACTGGGCAGCAGAGCAGAGCAAGACTCTGTCTCAAAAAAAAAAAAAAAAAAAAAAAAAAAAAAAAAAAAAAAAAAAGAAAGAAAGAAAAGAGAAAGAAAGAAGGAAAGAAAGAAAACGTAAGAAAAGAAATTGGGAAATCCAGGACCAGAGGAGGAAGTTGACTTATTTAAAATCATACATTTTCAAATTGGGGTAATATATAAATGTGGATTCAATTACCTGCTCCAAGTCTGATTGTCTGGTAATTTTCCTTTTTTTTTTTTTTTAAAGAACTGTTGAAGCCATAAAAAGTGTGACTTAGTATTCTTGGACTAGAGATCTGCTTAAAATGGCAGGATGTGAGCTTACTGGAAATCAAGTTAAAAGACCTTAAGTCTTGTATCTGCAACCTTTTGATTGTTTTCATGGGAGTTTGACTTAGCAAGTAATTTGGAAGTGTTTGTCTTTAAGTAAATGCATCTTTTGCTGTTTTAGCAATTTGCTAGAGCTTTGTCATGTGCTAGCACCTCTGGCCAAGATACTCTATGCACAAAACAGAGGAAAATCTGTGTGTGTGTGTGTGTGTGTGTGTGTGTGTGTGTGTGAGAGAGAGAGAGAGAGAGAGAGAGAGACAGAAGAGAAAGAGAGAGAAGTTGAGAATGAAGCATTTTTTTTTTTATCAGAAGAGGTTAAGATGTAAACAGTCAAGAATGTTTAAATTACCCACTGCATGTACCTTAAAGGATAGTGATAAATTAATGAGAAAGGGAGTGAGGGCGTAACTGATCCAAGTTGCAGGGGAAAGTGTAGGTCAGTCATAGGAAAAGGGCAGCAGCTCAGTTTGGCTGGAACAAAAGGAACATATAAGGAAGCAGTGGAAAATCAGCCTAGTAGAATACTCCAGATGTGCCTAGTCCGGAATTTTGAATGTCAACATATCTGGTGGACAATGAAGGAACTACAGAGGGTCCTGAATGATGAAAATGAGTTGTTAGTCCTTGAGAGCAATCATCTGACCTCTGATAATTCATTGCCTGAGGCCAGGCCACCCTCCCAGGGCCTGGTACCCTTGCCTCAAGGTGAGGCACATCTGGAAGGATTCCCTCAGCCCCTGCCCAGGTCAGAGCTCCACGTGGGGTCAGCTGAGCCCTGTGCTGTGACTGCACTGTGGCTCAACTTCCTCCTCTGCCCCATGCTGAATCCTTCACTTCCCACACATGTTTATCCTGAGCATGCACCACAGTCAACTCCTTCCTCACCACCTTTGTCTCTTTCCTGGGAATCCAGATCTGCAACAGAGTGATAAATGGGTGGGCAGAGAGAGACGGTAAGCCAGGACTCCAACCGATGAGCATGAAATGATGAGACCTTTACCCCGGAGCTTCCACTGAGCATCTAAAGGGAGGGAAAGGAAAGGGGTAATGGGAATCCTCATCTTACCACTTTCATCTCTCGATCTTTTAAGACTGAGCTTCTACCACTTTTTTTTTTTTCAACTTCTTGACAACAATGTTACACGTTTTTTTTTTTTTTTTTTTTTTTTTTTTTTTTCTAAACACTTGGAGGTATGGTTTTCAAAACTGGTGCATATCAGAATAACCCCAGGACTTCCAAAAAATGTAGCTTCGTGGCTCTACTCCCAGAAACTGTGATTCAATAGTTGTCTGTGGGAGGGCCCCGGAAAAACGAAATACATACCACTGCTTTCATTTCTAAAATACACACTTTCAAGTGCTTTTCTCATTTGATTCACATACACACACACAATCACACACACACTATAAGGATGTACATTTAACAAGTGGGAAAACTGGGGCGGGGGGCGCTGAGAGAAGTTTATCAACCTGCTATAGGGCACCCAGATAAAAGGGAGACAAAGCCAAGATTAAAGACACTAGAGGCCTTGTGGCGTTCTTCCCACTACACCATACAGCCTCTTCCAGCTCTCAGGAGGCCAAAGTTCTCAAGAACTGGCGTTGCATGTGCTTACTCATGGTTCTCTGCCTTTGCTGAAGGTGTCCCTCAGGCTACCTTGCTCTTTTTCACAATACGAACCCTAAGAAATCTTCAGAACAAATCCAAGGTCTGTATAAGGCCATTCGAAATGTTCCATAAGGTACTTCCAAGGTGGTCCTATTTTTTTTTTTTTCTTTTAAGACGGAGTTTCGCTCTTGTTACCCAGGCTGGAGTGCAATGGCGCGATCTCGGCTCACCGCAACCTCCACCTCCTGGGTTCAGGCAATTCTCCTGCCTCAGCCTCCTCAGTAGCTGGGATTACAGGCACGCGCCACCATGCCCAGCCGATTTTTTGTATTTTTAGTAGAGATGGGGTTTCACCATGTTGACCGGGATGGTCTCGATCTCTTGACCTCGTGATCCACCCACCTCGGCCTCCCAAAGTGCTGGGATTACAGCCAAGATGGTCCTATTTAAGTGACACTGGACAGGCACTCACAGAGTGTTCTCAGCTAACTCTGAACCCCAGGGAAAACTCCTGGTTCACACACATCCTCTGCCAGGCCCCTCAGTCCGTGATCATGCTCAGCTTCTTAGTTTAATTTTTCCTTTTTTTTTTTTTTTTTTTGCCTTTTTGCTTTATTTACCTAACCTGGCTAGAAGTTCTGAGAGGAAAGGTATAGGTCAACAACACAATTTAACAAATTTTTCTGGCCCCTTTTATGTGCCAAGTACAGTTGTCTCTTGTTATGCATGGGGCTTTGGTTTCAGGACCCCACTGAATACTAAAATTGATGGATGCTCAAATCCCTTATATAAAATGGCATTGTATCTGCATATCATTTACATACATCCTCTTGTATACATTCAGTCATCTCTAGATTGCTTATAATACCTAATACAATGTAAATACTATACCAATAGTTGTTATACTGTATTTTAAAGTTTGTATTGAATATATATTTATATTGCCATTTTTTATTGTTTTATTTTTCCAAATTTTTTTATCCAAGGTTGGCTGAATCTGCAGATGCATGACCCACAGGTACGGAAGGCTGACCAAGCCGACTACTGTGGTAACAATGCATAGAGGAATAAGATTCAGCCATCGCCCTCAAAGTATTCTTTTTTATCTTTTTATTTTTTGAGATGGAGTCTCACACTGTTGCCCAGGCTAGAGTGCGGTGGCATAATCTTGGCTCACTGCAACCTCTGCCTCCCAGGTTCAAGTGATTCTCCTGCCTCAGCCTCCTGAGTAGCTGGGATTACGGGCACACACCACCCAGCTAATTTTTGTATTTTTAATAGAGATGGGGTTTTACCATGTTGGTCAGGCTGGTCTGGAACTCCTGACCTTGTGACCTGCCTGCCTCGGCCTTTCAAAGTGCTGGGATTACAGGCGTGAGCCACCACGTTGGCCCTCAAAGTACTCATAATCTCTCTTTCTTTCTACAACCAGTCACCCATTTTATAGACATTGGTATGGTTTGTGAACAACGCGTTACATGGATACAGGGGAGGGAGTGGAGTGGAGTGAAATTACGAGAGTTGCTCAGAAGATGAGCTACTCAAGGAAAGTCTTGACAGGAGGTGATCAGTGAGCGCTAGGTTCATATTCGAAAAAGGGAGACATTTTGAGATAAGTTTATGTATTCAGACTTAGAAGCAGAGATTCATTGATTGATTCAACACTTAGTTTTGGGCACCATTATCCTCTGGGTTATGATTTACGCCTCTCTCTTTCTCGCTGTCTATATTCAATCCGTCAGCCAATTAAACCTCTTTCACTCTTTGCATGTTTTTCAAATTCATCTACTTCTCTTCAGTCCCATTACCACCTCTTCTCATCAAGGCTTTGCTGATAGCTTGCCCATCCTTCTCTTCATCCAGTATCTGTGGCTGCAACCCTCCAATCCATTTCCTCCTTTACAATTGTAGATCTAACTTTGATTTGTAAATCTGAAATACATCTACCCACTCTGCTCCCCAAGATTCTGAGGATAAAAAGCAGAATTTCAACCTGGTCCTTCATGGTCTTAGACATTTTGGCCCTTCTCGTTTTCCAGGCTCATCTAGCCCTTGATTTTATGTCATCTTCTCTTTCCTCCATGTTCCCTCCTGTGACACAGCCTTTGCATATACTGTCCCCTCTGCTGAGGATGTGCTTTCCCATGAATCCCCTCCCTCTTCTCCTCAACTCTTACTCTTCCTTCTGGACTCAGCAAAACCATCATTTCCTTGGGAAATCCTTTCCTGAGCTCCTCTTACCAGATCTACAACTCCAGTTACTTGCATGTACAATGAATCACTCTCCTGCTGCTGCACAGCATTTATGACATTATAGCTTTATATTAATTTAATTTTTTGAATAAAAGTTCATCTTACCCCCTCATATATTAAGTTATACAAAGGCAAAGATTTTGTTTGTTTTTGCTTGCCAGCGGAATTCCCAGAGTTCAGCAAAATGCCTGGTAGGGAGAAGGCTCTCACATACTTGTTAAGTGAATGAATGTGAGAACCAATGACTGAATGAATGGACTAATGCGTGTCTGACACAGTCTGGGTCCTGCCATTATAAGGATGAGCAAAACAGACCTAGTTTCTACTTCTGTGGAGTTTCTACTCTACTACTGGTTCGTGGAGATTGAAAAGTCAGAGTGTGGCTGTTTGCAATTTGGACAGGTTCCCCACAACTCTTCCCTGACCCCCTTTCATACTTCCTGTGCTGGAGATTTCAGGATTTGGGGCAGTTGAAATTACAATTGTGTTTGGGTTTTTTCTGTTTTGTTTTCTAACATTTTCTACAATGCTATGTTGCCAGGCTTCAGAAAGAACATATCTCTTTGTATGCAGAAAAAAATCTGTAATGAGCATGTATTGCTTTCCAGTAACTCCACATCTGTTTTCCGTTCTTGCTAGAGTTTCTCAATTTTTATGTGGGGTGTCACCTCTCCTACATGCTGTGTTCTCATGATGGGACTATCTGTCAAATGGTGGGCATGTGGCCCAGTTAGGCAAATGGGTCTCCCTCTTACTAATAGCACTTACTGGTTTTTCCTAGTTGGGGCACCGTGGGAAAACTGAATCCAAGGGCCTTTCCTTTCTGAGTCTTTCTGTGAGCCCTTGAATCACTTCTCTTCTTCAGTCAATGTGAGCATATTTCTGTTGCTTGCACTCAGCCCTCTTTATCAGGGTTTTACTGGAAGAGGACTACTGCCTGCAGTCCAAATTTGGTCACCGCCTATTTTAGTATGTAAAATTTTATTGAAGCAAAGCCATGCTTATTCATTTACATCGTGTCTACTGCTGCTTTTGTGTTACAAAGTTGTGTCGTTGCAACAGAGACCATATGGTATACAAAGCTGAAAAGATTTACAGAAAAAGTTTCCCAACCCCTGCGCTAGAGAGTGAAACCCCAATCCCTAAGACATTCATTATTAAGTAATTAATTAACGTCTCTCCTATGCATCTGGAATGGCGCCAGATATATACCACCCTTGGGAGAACTGAGAACATCACTAAATCATTTTCTGTAGCATTAAATTTTTGCATGAAACCTTGCTTGAGAAAGAGAACTTGTACCTGAGAAGTCCTAAATGTTCCACCAATTGTTTTCTGATCTAAGCTTCTAGAAACTTCTGATTCCCTATGCTGGCTCTTTGTTAAACTTATGTAGGGAAGGTTGTTGGCACTTGACTGAAGAACTGATTCTAGGACCCATGTATTCTAAATCTCTCTGAGACTCAGAAAAGTTATTTATTCTGTCTGTGCCTCAGCTTCATCTTCTACACAAGAAAAGGATTTAGCTAAGATTTCTGAATTATCTTCCAATATTCTGTAATTCATCTAAACAAAGGCAACCAGATATATAAATAATAGTAAGAGATACAATTGTGAAATGAACCTAAAACAAAGGGAGGCATCTAGCATTGTATATGCTGGAGAATAGCATGAACTAATGTGTAAAGCTGTGTGCAAAGGCAGGGGTGTGTGTGTATGTATGTGTGTGTGTTTTAAAAAGCACTAAACATCTGCATTAACTTGAATACCGTCTTCTCTGGGTCCAAGAGGAGAAACCAGTGCCTGAAATGTCTCATTTAAGTCCTAAACTTAAATCCACAGTAAATAGCCTATTGTCAGAAAATTTAGGGATAGTCCCTAAGCAAAGTTTGTTTTACTTTTTACTCTCAGACTTGTTCCGAAAGCTCCGTTAAAATTTCACTGTAGCAAGTGCCTACTTAAATTCCTTTAACAAGCAATCTCTACTCAGTAGACTCCAGCTTGGGCCTGTCCATTCTCCTCTAATAGGCCATCCATCCGAATAGTTTGCAAGGCCCCAGGCAACAGGTAGTTTAAAGCACCACTATCAGATCGATTCACAATCTCCTCCAGACTAAATCGTTCTGATCCTTGTCAGCAGCTTTTCATACTCTAGGCTCTTTTATTAGCTATTTTTGCACTGAGCTACTTTGTCAACCTACTCCATAGTATACTGGCTTTGCTCCTCCTAGGAGGTTGGAGGCCAAACCTGGGGCTCACTGGCTCCAGGCCCCCTTTAAAAAATGTTTTCATGATCATATGTTAAGAGCTTATGACAATTGTCTGCCCAGAATGCTCAAGCATCAACTTGAATTAGTCAGGGGGATTGGTGAAATAAACCTCAAAATCCAGTCTATCCATCCTGTAATTAAGCCCCTCTAATGCATGGACAAAACAGATCGGTGAGGACTACTTCTGGTCTCTGCAAATTGAAAGCCTCCAAAGGAAAAATTCCTTTCCTTTAGAGGGTCATTTTTCAAGTAGTGCATTAAATACTTATTGACCATCAGTGCTATGTCAGGCATTGTGCTAGCTACTTGGATACAGAAATGAGCATGAGAGATTGAGTTCCTGCCCTCCTAGTGCTTACACACTGGTGGGGGAGCATTGAAAAGGGAGCATGCTGAACAAAAATAGACAGGTAATTATTGTAAAGTAAGTGTGTGCAACGGCAGGAAAAATATGGAAGCCCTAACTAATAATTTTCTTCCAGACTAAATAGTCCAACTAAATAGTCAACCCAGCTGAGAGTTCAGCAGATTAGGAGTGATATGATACTCCAGCCAGACAGAACGGAGAGTAAAGGAGCCATGTGCAGCCACCTGAAGTAATTTTTACTTGCCTGCCTCATAGAACAGGAGGGTGGTGTTAAGAGACAAATCCATGAGTGTGGATTGAAGCAGTGGGGCCCTGTAAACCAGCTAAGAAGATGAAAGCTTAACCAGGGGTGATTTTGCCCTCCAGGGGACATTTAGCAGTGCCTAGGGACATTTTTGGTTGTCACAAATTAGAGTTGCTACAGGCATCAAATGGGTGGAGGCCAGGGACGTTCCTTAACAACCCCCAGTGCAGGGGACAGCATCTTCACAACAGAAACTCCACTGGCCCTGAATGCAAATGACTCTGAGGTTGAGAAACCCTGCTCTAGGGTGGTGGGAATCACTAAAGGAGGAGAGCTGGCAAGACCTGATTTATTTATAACTCTCCCTCTGGACACAAAGCAGTGGGGCAGAGTGAATTAGAAGGAGCCCAAGCTAGGAGAAATAACTGATTGCAGCCATACAGGTAAGGGATGAGCTACAAACTTCAAAAACCTCTTCAGCCAGTGGCCCTGCCAGAGGAACACAACCTGGTTTAGGATGTCAGAATAAAAAGCTGGGCGCAGTGGCTCACGCCTGTAATCCCAGCACTTTGGGAGGCCGAGGCGGGTGGATCACGAGGTCAAGAGATCGAGACCATCCTGGTCAACATAGTGAAACCCCGTCTCTACTAAAAATACAAAAAATTCGCTGGGCATGGTGGCGCGTGCCTGTAATCCCAGCT
>NW_022436950.1:22320086-22356256 GCF_009761245.1 Sapajus apella | reverse complement strand
CCGGGGCAGGAGAAGTGCCCCACCCCAGGAGGCGAGGGTGCGGGTGCGCCGAGATTGCGCCTTTGCACCCCACCCGGGGTAAAATGAGAGAAACACGACTAAAAAAAAAAAAAAAAAAAAAAAAAAGGCCACCACGGGAGTGAATGATGGAAAGCTAAAAAGAAAATGAAATATGATCACTGTTTTCACCAGCACCTTGTGCCTGGCTCACCGTTCTGTTACACTCAAGCTGAAGGCATGTCAAGTAAAGGATTTGGGATTAAAGTGTTACCTAACTTTAACATAAGATGGTAGGGTCCGGATATTTTAAACACATCCTCCCCCCCCACCCTCTTACACACACCGAGGACATGATCCCATGTATTTGTGGAGCATGTTTTGCATTCTTTGTGACAGGTGGGGCCCTATAAATGAAGCAAGGGACAGCTGCTTAGCATGATAATGTGTACCATATTGTCAGACCAATTTGGAAAAACTAGTAGTATCTATTATTAAGAATAGTATTATATATATATGGAAAGTCTCTTCATATAGGACTTTAGTGCACGGGAAAACATGGTGATCCCCACCCACTTTCTCCACTCCCCAGTGCCCTGAATGAAGCATCCAACAACAGCTACTATTTCTTGAGCACTCGCCATATACCAGGCCCTGTGCTAAGCACGTTAAATATGTTTTTCTCACACAGTCTTCACAATGCTGTAAAGTATTTTTCTTCTAATTTTACATTTAAGAAAACTGAGTTTTAGGGAGTTAGTGAGGGAGTCCCAACATTGCAAAGCTTGTAGAAGGCAAAGTATAGATTTCAACCCAGGAATGAAAGACTCTCCCAAGACACTTGAACTTGACCCCAAGAGCCTGGATTTTCTGGTCAACAGCAATGAGTAATTTCAAAAGGCCATCTGGAGCAGGCCTTCTCTCTGAGCATCCTGTCCCTTGGAGGTAAGCATAAGCACCCACTGAACTCTGGCTGTTTTCATGTTGTTTGAGGAATATTCAAGCCCAGCAGGGTCCAGCTGTCTGGGCCTTGGCCACTCCACATCTGCACACACTACCGTCCCACACCACCACTGTCTTCTCTGTGGCATTCTAGGAAAGTGGACAACTTGGCATCTCTCTCCAGAAATGACTGTGACAGAGAGATGACTGCAGATCTCCCAATACCAAGTCAGTAATGCCCATCAATCTCATTTCCACGGGTTGTTTTGGAAAACATCTGAGTCTCAGATTTGACTGAGACAGGCAAGAGAAGAGTTGGGAACAAACTCTTCCCAGAGGTGCAGACCCGGAACAAACAGAGTCTCTGTTTGGTCCCCTGTAATAATCACGGGATGTTTTCTAGTTACTCAACAGATAAGAACATCTTATCACTCTTGGTATTTTCACATGCTTTCCTCTTTTTTATTTGGAAATTTGTACTTTTCCTGCTGCTGGCCACCCATCCTGAGAGCACAGCCAAATGTCCAGGGACTTTCAAAGAAATGTACAACAATCCCATGGGACTCAATATCTTCAAAAGATGTTTTCAAAGGACTCCAAATGACTAGCCTTCCATAAAACACACATACTACATGAAATAGGGTAATTTCCCCTCAGAACCCAAAACTCATTTTTCCCAATCCCATAGCCTAAGCCCTAATGGGACCACATGATCATCTTCTCTCCCCCGAGAACCAGCTATAGCTGAGTTGACTCTCAGCTACTGAGAGGCAGGCATGCCTAATCTTTCATTTAGGCAACTTTCTTCCAAAGTTCTAGATGTGGGCTTCACAGTGCCTGGACACACACATGTGTTTCCTATTAAAATCATAGACAAATCAACGGGGTTGCTTATTTTTCAACTACAGATCATGAGCAAGCTCAACACCCATCATTAGAAATGTCCAGTATCAAGACATAAAGGTGAATTGCCAACAAAATCCATGCTGCCCTTGAGATTTCCACTCTTGGAGCCTTAGGAAGTCACGTTTGTTCCATCTCTGGTACACACTCTCCTGAAAAGTCTGTTGCCTGAATTTGTTTCTCTGAAGAACACTGTATTGGTTTCCTGTGGCTGCTGCAACAAATTACCATGAACTTGGTGGCTTAAAACAACAGAAATTAATTTTCTCACAGTTCTGGAAGCCAGAAATTCACTGTCAGTTTCATTGAGCTAAAATCAAGATGTCATCAGGGCTGCATTCCCTGGTGACTCTATGGGAAGCTCCCATAGAGTCTATGGGAGCTCTATGGGAGGCTCCATTCCTTGCCAATTGCAGTGTTTGATGGCTGCTGGCATTCCTTGGCTTGTGGCTGCATCACTCCAACTCTAAGACCAGCATGCCTGTATCTCTCTCTGCTACCATCGCATCTTCTCCTCTGTGCATGTCAAATCGCTCTGCCTTGTCTTGTAAGGACACTAGTGATAGCATTTAGGATCCACCAGATAATCCAAACTAATCTCCCCAGTTCAAGGTCCTTAATCACACGGGCAAAAGCTTCTTCTCCAAATAAGATGACATTTCAAATTCCAGGAACAAGGATGTAACATTTCTGAGAACGATTTTTCAGCCTACTGCAAAAGCCTCCCAGCTCATTCTGTAGAGAGATGAGCAAGAATAGGCTCACTACACTCCTTCCAAAAGATCCCAAGTTAGGGTTGAAAACATTTATACACACACATATATATATCTTAATGACTCTATGTATTAATAAGAGATGTATATTCATTTGGCATGTGTCATACATATTCAGTATCTATGTTCAGAACTTAAAATCATCTACTCTCTAGCATCTGAACTATGCCGTTACTATCACCTACTGAAGTAGATCATCAGCTTTCAGTATTCTTGATATTTCTGACTGAATAATACTTTGTTGGGGTTGAGTGGCCAGCTATTCTGTGCATTGTAGAATGTTTAGCATCATCCAGCAAATAGAAACATAGGAAGCCCAGGCGAGGCACAGTGGCTCACGCCTGTAATCCCAGCACTTTGAGAGGCAAGGTGGGTGGATCGTTTGAGGTCAGGAGTTCGAGACCAGCATGGCCAACATGGTGAAGCCATGCCTCTACTAAAAATACAAAAATGAACAGACATGGTAGCGCACGCCTGTAGTCTCAGCTACTAGAGAGGCTGAGGCAGGAGAACTGCTTGAATCCAGGAGGTGGAGATTGCAGTGAGCCAAGATTGCGCCACTGCATTCCAGCCTGGGCAACAGAGCGAGACTCTGTCTCAAACAAACAAAAAAACAATTGTAATTGAATTTCAGTAAAACAATGAATACTTTTTTAGCATAAGTACAATCTCATAATTTGGGACCTTCTAATACTAAAAAAACAGTGTTCTTTGTCTATCTGAATTAAAATAAAACCGAGTGTCCTGTATTTTGTGTGTCAATCTTACACCAGATGGCAGTATGCCAATAGCACACACCTACCCTCATCCTGATTGCAACAAACAAAAACGTCCTTAGATTTTGCCAATTGCTCCATAGGAGGCAAAATTACCCCCAGTTGAGAACCATGTATCTACTTAATAAAAAATAAATTAAAAATCTTGGAAAATAGAAAAGGCTGAGAAGAATATGTAGAACTATTTAAAACACGTGCAGGTTGGCAGTTGTTGCTCCTAACACACTAAGCTATCAAGTTCAAGGGCCACAGGCTACACGGACACTAGTGTGGCTCTGGGGAGACGTGACAGTGTCACTGTTGTTGGGGACATGATTTGGAAAAGGCAGCCTGCTTAGAATAATTCTGCCTCTCCCTCTCCTTTCAAGCCTTAGAGCCTCAGGCTGAGCGGCAGGACCAGACATGATCTCCCATCCCCCATGAACCTTCTAATTTATTTTAATTATTCTCTTTTTTCCCCCTTGGTCCTCAGCCTTCATTTAGGTGCAAGTGGCTCTCTCAGGCAGCTGAGTTTGAAGGCGCCAGCAGACAATCGCCTGGCAGAGCTATGCCGTGAGGTCCCTCCACTGAGACTTCTGATTTTAAGCATGTCCCCACTGGTAGAAAAAGCTAAACAAAAGAGGGATGGAATGGGTGTGTGCCCTCTGCCCCTCTCCCCACACCTCTCTCTCTCTCTCTCTCTCTCTCTCTCTCTCTCTCACACACACACACACACACACACACATAGACCTCCCCTTTTTCATTCCTGCATCTTCAGCTTTTTGTCCAGAGAGAACAGTTGCCATTCAAAGTGTACATGGCTAATCCAGGCTTTGGTATAATGGTAACTCATTACTCTTTCTCCCCACCACCAGCTGCCTCTACACTGTAGCAAATCTGGCTTTCAAAAGTTTTCTCCAAATATAAACTTTGTGTTCACACACTCAGATAGGGATGAGTGCACATATTGTATGTCTACATAAACAAAGCCATGTGTATTATACACTCGTATCAATGACAGATCTATATGGAAAGATAATGGGGGTTTTACAGACCAAAAAAAAAAAAAAAAGATGAAAAGCTTTGAAGCCTCTGACCCAAAATAAAATAAAATAAAATAAAATAAAATAAAATACAAATAATGCTCAGCAACAAATCCCTTAATAAGGAGTGGGAGGCTGATATTATGCCACAGCTGGTGGAGGCGACAGGAGAGATTTGTTTGGGAGGAGTCAGACTCTCACAGTACGGAAGCAGGATTTAGGTTCTGTTCCCAAATCATCTGGCGCAGGATGAATATTTCATTGTTTGCTGTAAGCGCTTAGTTTCTTGCAGTCACTAACACTATCTTCAAAGGATTTACATTAACTAGCTGCACATGACCTCATATAGCAGTTCAAAAGCAAAGTTGACATTTAGCAAACGTTTTCAGAATGAATAAATTAATTTGGCTAAACACCTAACTTGACACTCCTGAAAGTCAGAGACTAAGACAAAAATGCTTAGACAGAAAAAGTAATTTAAAAAACCCCAGAGAACAGAACGAAGATGCAATAAGAGTAATACTAGAAGGAGGAATTGGTCCCAGGATAATGGCCCCCTATTATGGGCCTGCCTGGAAAAGCTCAGGCTTCAACTCAGACAGTTTCTCCAGCAGGGAGATGGGGCAGGCTTCATTTTTAGGATGGGTTGTTTTAGGCATAACCAGGCCAACTATCAGGAGAGCAGCAGGGTGGTACAAACAGGACAGGCACCAAGTGGAAGCTGCCACCTCTGCTGCCAACCCAACCCATACATTCTAATTTCATCACCTCCCTGCATCACCGCTCTTCTGCCTGCCATTTTATAGAGAAGCATATTTCATTAGTTTGTAGATGTTTTACTCTCTTAAATGCCCGTACTCTGGGGAAAGCACCTTAAGTCTTTTCTTTCTTACCGAGACCAAATTTATATACAGTGAAATAAGCAACCTGTAATTATTCAGTGCAACGAGTTTTGACAAATATGTATACCAATGAAACTACCACCCCAGCCAAGGTACAGAATATTTCCATCACCCCAGAAAAGTCCCTGGGGCCAATGATGTGCTAGAACCAATTTCTACCAAGACAATTCTGCTAATCTCCTCCCAAATTTGCATTCAGTGATGTTATATTGGTACTTAAAAACGATCATGCTGGGGAATCAGAAAATACTACAACAAATCAGGGGTGTTTTTTTCCTCAGAGATCCAGTTGACCAGCACACACCTGCTCATACTTCTTTTTGGCTAGTCCCCTACCCTCACTGAGGGAAATATTCATAGATTTAGTTTTGTCTGTCCTTGAATTTCAGGAAAATTGAATTGCATATTGTATTTTGCTTCTTTTCATCAACCTGATGTCTGTGAGATCAATTCATTTACCGGTAGTTTGTTCCTTTTTCTTTGCTGAGTATTATTCCATTGTATTAATATACAGTACAGTACTATATTTATCTAATTTCCTACTGAAAGACATTTGCATTTTTCCCAGTTTGGACCTCTTAATATTTCTTAAGACTTCTATGTACCTTTTTGTACCAGTATTTTCATGACCATATGATTTCTTTTCACTTGGATGAATACCAAAGAGTGATATGATGGATCACAGAACAAGCTTATGTTTAACTTTATAAGAAAGTACCAGAAAGTTTTCCAAAACGGTAAGACACGAGCAACATATGAACGTTCCAGTCTTTATAGCATTTGGTGTTGTCACTGGGTCTTTTGAATTTTAACCTTGCAAATGTTTATAAGGAAGTGGAAGCTGCCACCTCTGCTGCCAACCCAACCCATGCATTCTAATTTCATCACCTCCCTGCATCACCGCTCTTCTGCCTGCCATTTTACAGAGAAGCATATTTCATCGGTTTGAGGATGTTTTACTCTCTTAAATGCCCATACTCTGGGGAAAGCACCTTAAGTCTTACTGAGACAAAATTTATATACAGTGAAATATGCAACCCATAATTATTCAGTGCAGTGAGTTTTGGCAAATGTGTATACCAATGAAATGTAGTACACATTGTGGGATTTTGATTGCATTTCCCTGAAGACGAATTATATTAACCATTTTTTCAAGGGCTTTTTAGTTATTCCTATATCTTCTTTCCAGTTGTGTCTGATAGAATTTTGTGCGGAGCATTCGTTATAATTCGCCAGCAAAATAATCCAGCCCTTAGTTGTCTTTTTTGGGAAACATTTTGACAATGAATTAAATTTTTGTATAGAGATAGAGCCATTTAGATTTTTCTAATTCACTTTGTTTTGGTAAATTGTGTTTTTCAATGAATTCATTCATTTTTTTTCCAGATTTTTGAACATATTGGCCTAAGATTTTTCATAAGATTCCCCTATTACCCTTTTAATGTCTATAGGATTTTTAGTGATCTCTTCTCTTGCATTCCTGATACTAGTAACTTATTACTTCTCTCTCTCTCTGGATTAGTATGGCTAAAGGTAAATCAGTTTAATTGACCTTTTCAAAGAAATTTCATTTCTTCTTTTTAACTGAGGTTGACTTTTTTCAGCTTCTTAGGGTAAAAAGTTAAATCATTGATTTTAAGCTTCTCTTCTTTTCTAATATAAGCATTTAATGGTGAAAAACTTCCTGCTAAGCATTGCTTTAGCATTTAATACATTTTTGCATATTTTTAATATTGATCAACTCAAAGTATTTTATTTATCCTTGTTATTCGTCTTTTATTACTCGATTATTTAGAAATATGTTGCTTAATTTCCATGATACTTGGGAATTTATAGATATAATATGATATCTAATTTAATTATACTGTGCCCAAAGAATATATACTATAAAATTTAAACCCTTTAAAATTAATTGATACTTACTATCCAATATTTGGCCTACCTTGGTTAATGTTTCAGCTTCACTAGAAAATAATGTTTTCTATTTTTCTTGGGTGGCATGTTTATATGCTTTAATGAATGCCATGTTGGTTGATAGCATGGTTTATGTCTTCTATATCCATGCTGATTTAATACATTGATCAATCAATTAACGAAAGGGAATTGTTAAAAATCTTGAATTTGAATAATGAATTTATCTGTTTCTACCTTTAATTCTGTCACTTTTGCTTCTTGTATTTTAAAGCTCCATTATTGGGTGCACGTACATTTAGGATTGTTTTACCTTTCTGGAGAACTGACTCTTTTATCATTTTTAAATTGAAAAATTGCCTCTTTATCTTTAGCAAGTCTCCCATGTTAAAGTGTATGTTCTCTGTTATTAATATAGCTGTACTTTTGCTTTGTGTTTATTCTTTGCATAATGTTTCCTCCATCATTTTGCTTTCAACCTATCTCTGCCTTTATATTTAAAGTGAATCTCTTTAGAGAATAGAGGAATGGTTACCAGAGGCTGGGAAAGGTAGTGAGCGGGGAGGGGTGAGGAGGGGGATGGTTAGGGTACAAGAAAAAATACTCGGAAAGAATGAATAAGTACAATTTAATTGTACAATTAAAAATAACTAAAAGCCTGTAACTGGATTGTTTGTAACACAAACGATAAATGCTTGAGGACATGGGCACCCAATTTTCCATACTGTGACTATTACACATTATATGCCTGTGCCAAAGCATCTCATGTCACCCATAAATGTACACCTACTGTGTACACACAGAAATTAAAACTTAAAATTAAAAACTTCAAAAGTAATAAAGTGGATCTTTTGCTTCTCTAACCAGTCACGCAATCATTCCTTTTAATTAAAGTAAATCATAATCAAATTTAACATAATTCAATTATTTATCCTTATAAATGTAATTTATCATTTAATATAATTATTGATATAATACTGGATTCTACCATTTTGGTATGTATTTACTGTTTCTTCTGTCATTGTTTTTGTTCCTCCATTCTTCCTTTCATTCCTATTCCTTCTTTTGAGTTCATTAAATAATTTTTAGTATTCCTTTTCTCTCCTCTGTTGGCTTTTTAGCTATCTTTCTTTGTATTTTTTAAAATGGTTCTCATAAGGATTAAAATATGACACTTTAACTTATCACAGAGTGACTAGAATTGATGTTGTACCTCCCATAAAATATCAAAGTCTTACTGTGGATCATACCTATTGTAAAATTACATGTATTTTGTTCCTATTCTCTTTGCCACCTTTGACATATATTTCACAAGAAGAACCTCTTTTTATATTTCTTGTATTGCAGACAAATTCTTTTAACTTTCATTTAGCTCACACATTCCCCTTCATCTCAAGAATCACCACCCTGTACTGCTTGTTGTCCAAATCCTAAAGACAGTTTCCTCACATATTCTGGCCAATTTTATGGTTGTTTTCAGTACAAAGGTATATTAATTTGCTAGGCCTGCCATAACAAAGTACCACAAACGGGGCTGCTTAAACAACAGAAGTTTATTGTCTCACAGTTATGGAGGCTGGCAGTCCAAACTTAAGGTGTCAGCAGGCTTATTTGCTTTTAAGAGCTGTGAGGCAAACTTTGCTTCTTGCCTCTTTCCTGGATTCTGATAGCTCAGGTATTCCTTGGTTTGTAGATGAAAATGTCTCCATGCCTTCGCATCGTCTCCTCTCTATGCATGTCTCTGTGTACAAATTTCCCCTTTTTGTAAGAAAAAAAAGCGTATTAGAGTAGGACCTACCCTAATCCCCTTATCTTAACTTGACCATCTGTAAAGACTCTATTTCCAATAAGGTTACAGTCACAGGGCCTGGGGTGAGGATTTCAGTGTCTTTTTAAGGGACACAATTCAACCTATAACAAAGGGTAATTCTAGTGGGATTTACTCCATTATCACTAGAAGCAGATGATGGCAATCAGGTTTCTTTTGTCAGTGTCACTTTTCTATATATCTGCTCATCACATTCAGCAGAGGTGTTGGGTGGATTGAGGAAAGATGGAGGATGGCAAAGGGTACTGGAAACATTTGGGCTACTGAAAGCACTTTTTAGAAAAGAAAATTGAGATCCTCCAAAAGAAAATCTTTCCACTTTCCTAATTTTCTCTTTGGCCTGTGCTGTGGATCATACCTATTGCGGTTGACTTGAGGAACACAGGAGCTTTTATGTTCACTCATTCATTAAAAAAGAAAGAAAAACATATATTGAGCACTTGCCTGTGCCAGATGTGTGCCCAGTAGCAGAAGATACAGCAGTGCCGGAGATGAATATGGCCTACATAGAGTCTTTCTTCTAGTAGAAACTCAGAGTCCATCTAGTTGCTTAATTTTTCTTTGGCTTGTAGTTTTTAAAAAACTAATCAGCATAGAAATTTTAATGTATCTTTGGCCAAAAAAATACAGTGCAGGAAAATTTGAAGAGTAATTTTTTGATTCATTCTTTTGTTTAGCACATCTTCTTGAACATGCATTGGACCTAGAGATTAAATTTTCCCCCTGGAGCTCTCTGAATGTGTGGAATAATGTAGAAGAAAGTCTTCCATTATGGAGCATGGCAGACTGTATTGTTTATTTGATAATATGTATTCTTTCCTTTCTAGCCCCCAAATGCCTGGATAAATGAGTGATTGTTGGTATCCAGCCCCACTGCTTTAACAGGAGGCTCTTGATTGGTCTAAGTTGGTCATGGTGGCTCCACGTAATAGAAATGCGATCAAACTCTGGCCTATGAGTCAGGAAGAAAGTATGTTAGGGACTGCTGGAAAACAAGGTTTTCTTGCTTAAAAAAAAAAAAAAAAAAGATACATAGAAAGAGAAAGCCTTTCTTTTTCTGGAACTTGTGACATCTGCATGTGACGTCTGGAACTTCGGCAGCCAATCTGTGACCATGAGAGAGATGAGCCTGAGGATATGTTGATAGTTTGAGGACAGTAAAGCAGAAAAATGGAAAAAAAAAAAACAAACAAACTTGGATCCTTGATGATATCTCTGAGTCAATGAAGGAACCAATTTTGAAACCATGTTAACTTTCAGCTTCTTGCTCAATAAGAAGGGAACTTGATAAATTGTTCTTTTTATTTAAGCAATTTAGAATCAGGGTTATACTTATAATATCATTGTGTCAAAGAATGAAAAAACAAGAAGCTCTAAGAATTTTATTTTTTGACTCATTTCCCTCCATCCCTCCCAATAGAGGAACTTTCTGCTATCAGAATATCTTCATCCTCTGCTTGTTAAAGCCAGTGTTAGATATTTTGGGAGGGGAAAACCAGACATGTACATCTTTAAAAGATCTAAGGTCTGTAATAAATGTCTAAATTTCTCTTCAGCATATTTTTGTGTTTGCAGATTCAGAGACAAGAGACTTTAATGATGGCTGCTAAATCCCCCTTTTAAAACTGAATTTAAAGTAACATTTGAGGCTGTGTATATTGGCTGCAGATTCCTCCCCATATTCTTCCTGGGAGTTACCCACAAATGACATGAGAGTCCCTCTGTATAATAAAGTAGTTTTTTAAAAAATAGCTGCTTATTAAGGCAGAGATTCTAATATTACCCTACTATTCCACTGAATAAAGGAATTGGGTGTCTTTCGTACAAACCTGAGGGTCTGGATGTATGTCTGCACTTTTCTTCAATGCTTTACAGAATCTTAAAATAGCATCCCCCTCCTTTCCCTCCAACTCCATGCCACCGCAACAGAATGTGAGGTACTGGTTTGGGGCTTTGGAACCAGTATATGTTATGTTCTATTTTATTTTCCATGCTTAAATGAAGTTAGTTCCTTCCTCTTTCATTTGGGATGTAAGAAGGGAAATGAATATTATTTTTATAAATATGACTCGGTGTTCTGCCCAAGTCTGTCTGTGGCCATCAGGAAAGTGGGATGTTGGGGGTAAAAAAAATAGGGAAAAGGAGTATCCAGGGAAAGTATTCCAGAGATCACGGATTTGCGTATAGCCTGCTGGGAGTTACAAAAGAAAGGAAGAGGCTTTTTCTGTCTGTAACATTATACAGCTTTGGTCTCCACCAAACGCCAGGGGCAGGGGGAAATGGATGGGTGGGGTGGGTTGACAACTTGTAGGAAAAGTTCTGATTTTGTGGTAGTCTGAGAATGCCAATGAATGTTTATGTATTTAATTTTGAGAGTGGAATTTCAGTTAGCTCTCCTGGGAATTGAAAATAGGGCTTTATTTAATCTCTCTTTGCAATGGAAAAGAAAAGAGCTGAAGGAATAGAGCTGGAAAGAAAAGAGCTGAATTCTTTATAAAGAAGCGAAGGAAGAAGGAAATGTGGAGAATATTTCATTCACCCTTTCATGCTATGGAGAAGGAACGTGAGACCCAGAGCCAGGAATTGAGTCCTCCAAGGTCCCACAGTGGCTGACAGCAGAAAAGGCGTTGTGGTGAGTGTTGAGAGTGTGAGCCTGACCCCAGGCTCCAGCCTGTCACTGCCTGGCTATGTGACTGTGGATTGGTCTCATGGCCTTGCCGAGCCCTGCATTCCTGACCTCTGCAATGGAGATAGTCACAGTGTCTTTCTCAGGGGCTCGTTATGAAGATTGGATGAGTTAATACCTTTAAAGTGCTGAGCACCTGGCAAATAACACATGCTCAAGAGATACAGCTTGAAGGAAGTCAGCCCCGACTCAGAAGGAAGCTGTGGAAAGCATGACACTGACCTTGCCCTACTCTTCCTCCCCTCTATTCTCATCCTCCCAAGAGCCCCATTCATAGGTGGCTGAGACAGCAGAGACTCCTCTAAGGAGGAACTAAACTCCTCTAAGGTTCCTGAGCCTGGGAACCTCAGACCCAACAGAAATAGTCATGAATCACTTTGTCTATTAAACACCTAGGGAGCACCCTGACATAGTCCCCGTCTTGAATTTTGCTAGATTTGAGTTTCCCTGGGGACATTCTGTTCTTCGTTCCTTTTTCTCTCATCTTAGTTCCTTTCTTCACAAGCTGAATCTAACTTGCCAGACACTGCTTAAGTGACGTCTGATTGGAGAAGGTCCGTGCTCGGGGGGATAGATTTTGAAATGCAGCTGCCTCTTAATGGACTTGGTGAAAAGACTGGGTAAGGTATTCATTTTTCATAAAGGAGACAAAGATCAGATTGTGGGGAGGTAATGAGGGATTCCTCTGTAAGCAGAGCTGGAGACTCCTGTGTGTCCGATATCTGGTGCCTGACAGTCTCCACAAATCCACAAGTATTTACTTCTCTCTCTATCACAGCATCTAAAGGGTTAGATAATAGGAAATGCAAAAGTCATGTCGCAGAAGGGGATCAGGGCAAGAAAGCACAGCTGTTACCTGACTCTCCTATTAAGCCAGACCTCAGGTTTAGCTTGAGGCATAAGCAAAGGAAGTGGAGGAATTACCAGGGAGCAAGACCTGGTGGAATGAAAAACTCTGAAGAGCTGATGTGGACAGCCACTGTGCCACGAGCCAAGTCATTGGCTCTCCACACTCCCCTGTGAGTAGTCATCCTCGTGCTCATTTTGCAGACGGGCAAGAGGCCATGGTGTGTCCAGCATGCTCTGGCAACTTACCCTGTTGGTCTCTGAAACTCCCCACCCTCTTTGCCTTTGGGAGAGATCTAGGCATTTGTGCAAATTTGCATGGCTCAGGGGCCTGCCTGACTCTGGGGCCTTGCTTCTCACAGTCCACTTTTCTCTGCAAGCTTCAAAGAAACAGAAGAGGCGCTGTCCCCGGGTTGCTGGGCAGAGAAGAAGAAACAGGCTCAGGCAGATGAAGTGTCTAGGATAGTTCAGGAGGGGCCACAGGGTTGGAGAGAGAGACAGGCCTGGAACCAAAGACAAACTCAACCCCTTCATCATTGTGCCTGGGCTAGTACTGACTCAGCTGCTTCTGTGTGCGGTGGAGGAAATTGGGGCTTTGGGTAGCTGGGAAGCTCTTCAAGATCCCACATTGAAGGAAAAGCTCAACGCTCAGCCTCAAACCACCAGGGGAGTCTGTTCTGCAGCAGGCCAGGAGCTGGTGTGAAGGGGCTGAGGTCCTGCTGTACCTTGCATTTGGGGATTCTCAGCCAGAAAGGAACATTTCCTGTTATCTGTGGGTTTTAGTTCTTCCCCGCTTTAGAAATGAAGGAGAAAAGAAATTATCAATAATCTGTGGGTTTGGATGTATACATGATCTTGTGGGGCCAGAGTAAGCAGAATAAAATTAAGTTGTGGTGATGCTAATGGTTCCACCTTGTTTAAGCAAAATGACCAGAAAGGAGAGAACAGAGGTGAGCCCAGAGGGTGGAAGCCAAGACGGGCGATAGAGAACTAATTTGTTCAACAAATTGATATGGTGTCTCTCTGGGCAGGTTACTAGGGCAAGATACACAGAACTTTCTTTTCCTTTGTATTATTTTCTTCTCTTTTTTTTTTCTTGTCCTTTCTTTTCCATTACTGACTTTCCTAATTATCAAAGTAGAATATTATACACCTGAGGCAGCAAGTCAAACTATATGCAGGCATATAAAACAAAATGATACCCCTCGCCCCACCATTTTATCCTTTTGAGGAAACCAAAGTTAACAGAAAGACAGGCAGCCTTCAATATCTTTCTGTTACCTAGAATGTTAAGACTTTTCCCTATGTAGGAGTTGACTCATCTTAGAGGCAAGAGCATGCATGTAAAGAAAGAACTGGGCGGTATACTCACAAGGGCTTTATAAGTGACTGAGATGCTAGGGCCACTGTGAGCGAGGCTGTGAAAATACCTGGGATCTGGGGGGAACTGAGAAAGGCTGAATAAGATAGAGACGTTCTGAGTAGAGGTGCCAATCAGGTTACGAGGAAGCTGTTATTTAAATTCCTTCTTTCTCACAAAAGTTCAGAACAGTAAGGTTCTTAGAAATCAGTGGTCTAGTCCTTTAGAGATGCATTCACCCTAATGCCTCTGCAGCCTCTCTGTGGTTGCCTCCAGGGCCAGAGACTACTCAGAACTCGCTCAGGAACAGCTACTGCTCCCTGCTCCCTCTAATCCCTATAACAGGTACACTGGGCTCTTTTTTTTTGAGACAGAGTTTCACTCTTGTTGCCCAGGCTGGAGTCCAGTGGTGTGATCGCAGCTCGCTACAACCTCCACCTCCCAGGTTTGAGTGATTCTCCTGCCTCAGCCTCCCAAGTAGCTGGGACGACAGGCATGTGCCACCACGCCGGACTAATTTCTTGTATTTTTAGTACGGGGGTTCTCCATGTTGGTCAGGCTGGTCTCGGACTCTCGACCTCAGTTGATCTGCCTGCCTCAGCCTCCCAAAATCCTGGGATTACAGGTGTAAGCCACCGCATCCAGCCCATGGACTCTTTAAAATACTCTTTATGTTTTATGCTCATACATTATAACATTTTTATGCATTTGTTCTCTTCCTCTTCTGTATAGTTTAAGCAACCTGAGAGCAGGGAATGTGTTTTGTTTATTTTTGTTGACTGAGTGACTGAATGAATTACTTAATTATTCAAGAAAAGAAAAACCAATATATCCTAGGCCCTCTTATTTGAATACATGAAGTCATCCATAGGAAAGGACTAAAACCTCAACTTCTTCCTAGACTTCACAGTTTCCTCTAGATGTGCTGATTTCTACATTTTTCCTGAGATCTTTCCGGTTGAGGAAGAGATTCTCCATTCTCCCCTTTGGTTATATCTAATGATCTATGCAGTGTAAGCCAACAATAAAATTCTAAGCCCCTCAACTGACTGAATGGACCCTCTGTTGACCAAGGGGATACCAAACAAGCCTGAAAAACTATTTCAGGCCAGGACAGGAAGAGGTGTTTGGACATGCCTAGTTATGCTCTTCTCCCTCCAGAGTTCAGGCATGACTAACCAGTGTTAACATTAAAATAGAGCTCATAAGACTGACAAACTAGACTCTATGTGACAATAATATGCCAAATTCCAACCTAACCGTGGTATAGCATCACATGACGCATAGTAGGACGTGAAGGAAATCAAAGTATTTTACCCTATAATATATTTATTTGATATATTTTGAAACGGCCCTGCAAAGCTGTCTTTTGTGGAGGAAATTTGCCTCCTGTAGACAATCCCACTCCTTTACTAGGTCATTTCTGGAGAGTCTGACAACTTTTAAGTATTGATAAGAGATATTTGCCATCTATTCTTTTTAAAGCCTGTTATCTGGAGGCTTCATCTGTATAATAAGAACCTTGGTGGCTGGGCACAGTGGCTCAAGCCTGTAATCCCACCACTCTGAGAGGCAAATCACCTGAGGTCAGGGATTCGAGACCAACCTGGCCAACATGGTGAAACCCTGACTCTACTAAAAATACAAAAATCAGCCAGGTGTGGTGGCACATGCCTGTAATTCCAGCTGCTTGGGAGGCTGAGGCAGGAGAATCACTTGAACCTGGGAGGCAGAGGTTGCAGTGAGCCAAGATCGTGCCATTGCGCTCTAGCCTGGGTGACAGAGCGAGACTCTGTCTCAAAAAAAAAAAAAAAAAAAAAAAAAAAAAAAGATCCTTGGTTTGCACAATCTTGATCTTAACTAATGCATTTCTTTTTGAAATTTAAATTTTCATTTTAAGTTCTGGAATACATGTGCAAGATGTGCACGTTTGTCATATAGGTAAACATGTGCCATGGTGGTTTGCGGCACCTATAACCCATCACCTAGGTATTAAGTCTAGCACACATTAGCTATTTTTCCTAATTCTCTTGCTCCCCCAACCCTACCCCCTGACAGGCCCCAGTGTGTGTTGCTCCCCTGCCTGTGTTCATGTGTTCTCCTTGTTCAGCTCCTACTTATAAGTAAGAACAAGCAGTGTTTTGTTTTCTGCTCCTGCATTAGTTTGCTGAGGATAATGGCTTCATTCCTTTTTATGGCTTCATAGTATTCCTTGGTGTATGTATATCACATTTTCTTTATCCAGTCTATCATTGATGGGCATTTGTATTGATTCCATGTCTTTGCTATCGTGAAAAGTGCTGCAATGAACATAAATATGCATGTATCTTTATAATGGAATGATTTACATTCTTTTGGGTATATACCCAATAATGGGATTGCTGGATCAGATGGTATTTCTGATTCTAGATCTTTGAGGAATCGCCTTCCACAATGATCGAACATTCTTGCCAATAGTGTAAAAGCTTTCTTATTTCTCTGCAACCTTACCCGCATCTGTTGTTCCTTGACATTTTAATAATCGCCATTCTGACTGACATGAGATGGATCTCATTTCTTTATTCTAACTTAAAACTCTTCAGGCAAAGCTTAACTCTTTCAACCAATTGCCAATGAGGAAATCTTGGAATCTCCCTATGACCTGGAAGGCCTCCCCACTCCCCATCTTTGAGATAGCTCACCTTTCTGAGCCAAACAAATGTATAGTTTTCATGTATTGATTTCTGTTTTTACCCATAACTTGTGTCTCCCTAAAAGGTATGAAACCAGGCTGTAACCTAACCACCTTGAGCACATGTTCTCAGGACCTCCTGAGACTGTGTCATGGGCCATGGTCATTAATCTTGGCAAAACAAACCTCTAACTGAGACTTGCTCTTGGTTTACAGTAGCGACTGTGTCTATCATTACATTCCACTCTGTTGAAATACAATGGGTCTAAAAAATAAAGGTTTAGCTGAATTTCTATAACAAGGCCACTTTCTGCTGAAATAAGAGAAGGAAAACCTCGGGGGAGGCAGGGGAGGCATCTGATCCATACTAATGAACAAAACTAAACATAAGGCTATATTGATGTCCACAGCAAAATTATCTTTAATGCGATAAAGCTAGATCACACTAGGGCTAAGTCCACAGTTTGGACAAAATGGTTGAAGTGTGAGGATGTCATACACAATCAGTTGTTTTTTTCAGATATATCAGGGATTTAAAAATACACATCATTTACATTTTCATCTTGAGAAATTTTCCTCATGGCATACTCTAGAAAACAGAAATGAATGGAAAAGGAAAACTTAAATATTAGGCAAAAAATGGTATATTAGTACTGGTGGTTGGTATGAAGTCTGTTAAACAGAATTATCTCCAGGTAACAAACATGGTTACAAAACAAGCAAGTGTTACTTTTTATGTAGAAAATAAACTTATGCAAATACCTATTTATTATAAAGGAATTGACACTGAAAATCCCAGATTATATTGGTCAAAATTAAAAGGGAAAAAGGGCAGCAAGTAAAGATATTCTAAATTATATATTGCATTGGAAAAGTGGTTTTGGCTTTGATAATTACAGAAAACTTTGGAAAACATAAAGGGTACCACCGACAAACCAAAAACAAATATTTTTCCTTTCAAATCATTAGTGCAGAGAGAATCAAACACAATCTAGTCCATATATCAAAAGAGAAAATAAAGATGCAATATAAGAAATGACAAACAGAAAGCCTAAAATAATGGGATATATGTATAGAATTATATATTTACACCAACCGCTATAAATAAAATTCTGGCCAACCTTAATCGCATGGCTACTATGGGTCAAGCTGCTGTTAGATGCTTTGTTCCCGTGGCTTTTTTTTAACGGACTCTTTACGGCAACCATAGTAATACTATATTATTGTTCCAATTATACAAATGAATCAACAGTGAAAAGCACTTTCCTGAGGTCACATAGATGTAAAAGAAAGATTCAAGATCTAAACCCTGGCCTCTCTGACACAAATCTATTCTTGGTTACTGCACTGTCCTACCTGCCCACAACACAGTAAGAGGCAAGATACCAAATCTATCCATTGTGTACTCCCCAATTTAAAGTCGAAGACCTAAACTGTATCATAATATAAAATATAACATGTTGCTTCTAAAATAAATGGCTTAAAGATAGCATCAGAAATATATACACACTGTCTTTAGTGTGTGTGTGTGTGTGTGTGTGTGTGTGTGTGTGTGTGTGTATTGGGTAAATACAAAAGAACAGAAGCAGCAGCATCAGTATAAATTCCCAACGAGATGTAGGATTCCATGCAAAAGACATTAACATGATTGGAAAAATTTTGTATTAGTCAATGATGTAATCCATGAGGAAATAACCTTTACACACTAAAAATTTCACAACAAGCTATACAAATCAAAATCACTAAAATGATTAGAAATACAATATGAGAAAAAATGTAAGAAAAAGTGAACACAAAGGTATTGTGAGACACTCTAACACAAATATCAGTTTTTGATAGATAACGTAGATCATGAGTTCTCATCATTCAGCTCCCATTTGTAAGTCAGAACATGCAGTATTTGGTTTCCTGTTCCTGTGTTACTTTGCTAAGGATAATGGTCTCCAGCTTCATCCACGTTCTCCCAAAAGACATGTCCTTGAGAATAGAGGGTAGGAGGAGGGAGAGGAGCAGAAAAATGAGATGGGTACCAGGCTTAGTACCTGGGAGACAAAATAATCTATACAACAAGCCCCCAAGACATGAGTTTACCTATATAACAAACTTGCACATGTGCCCCTGAACCTAAAAGTTAAAAGAAAATGTAAATGAAAAAAGATAAAATAGATAAAAAATGAAGTCAGTGAAACTATAAACAATATTAGTTATATTAATATTCATAAGTATATAATATGTATATGCACATATATTTATGTATCTGTATATTTACATATATAGATACATGTTATAGTTTATATATGTATATTCAAGATATATATATATATATATATATTTGGGGGAAGGAGGCTGAGGGTATCTGAAAAACAGTCTCCATAGCTTCTCTCCACTTGCCCACAGAATGCTGTCAAATACTATTAATATACTACATCAGAAAGAAAATCTTACTACATTTATAAAAGCTAATATTAAGGCAACATTTCTGCACTAACATATAGGTGACCTATCAATTATAAATGACAAAATCAAAAATGTATAAAACCAATAACAACTAGCAATTTAAAAAGCTCATGCCAAACTTGGATGTGAGAGGAAATCAAAATTGCCATGAACATTTATTAGAAATTGCTGCGTTCCTACACTACTACAAATCATGAGAATACTAACTGTATGCAACGTAGCCACACCTTATCTAGAAGCAAATTCATAATCTTAAATATTTTCCTTATGAATAAAAGAGAATAAAAATAATGGAACCAAGCATTCAACTTAATTATTTGAGAAAAGAAACAGAAAAATGCAGAAAGAAAGATATTATAGCAAATATAGAAATCCAAGAACAAGGAAACCCAAATATAAGTCCAATAAAGTCAGTGATTAAACCCAGGATTTAATCTTTCAATTAAAACAAATCTAACACAAACAATTTGAAAAAAATCTTTTAAAATGTTGGTGCCCAACGATCCTAATTATTATTCTCAAACTCTCAACTCATGTTAAGTTCTCAATATCTCTCCTTCAGTATAATTCAAGGAACTTTGGCCTTCCCACTTTGATCCAATTCACCAGAGCATCTCAAGCTGGCCCCAAGATTTGACTACCAGAGGGCCTCCACGGAAAACAGGCTGCCAAGGAAATGAGCTTCAGTAAAAGCTTTTAGCTTAAACTCCATCTTCATGGTTGGCCTGGTCTCAGACAAGAGATACACACCACCAGGTCTTCCCCAAGACCAATGCCTGGGTGAACGTAGCTCAATTACTGGGGAGGGGCTTTCACTTGGTACAGAAGAGTATACTTTGTATGTTACTGTCCTGATTTGTTCTACACAAAACGGGTGCTCAATTTTTGAAAAAATGAGTCTTGACAGAAAGTTGCTTATTTTTGCCTACATCATACTTTCTCAACAGATTTGGCTCCTTCTATGCTTGCATCATCACCAAAGTACAGAAGCATGGGTGTGAAGCAGGAAACTTAAGGACAAAAGAAGACACAAGAAAGAAGGCTTCCTGCAAATCCCAATCCCTTGTGTATGTCTACATTTATCACATTGCACATAAGTAGGTACAGTTTTTTTTGTTTACCAACCCTACCTTAATAGAGTTATTTAGAAAAAGAGATGACTTGGAACCAACCCAAAAGCCCATCAATGATAGACTAGATAAAGAAAATGTGGCACATATACACCACTGAATACTATGCAGCCATAAAAAAGGATGAGTTCATGTCCTTTGCAGGGACATGGATGAAACTGGAAACCATCATTCTCAGCAAACTGACACAAGCACAGAAAACCAAACACCGCATGTTCTCACTCTAAGTGGGTATTGAACAATGAGAACACATGAACACAGGGAGGGGAACATCACATACTCGGACCTGTCGGAGGGTGGGGAACTAGGGGAAGAATAGCAGGGGTGGGGGATTGGGGAGGGATAGCATTAGGAGAAATGCCTAATGGAGATGACAGGGTGACGGATGCAGCAAACCACCATGGCACATGTATACTTATGTAACAAACCTGCACGTTCTGCACATGTACCCCAGAACTTAACGTATAATAAAATAAATAAATAAATAAGCATTAAAAGATAGAAAGAAAAGACTATGGAATATATCCAAAATACTGGGATATTTCAGAAATGAAAGCTGATTAAACATAATGATTGGTCTAAGAAAGAAAAAAAAGGACCATCCTTTCTGTTCCAAGTAATCAAGTAACTAAGAATAGTGAATATATAGTTTGCCCTCTCTGCTGCTCACACATCGTGCTGAAGTCTTCAACACATTCTTTCTTTAAGCAATAGTATAGAAAAAATCCACACTATTTTTAAAAAGCTCTATTATTATTCCTATTTTACTTTTTTTAATTTTTATTTTTTGAGCCAGGGTCTTCCTCTGTTGTCCATGCTGGAGTGCAGTGGTGCAATCATGCTCACTGTAGACTGAGCTGGGCACAAGCCACCCTCCCACTTCAGCCCCCTGAGTTGCTGGGACTACAGGCATATGCCACCATGCCCAGCTATTTTGTTGTTATTGTTGTAAAGATGAGGTCTCATTTTGTTGCCCAGGTTGGTCTCAAACTCCTGGACTGAAGCCATCCTCCTGCCTCAAACTCCCAAAGCGCTGGGATTATAGGTGTGAACCACTGCACCTGGCCCCTTTTTACTTTTGAAGAAACTGAGTCTTAGAGAGGTTATAAGAACCTTTCTAAAGTCATCCAATCAGTGACCGAAGGAGGATTGAAACCCAGGCAGCTAGTGTCCAGCATTCAGCATCCGCGCTCTCTCTTACCCCTCGTCTGTATCGTGTTTCCAAAGAAAGCAACTTCTGCCCTGACAGGATCACTATTGAGAACTCTGACCTTCCTTCCGCTCCAGTTAACTTCTCCTCCTGGGAAGCGGAGATTTATTTGATTGATGAGACAGAGAAGGATCATCATCCATTGATCCATGTTCTTGCTTGACTGCAGTCAGCAAAGTTAAAAATCAGAATACATGGAGCCTCACTCTCCACCCTGCCCCCAGCCCCAAGAGCCTCTCTGTCCCTGGACAAGGCGAAGGCACAGTTTCCCTCATGTCTGAGTAAGCATCAGCTCTGCAAATGCAACCCAGCCTTGGGTCCCAACATTTCAACTTGTGAGGAAATATAAGGTTGCTACCTACTTTGGCTTCAGATTCTCATGTGCTCTCCATTTCAGTTTCCCAAGCAATTAAGCTGAGATCTCTAGTTAATTCTTGAGCTTAGGTATCAATTAGTTCAGGCTTTGAGGAGCAAAGATGTGAGTATCTGAAACTCAACCGTTCACACACTACCGTGGACTTCTGACCATGCTTCTGGCTCCAAGAAGCTAAATCTTAAGTCTCTTACATGACACTTTAAAATGCTACAAACACATACCTTGATAAATGTTGGGGAACCCACTAAATAAAACACTGCTCTATCAATGCACAGGACAGCTGCATTCCAGAGACTTCCTCTCTGAAGGTTTTCATAGGATCGGGCAGAGGTAACTCTCAAGTAAAGGGGAAATGCTTTCCTTAACTCATTCCTATTTACATAAGGTTTCATGTCAGCTTGTTAGTACAATGCCACGTAACTCTCCCCTCCCTTGGGGGCAGATGAACTCCAAACATCTGTCCAGCCAGGCAGAGTTCCTGGAATTATGGGCAAAATATCCAGGTCGCATATGAGACAAATTTTCTAGCAGAGGAATGAGACAAAATTTGTCTTAGGATCCTTTCTTCTAAACACAGGAAGCATCGGAAAATAATAATTTCGACCCATTTCTACTCAAGAATATGGGTGAATTGATGGATAAAATTAGGTTTTGACATTTGCTTAACAAGAAACAGATCACTGGCCGGGCGCGGTGGCTCACGCCTATAATCCCAGCACTTTGGGAGGCCGAGATGGGTGGATCACGAGGTCAAGAGATCGAGACCATCCTGATCAACATGGTGAAACCCCATCTCTACTAAAAATACAAAAAATTAGCTGGGCATGGTGGCGCACGTCTGTAGTCCCAGCTACTCAGGAGGCTGAGGCAGGAGAATTGCTTGAACCCAGGAGGCAGAGGCTGCGGTGAGCCGAGATTGTGCCATTGCACTTCAGCCTGGGTAACAAGAGTGAAACTCCATCTCAAAAAAAAAAAAGAAACAGATCACTGAAATTAGAAGAGTTTGCAGTGTAATTATTTCACAGTGCTAGTTCATACTGCTTTCACAGAGAGATGGGTGTTTCCCTTAACATGTGGCCAGGACATAGGACAGAACCGGTGTATTTTGGATAGAAACACGGAAACATGAAAAGATATATGCTTTGTATAGAGCTGGTTCATTGCCTGGTCAGCTGTTTCTAACAGCAGGGATGCAAATAGGTCTTGACAACTTCAGGTTCTCTTTCAGATTTATGACCCATTAAAAATATCTAGAGTTTTAAAACTATAGGGCCATGATTGTGTCACGGGCTGTTATTCTGAGGCAGCACACTGGAACTTGTGATTTTTATTTTCTAAAGATTTCTCATCTTTCTTCTGTTGCCTCCCTCCTTCCCTCCCTTTCATTTTCTCTTTTCTTTTTTAAACAAGGAGCTTTGCTCTTTGTCATAAAGTGAGAAAGAAGGCAACAATGACCTTGAATTTCTGTTCACATCCAAATTGTACTGAGATACAGAACTCAACCCCATCTTGGAGTAGTCCTCCGGTAATGAGAAAATTCATACCAGGCCCTATTTTCAGCCTGATAGTCCCCTTCCAGTCCCTTGGGAGCTTCACAGTGGAGAGAGGCCTCCTTAGAGACACACTCTGCCTCACATTTCTCCAAAACAGTTATTTTTGCATATTTCTGGCAGCCTGGCCTCTGACCTATAGCCTGATGTAACAGGGTTCAAGTTAAATAAAGTCAACAGTTGCCTGACCTATTGTTATGTTTGTCCTTGGTCCTTCTGCAAACAGAAAACTTGCTTCTCTAGTAATTCTCACCGGGTTAAACCTCTCTTTGGATCTGCTTCTTCTCTGATTTCTGAATTGGTGAGAATGAGCTATGTTAATGGGAAAAGTAGGGAAGGATTGAGATGATAAAGAGAAATTAGGAAACAGACTGCAAAAAGCCTGGCAGGATTAAAGAACTATGGATGAAGAGCCACAGATGTTCATGGAGGCTTCACGTTCTGAATATGGACAAATATGACGCAGAGGCGTGTCAGTTTCAGGCACCTCTGCGCTGAGAAAAACTAGAGAATGCTAACATCTCATCTTTGAAAATGATCTTAGAAATAATTTAACCTCCAGGTTTCAGGACATTTTTAGCGACTTGATTTTTTTTTAGATGGAGTGTCATTTCGTGGCTCAGGCTAGAGTACAGTGGCACAATCTCAGCTCACTGCAACCTCCGCCTCCCTGGTTCAAGTGATTCTCCTGCCTCGGCCTCTTGAGTAGCTGGGACTATAGGCACCTGCCACCACACCCAGCTACTTTTTTTATTTCAGTAGAGATGAGGTTTCACCATATTGGCCAGGCTGGTCTCGAACTCCTGACCTAGTGATCTGCCCGCCTTGGCCTCCCAAAGTGCTGGGATTATAGGCATGAACCACCATGCCCAGCCACAACTTAATCTTTTCTTTGAGTCTAACTCAGATTTCCTGTTTATAAAACAGATACAATCAATGCTGCCCTGGATAATATCCCCAAATGAAGGCTAAGAGCCTATATCCCTCACTTCTATATCACCTCTGCCCTCCTTCCCCCACCCAACGGCTTCTGAGATACCTCCTCGAAGCGCCTGCCTAATCAGCATGGAACAAAGTCTGAAAACCACTGAGAGCCCAGAACGTCCCAAGCAAGAGTCACCTCTGCAGGACCCCTGACTCAGCCCCACTGATGGGAATTCACAGCAGCTTCCCAGCAGCTGGAGCTGCCCCTGACTTTCACCGCCAGAGAAGCTCTTTACCCCCAGAGCCTCTGAAACAAACCCACCCCTCTGTCCATGTGACAATCTTCAAATGCAGGACCACAGCCAGTATGTCTCCCTGTGGTCTCCATACCCCATTATTAGTTCCCATTTGATTATTTTCTCCTTGAGGTCAGGAGCTGTGTCTGTTTTATCTTCACAGCCTCAGTGCCTAATCCAATAGTGAGTAGTAAGCACTTAATAAATGTTTGTCCTAAAGAAAGTGGTGATAGCTAGGAGATGACAGCTGGATGATTAATAATAAAGTAATTATAAAGACTCCAATTATTAAACTAGGCATTGGGTTCAACACTTTATGTATAAAATGTGTTTTTCAATTTTTTTGAAACACCTAATAAGCATGATTAATGCTGTGTAATAGAAGAGGAACTGAGGCTGAGTGTTAACTGACATAGCAGGGCCACACAGCTAGCAAGCAAGAGGACGAAGTGGGGCTTGAATCCAAGCTTATCTCCGCTTTTAACCACAATGGTAGAATCTAGTGGCTGAGGCCAGCGTTGACAGATGTTCATAGAGACAAGAGCTGGGGTGGGAAGGAAAGGAAGGAGACACTGTGTAAGCAAGGGGCGGAATCCAAACTTGCTGCTTGGGAAATTGTCCTAATAGATGCACTTCTACCATCACCACCACCCTGAGCTCCATTTCTTTTTTTTCCTCCCTTCTCTCTATCAGTTCTCATCTTGACCCTGGTTTTTTCCTTCCAACAGTCAATGGGTGGGTACTGTCTGAATTCCTGAAGGGTTTCTGCTGCTAGAACATGACCACCCGGTGCTGTCTGCTCTCCAATGGCTTAGCACATCAACAGCAAAGGACGAAGGATGCAGGCTGGAGGTCATGAGATCACGGATGTATGATACACGGATACGACAGCCTCTGGCACAGGGCAGGTCATCAAATGATTTGGTGTTCTCCCTTCCTTTTAAAATTTCTTCTTGCCAGCTTCCCACAGTCTATCCTAATTTCCTTCTCTCGAGGCTCTAATTTGTCTAGTACTGATTTGGCATTCCTGACCATCATGTGGAAAATGATGCCTCTCAGAAGACGCCATTCTTTAAGACCTTCCTATGGCAATCAGGACAATAAGCTCGCTCCTAAGGCCAGCTCCCACCTTCGCCCTGCACTTGTACCTTTCCTTATCGCTGATGCTTCCTCTTTCTCCACAGAGTGTAGGATGTGAGGGTTTTGAGTCTCCTTGTTTCATGATTAATGGAGCTTGAGACTTGGTTTCTTGCTTTGAAAGCTACATTGCAATTAAAGGCAGGGGCAGGAAGTGGGATCTGATTTGCTCTCTGGGGCCAAGGCTATGGTTAGGTCTTCAAGGCCAATTTCTAAGTAACTTTGGCTTGGAATCGGAGTACATGTTTGAGGTGAATAGAGAAGAGAGCTATCTCTCAAGTGGCAAAGTCTCAGAGACTGGTGTCTTGGACAGAAGTTTATTGGCTAAATAATAATTCCTTACATGAGTCCAACATTTCACAGTTCATCAAGTACTTCTTTGAGTATTATCTCATTTGATTCTTGCAACAATGCTCTAGGGTAGCTGGGAAAATACCATTGTTCTCATTTTATAAACATGCTGCATTCCTCAGTAAGGAGAGCAGAAATTATGGGACTTGTTCACAGTCATTCAACCCTTTAGTATAAAAACCAGGACTGAGCCCAAAGTTTTCTGACTTGTGAAGGTCATATGAATAAGGCAGGCATATAACCCATCTGAGAAAATGTCTTCTGCCTTTGGGTATTTATAGAGTATTAGTCTCTTTCCTCATTTCCTTTCTGAATCCTGGGTTTGTGTCTATTTTTTCATTCATGATGCTGGAAAAATAGATAAAAGGAAGTGATCTGGAGAGAAGGAAGAGAAGAACATGGTTCTTGATCTCCAGGGGCAGTTCTAAGGCACGCTTTTGAGGCTGAGGCTGATGCTATTGTGAAACCCAGCATGAAGCATAACCTCATTGAGTCTAACCAGCAGAGGGTGGGAGAACAGTGTCCATCGTCACTTCTGCTTCCTTACCTTCCTCCTTTCCCGCCATGCTTTTGTGGTTTGTAAATTATTTCAGGAAAGGACAGTGGAGTTTTCTAGGCTCTGTCTTCTGATTCAGTCTCATCCATCCCTGGCCCATAAAAAGGTCTCAGAGGGCTTCTTGCTCTAAGAATACGAGGCAAACCGACCACCTCGCCATGTCTAGGCTTGCACATGGGTTTCTGAACTGTCCCCCCACAAGCCCTCACTATGATCCCCTCCATCCAGCCACTATTGCCAGCCCAACTTACTGGAAATCTCTGTTCCTCTAAAGCAGACATTGGCTTTGTTCCCAGAGCCAGACAAAATGGAATTGCTTTCTAAGAAAAACACAAAGGAGAGAATTACATCCCGATCCGACCAGTTGGAAATTTCTTCACAGTGTAATTTTATTTGTTCTTCATCAAGGATTCCTTATCCCTCTTTCTGCAAAGACTGGTCTGCTAGGTTAAGAAAGTAACGGATACTTAATTTTTCCCTAGACATTAAAAAAAAAAATCAAACCATATGAATTCTGGTGATTTATAGTCCTAAAAGAGCCCTTCTTGAATAATATTTAAAAATTTAAGAAACTCTGAAGGGCCTCTGGACTATGGCCCTCACTCCCCTACTTCACCCATAGCTCACATTATGTTCTTTCATAGTGTGATTATTGAATTCCACTCACTGCCGCCATCTTTGGATAATGCCATCAAAGAGCATAACTATTCCCCAATCTCTAAGTTCTCCAAAAACCTCTTCGTGTTCCCTTCCCCACTGCAGTCCAGTAAATGCTACATTATTTTAGAGGTGACCTCATTTCACCTTCAAACCATCTTTAAAACTGGCTTTCCCACAGTAAAAGAATTTCAGGCTACGGCTACAACCATTGTGTTTATCTCACACAACATTGTTTCGAAGGCTTCTGTCAACATAACTCAAGCTGGAAGCACTAACCTGAGACTTGATCTATGCTGCTGAACAGTCTAACTGCAGGATATACTGTTTATTATTTTAGTAGCAATGTGAGGATACATGCCAAGCCTTGTTTTAGGTGCTGCAAATGCCAACGTGCCTATGAACGGTCCAGCCTTAGACTCTAAAGAAGCTCTTATTACATATTCATATTCCATTTCATAGATCTTTCTTCTAGATGTCGGTCTTCAGATTATTTAACCATGTATTATTCCTCAATTTTGTATCCATTTTTGCTTCATCTCTTTCCTTTGTCCTAATTTTTTGGGAAGAATAGCAGCAGCAGTGGTGAAGAGAAGGAGCCCAAGAAGGATAGACCTGAATTCTGCTCTTAATTCATTCACTCTGTGATCACAAGACTTACCTCTTTACTTCTCTCATCTCAGTGAATTTACATGTAATATCAGGAGAATAGAAATGCAAGAGATCCTAGGAATAAAATAATTACTTATTGAAAATAAATAGTCAAAGATGACTATTTTCCAGGTGTTACAGATGGAAAGGGAAATAAGACTTGGTCCCTGACCCTAGGGGCCTAACAGTCTAGTGGAAAACAATCTTTGAGCCTAGAGCTTTCCTTGTACCCAGCACATGCCTTAAACTTCGTGAGTGTTGGAGAACCAAATGTTAATTTGGGAATGGAATTTTGAGCTAGTTCTTTTACCATAATTGCTATTTCCAAGTGGAGCCGATCATCCTTCTACTTTCTATTTCTAGGAGAGAAAGATATATTCTGGTATAGATCCTAGGTATTCTCATCTGACCTGTAAATTGACTTTGCAATCTAGCAGAAAAGACATAAATTAAAATATCCACTTCTGTTACTGACAAATTCCACACATCTGGACAAGTCATGTCCCTTTTTGTGCTCATTTTATCCCACTGATAATAAATGTTTTGAATTAGATGAGTTTTGGGGCCCCTCCTACTTGAACATTCTTTGAGTTGAAGATCATGGCCACATCACTCAGCCCTGCTACTAGGGCCCAGACTCTGTCCTTAGGAGCATGTGTCTAAGCTAAGATATTTGATTATCCCTTTTTCTGCCCCTTTCTCCTTCAATCCATCCCTAGTATCTGTATACCAGATCCACTGTCTTGGGCCTACCATATATATTAGGTTGGTCCCAAAGTAATTGTGGCTTTTGTCATTAAAAGTAAAAAACACAGGGGCACAGGGAGGGGAACATCACACATTGGGGTATGTTGGGGGTGGGGGGCTGGGGAGAGACAGTGAAGGAGGTTGGGGAGGGATAAAACTGGGAGAAATGCCTGACATAGGTGATGGGGGGATGGAGACAGCAAAACACCGTGGCATGTGTGTACCTAGGCAACAATCCTTCAAGATCTGCACATGTGCCCCAGAACTTAAAGTACAGTTTTAAAAAAGTAACCACAAAACCCGCAATTACTTTTGCATCAACCTAATACTTCTGCTTCTCAGTTTCTCAGTTCCTTTCTCCCGTCTAACACTTTTCTTCTTGAAATTGGACTTGTTCTCTCCCTGGCTTTTGCCAATCCCCCTGAACTGGCAAAGGACTCTCAGCTTCTCTCCTCCGTTTGAACCACATCTTGCTCCTGTGAACCCATTTTCTTAAAGACTTTGTAGACTCTGTTTTATAAGCAACACCTATGAACTTCTGGAAAAACTACCTGAGAATGCTATATTTTATGTTTTATACTCAAGTTCCTATAAAGTACCATGCCTTTGTATTTTGGTCATTTCTATTACTGTCCAAGGTTATAAAACCTCATATATATATTGCAGACTGAATGTGTTTTTGAAATAAGAGGCAGAGGAAAATTGTCATTAGAGGTAGTGAAATATAAAGTCTTTTTTCTCTTTCACAGTCTCCCTTGACTTGCCATGGTCGTATTGTTTTTCAACTTGCTATTTAATGTTGTTCTAAATAAAGAAAACTTGAAATGATAAATTACTAGCATAGATTTACCAGTCATCTTAATATTGTACAATGACACTTTTAAATGCAAAAATCAGAGTATTTCACTCCTACAAGGGATCACTGAAATCACACAATTTATACTTCATAGCTTGTACATGCCTACATAGTTCATTCTTATCAGAACACTGTAAACACTGCACCAAACCAGTTCAAGAATTTGTACTTTCTTTCTTAATAATACGCACATTCTATCAACACTCTCTGCCTTTGATTTACTGATGAGTAAGAGAGGGCTAAAAAGAAAAGGCGCTATACTTTGCTCTATCTTTCTCTTTCCTTCTGTGGTATCATTTTCAGTGCAAGTGGTTGACTAATAGAGGAAGTAACATGAGTAACAAAGGATATGACAGAGTCCCTTGTTAATTCTTGTTTGTTAGAATGTCCTTGCCCTCTTTCTGGTTTGAATGAAAAATGTGGCCTCCTGGGACTGTCAGTGGTGTGGTCCCCACATTCTTAGTAGTAGACATAAGTAGACACTCATATATGCAAGTTTATTCTGATGAATCTACAATGCATAGGAGCTCAGAGGGGCCTCAAAGCAAGTACAAGGTAAACATGTTATGTCTTACCATGGACTTGCTGTGAGGCCCCTCTGAGCTCCTATGCATTGTAGATTCATCAGAATCCTGCTCATGGGATTTCATGAACATTATATGCAAATAGGACAGCAAGAAATATCAGTAAAGGCTTTTACTGTAGCTATCTCCTCTGCTCCTACACATGCTCCATGGTACCATTGGACTTCACTTACAAATCACAAGTACAAAGACAAAATTACTAAGAATTACTAAGAATTTTAATTTCAAGATGGCAACAGAGTATTAAACCAAAGATGAAGTCCTTCTGAGCGTGGGGTTTGCAAGACAGCACTGGTGGCACTCTCAGGAGCTTGCCTTGGCCAGGTCGCACCCTTGAGTCCATTGAAACCCGAATCGCACCCTACTCTGCTATGCTCTACTGATTCCAGCTGAATTCAAGAAGTTACAGTTTGAGACTCTCCATCCCACTTGTGGTGAGTAGTTTTAAATAAAATATGCTCACAAATTATTTAATATACTTTTCTTTAAGAGATAAAGTTTAATTCCTTTCAAGTGTGGACTATTTTTAGTGACTTACTTTTAAAAAAATATTATAGGGCAAAAGTGATGAAGTATGACTTCCAAAAATTGATCCTGGAAGATATGGCATCTTCCATCTTCCTGTCTCTCCTGGATCTCTTGCTCTGAGGAAGGACATCTGCCATATCATGAGGACACACAAGCATCCCATGGAGGGTGCCACAAGCAAAGCAACTGAGGCCTCCTGCTAGTGACCAGTGAGGAAACGAGGCTTCTTGCCAATGACCATGTGAATGAGCCATCTTGAAAACAGATCCCCTAACCTCAGTTTAGCCCTTCAGGAAACTGCAACTTGGTGAAGTCCTAACTGCAACCTCATGAGCGACCCCAAGCCATAGGCACCAGCTAAGCTGCTCTTAAATTCTTGACTCAGAAACTTTGAGATCATGACTCTTTATTGTTTTAGGCCTCCAATCTCAGGGGTAATTGGTTATGCAGCAATAGATAACTGATATACCACTATTTTCAAGCAGGACTATAAGCCTGGTACAACCCGAAATGCCAAAGTATATTCAAGAGTTTTCTTGTCCATGTTCGGAAGCCTCAGAAGACCTCAAAATGAAAAGCAGACAAGCCTCTACTCATAGAGTACACATTAAACGATACAATATTTGGCTTTTCTAGATGCTTTGTATTTTTAGGAACTGTACAGTACAACCAGGGCTCATTTCCTTGCCTTGATAACTGCTGGTTGCCACTGAATGCCACTCTCACCCCCATATGCTCACCAAAGGGAGAAGAGTTGCTCACCTGATTGGTGGGAGTCATGGCCGATGACATAGGTCCCTGTGCCACAATTCTGCCAGCCTCAGACTTTACCTGTCATTTGGAGGAGCAATTTTGAATCACATTCTCCACTGTTTCTTGCAGGCCCCCAACAGTATAAGCCGCTGCAATGCAGAGTGAAAATCAGCCGAATTAGACAGCCTTGAGCTTGCTTCCCCCCATCTCTACTTCACTCCCCTTTCTTTTCCCCCTAACTTCCTGGGGTCACCTCTTGAGGACCTTGGTGAGAGCAGTGGACCAAACCAAGACAGTTGGTCAGTCTGGTGTTTTGGGGTGGAGCACGCCTTACAAGTCGGTGAGATTATTACCCCCTAAAAAGGGAGGAAGTAGAGATCTCTCCCAACTCTTGCTTCCCTTATTTGGCAGTCTAACCTATGAGGCAGCCTAAGAGGCTAAGTGGCTTAGACTAGTTCAAGCTCTAAGGCAAAAATATGTTTCCTCTTGTTCATGACATTATTTTTTTCTTGTCACTTAGGAGAATGCTTCAGGCTGGCCTTTTCTTACAGTACCAATGCTAAGTCTCCACCCTGAGTTTGGAAGTTAATTAGAAAGAAGAGAAGCAGAGGCATATGAAGAAACTAGCAACATAGAGGTGCCTAAAACAGGGCCAGGGATGAATTGTAACTGCCCAAAGGCTGGCATTAAAAAGTATAGCCCCACATGGAAGACTAGCCCCATCGTCCTTAGCAGGTGGTCTGGGCTGCTTGTTTTGCTGTCCAGGGGTGGCTTGTGCCCCTAGGCAAGAAGCAAATGGCATTGTGGTTAAGGATGAAATTGGATTATAAGTAAAGCAGATTTATTTAGGGAACAACTGGAATTGACAAGGCAGGTTGTTGGGCCTGGCTTTAGCAGCTTTGGGGCCCAGCAGTTTTGGAGTAGCTATTTTATCTGTTGATTTTAACAGTATTGGCAGCAACCATTAGGTTTATCAAGAGCGGAGTCATCTAGGGTGAGAAAGCAGGTGTCTGATATTGATGGAAATGGAGGTTAAAGGGGTGTTTTTTATCTACCTAAAAGTACTGAGGAAGCTTCTCTTCTCCGGAGTCTTCAAGTTGTTTGCAGAGAGGGTGTCACTGCTAAGAGAGTCAGCAAAGGCTCATCCCCAGACAGGCTATTTCTCAAGCATGGATTGACCTCAAGGCTTGAAGCTCCTGCAGGGCTCTATAGTGTGACATTTTCGATGGTGAGGCATCAGCCCAAGTTTTCTCCTCCATCCTGCCCTGAAGCAGGGGCTGAAGAACTGTCAGGTTTTTTAGGGTATAGGGAGGAACCTTTCATGTCATGCCCATGTCAGTCCAGAAAGGTAGAACTTTTTCTCAACATATTTGAGAGGGAAATTCTGACTCTCCATCTTCTGTGGCAGGTAAAGATTCACCTGATTTTGTATTCATTCATTTATCCATTTATAGCATGCATTTCACTTTTTTCTGCGAATTATGTTTCTTTTTCTGTGAATTGTATTTCTTTACTATGCTTATTGACTTTGATTCTCAAATTGTCCAGGTTTGTTCAGTCTAAGCCCTTTCAAGCTAGTTCCTGTGTCCATTTGCCATATCTACATCATTCTTTTAACAAGTTCTCACTTTTCTGGCACAATACCATATTTTCAACTCATCTTGCATTGTTTCAGAATCAACCATTTCTCAAAAGGGCTTGATTCCTTTTAATGGCAAATGGCATTTTGATTGATTGCTACAGGGTACCATTGTTTCTAGGGCCTGTCAGCAGAGACAGAGAGCAGATGTATGTACACACATACACTCATAGATGCAAGTTTATGTGTATACGTATGTAATATCCATGTCTATATCCACAGGTATACCTGAAAGATGTTCTGCAATAAAGCAAACATTACTATAAAGCAAGTCACATGAATTTTTTGGTTTCCCAATGCATATAAATTGTTTACACTGTAGTCTCTTGAGTGTACAAAAGCATATGTCTAAAAAGCCGATGTATATACCTTAATTAAACCATATTTTATTGCTAAAAAATTCTAACAATTGTCTGAGCCTTCAGTAAGTTGCTATCTTTTTGCTGATGGGGATTCTTGTCTCATTGTTGATGGCTGTTTACTGATGAGGATGATTATTGCAAGGACAGGGTGACTGTGGTAATTTCTTCAATTAAGATAGCAATGGAGTTTGCCACATTGATTTCTTCCTTTCACAAAAGATTTCTCTGTAGCATACAATGCTGTTTCATAGCATTTTACCCATGATAGAACTTCTTTCAAAATTGGAGTCACTTTTCTCCAACCCTGACACTGCTGTATCAACTAAGATTACGTAATACTCTAAATCCTTTGTTTGATTTCAACAATGTTCACAACATCTCATCAGAAGTAGATGTTATTCCAATAAACCACTTTATTTGTTTATCCATAAGAAGCAACTCCTCGTCCATTCAAGCTTGATCCATTCAAGTTTGAGATTGCAACAATTCACATCTTCAGTTCTACATCTAACTCTAGTTCTCTTTCTTTTTCCACCGTGTCTTCAATTACTTCCTCCACTAAAGCCTTAAGCTCCTCCTTAAAGTCATCCATGAGGGTTTGGAATCAGCTTCTTCCAAATGCCTGTTTAAGTTGCTATTTTGACTTTCTCCCATGAATCACAAATGTTGTTAATGGCTTCTAGAATGGTGACTTTTTGCCAGAAGGATTTTGATTTACTTTGCCCAGATTCATCACAGGAATCACTGTGATGAATCTCCTTACAAAATTATTTCTTAAATAATAAAACTTGAAATTTAAAATGACTCCTTAATCCACAGGCTGTAGAATGCATGTTGTGTTAGTAAGCGTGAAAACAGCATTAATGTTTTTGTACATCTCCATGAGAGCTCTTGTGGGACTGGGTACCTTGTCAATGAGCATGAATATTTAGAAAGGAATCTCTTTTTTTCTGAGCAGGAAGCCTCAACAGTGGGCTTACAATATACAGCAAACCATGTTGTAAACAGACTTGTTGTCATCCAGGTGGTGTTGTTAGAACACAGGCAGAGCGGATTAACATAACTTTTAAGGGATCTAGAATTTTCAGAAAGGTCAATGAGCCACGGCTTCAACTTTAAGTCACCAGCTGCATTAGCCTCTAACAAGAGAGTCAGCCTGTCTTTCGAAGCTTTGAAGCATTTACTTCTCCTCTCTGGCTATAAAAGCCTTAGATGGCATCTTCTAACATCAGGCTGCTTTGTCTACACTGAAAGTCTGTTGTTTAGTGTAGCCACCTTCATCAATGATCTTAGCTAGATCTTCCTAAGAGAAGACCAGAATGAAGATCTTCCAGATAACTGGCTGTAGCTTCTCTGTCAGCACTTGCTGCTTTACCTTGCACTTCTGTTATGGAAATGTTCTTTCCTTAAACCTCAGGAGCCAACCTCTGCTAGGTGCTTCTGCAGCTTCTTCACTTCTCTCAGCCTTCAAAGAGTAGAAGAGAGTTAGGGAATGAAATGCCGTGGCTGGTTCCCTCTTCTATCCAGAACACTAACACTTTCTTCGTATCAGCAATGAGGTTGTTTCACTTTGTTATTATTTGTATGCTCACTGAAGTAGCACTTTTAATTTCCTTCAAGGACTTTTCTTCTGCATGCGCAATTTAACTGTTTGGCATAAGAAGCCTAGCTTTTGGGCTGTCTGGGCTTTTGACATCCCTCCCTCACTAAACGTTATCACTTCTGGCTTTTGATTTAAAGTGACAGACATGTGACTGCTCCTTTCGTTTTCCTGATTTCAGTATCATTGTGTCTCAGGAAACAGGAGGCCCTAGGAGAGGGAGGGAGGTGGGGTAACGGCCAGTCAGTGGAGCAATCAGAACATATGCAACATTTATTGATTGAGTTCATCTTCTTAAATGGGCACAATTAGTGGTGGCCCAAAAGAATTACAATAGTAACATCAAATATCACTGACCACTGGTCACCGTAACAGATATAATGATGATACAGTTGAAATATTATGAGAATGACCAAAGTGTGACACAGAGACAGGAAGTGACTTCAGAGTGCTGAAGAAAATGAGGCCAATAGACTTGCTGGATGTAGGGTTGCCACAAACCCTACATTTATAAAACACATAGTATCTATAAAGTGAAATAAAGGTAAGCAAAGGGCAATAAGATGAGATGTGCCTGTATATAATCTATATCTAAATAGATATAGATTTCTATATTTCTAAATCTATAGATATATATTTCTATATTATTTTATTATATTATATAGGTTTCAATATGTTATTTCATTACCATCCAGGTATAGTAAAAACTATTATTTCCACTGATACCTTCAGTTTCAATTCAGTGACGTGGGATTCATGCTACCCTTCCCCTTGTCCACAGTTGGAGCTTCCTAATCCAACAGCAAGAAACACAACACCAATTTTCCATAGTACATTTACTTATTTACTCAACACACAAAAAGCATTTTCAAAATTGCTAACCCACACCTCTTTGAATAAAAGAAGCCTACTAACTAGCATAGTTTTTTCATTTTAAGTCTCCTAAAAACCTGGCATGAAGATTTCAGCAAACATATCTTACAACATGAGAAGGAGGAGTCTAATCAGACAGGGGATACAAGTATAGAATCAATGACAGCATGTACTCCGTTTTAGTTCCTAGGAGGATTTTGTTTTTCCTTTTTTTTTTTCAGCATGAAGATTTTCTTTTAATATTCAGTTGTTTTTTTTTTTTTAATAGGTTTTTTTTTTTTTTCATTGCAGCACTGTTTACAATAGCAAAGACCTG
>NW_022436950.1:22103852-22319986 GCF_009761245.1 Sapajus apella | reverse complement strand
GTTGGTGGGAGTGTAAATTAGTTCAACCATTGTGGAAGACAGTGTGGTGATTCCTCAAGGACCTAGAAATAGAAATTCCATTTGACCCAGCAATCCCATTACTGGGTATATATCCAAAGGATTACAAATCGTTCTACTATAAGGACACGTGCACACGAATGTTCATTGCAGCACTGTTTACAATAGCAAAGACCTGGAACCAACCCAAATGCCCATCGATGATAGACTGGACAGGGAAAATGTGGCACATATACACCATGGAATATTATGCAGCCATCAAAAACGATGAGTTTGTGTCCTTTGTAGGGACATGGATGAACCTGGAAACCATCATTCTCAGCAAACTGACAGAAGAGCAGAAAATCAAACACCGCATGTTCTCACTCATAGGCGGGTGTTGAACAATGAGAACACATGGACACAGGGACGGGAGCACTACACACTGGGGTCAGTTGGGGAGAAATAGGGGAGGGACGGTGGGCGGTGGGGAGCTGGAGAGAGATAGCAAGGGGAGAGATGCCAGATGTAGGTGATGGGGAGGAAGGCAGCAAATCACACTGCCACGTGTGTACCTATGCAACAATCTTGCATGTTCTTCACATGTACCCCCAAACCTAAAATGCAATAAAATAAATAAATGGGAAAAAAATAGATTTATATTGTTAACTGTTTGAGACTCCGTTGTGATTCTCTCATTTACTTAAAAACTTGCAGGGATGCCTCTAACTTTTAGTGTTATATGTTATAAAAAAAAAAAAAAAAAAGATGGTGTTGGTGGATAGAAGGAGAGACCAGAAATAATTTTAACTATTCCAAATGCTGAATGAAAAATAGTACTTGATTTATGCTGTTTTACAAATAAAAAGTACTGATAAGCCCTCCATGACACTTAACCTTAAAAATTATTTGAAATATATTCTTGTATTTGTGTAAGGGAAGTACAAATGACTGATAAATACCAACAAGATTTAAAAGCAGCTTAACTTAAAAAGCACAAAGAGATTCTGGCTTGCAGTGATGAAACCTCAATGTTTTTATAGTTACTGGGCTTACTAATGTGATTATCGAGTTTACAGATTTAAAAAGAGTCACTGAAAAGTTAAAGTATCTAGTGTTCTTATGAATTCAAACTCATGCTGCCTCAGAAATCCCTGGGTGGTAACATCGAAGTACTTAAGGGGCCGGTTTGAAACACTGATGAGTCACAATGATTAAAGAAAAGGGATCGGTTTGCAAACAGTCGTAAAAAGACAAGGTCATTGAAATAATTACTCAGTAGCGTATTTCCTCTCCAAAAAGTAATTTTATATGGGTTGAATTTTTCAGCTTTACTTTACTTACGGACAGATTTAATATCATGTGGCTTTGTACTTATTACAGATATGTGGAACTGTAACCAAATATATTATTCTATAAAACTTTCCTTGTTGATTGCAAAATACAGGTCTATAAACAAAACCCGTAAAAAAAGTGACCTGATTGTCTCATTTAATTTGTTGTGGTTGTTGTTGAATTCTACTTTGTCTGACATCAATATCGCTACACCTGCTTTCTAGTTGTTTCCATTTGCTGCTATACTTTGTCCATCCTGCTGCATTTTTCCAAATTGTTTCAATTTTGGTTTTTTAAAAATAATCAGTATATAGTTGAAGCTCGTATCTTCACCCACGATGAAAATATGTGTGTGTGTGTGTGTGTGTGTATAAATATGTAAATATATATATTTATATACACACACATATATATTTATCCGGGGAACACACACACACACACACACACACACACACACACACACACACACATATTTATCCAGGGGAAAGCAAGAATGCAGTCCCCCACTACCACAAATTATGCAGTTGAGTTTCCCACATTCAGGGAAATCACAGGGGTCAGCACAACTGGAGTGCAATGGAAAAGCCTCGCCCTGGGAAAACCACCTTTGTGATCATAGTATCTCCCTTGCCAGGTAAGTATGAAAATGTTTTTTAACAAGTGGATTGTCTATTTACATTTTTTAATAAGATGAATATGTTTGGTGTAAACTTTGCATTATTTTTACGTTGTCAAAACTTATAACACATGCTACATTGAATATATCATATAATATCTTATTCTTTCACTCTTGTTTCCTCTTTTGTCTTATATCTATAATTAAAATAGATTTAAAAATCACCAGTGATAAATTTTCCTCATTAATTTGTTGTTGGATGAATTTTACCTTCAAATAGCTTTCTCTAAAGGGGCTCATGGATACAAAATTTCCTGAGCTCCTCCATGTTTAAAATTGTTTTCTCTGTTGCTCTGATACTTGACAGACTTTTTTTGTTTTTGGGTTTTTTTTTTTGTTTTGTTTGCTTTGTTCACCAGTTCTAGAAAACAAGAAATGGACACCTACATTTAGAGTAGATGTTTTTCTTTCTGATAGTGGTTTTTGTTATCAATTTTAGTCTGGACACTATCTCTGTTATTCAGTCTTTCAAAATAGTAAATTTAGACATGCACTGAATGAACATTTGGCCAGATAATAAATGGGAAAGTATTCTTTTCCCAAAATTATATTTGCCTAAAATAAAAGATGAAGCCAAATATCCTCATCATAAAATAAAATTAAGGCATACAAAATTTATTCTGAAAGTTTGTTTAAAAATTTAATCATAATTATCAATATTGCTGTTGAAATATCTAAGTTAAATGTTTAAAATTTGAATTATAGTGCAAGAATAGTATTTTCACAAAAGAGTGAGCTATTTTATTGCTCTTACAGTCATTATCTGAACATTTGTAATATTAAGTAGAACTTTTCATTTGTGATCAGTGGGGAAATATATTTTTTAAGTACTTAATTTTTTTTCTAACATTCTTTCTTTTTTGCATTTAATATTCTTTACTCTGGCAATATAGAATGTATAAAGAATGTTTTCTTTTCTCCTTAATACACCTTGAGATGACAAATTTAACACTGTGCTTTTAATCTGCTCTCAAAACATATAAAAATTAGTAAATGAAATATTTTTCTTTAGTGAATCATGATCTATATGGGATTAAATAACTGAATATTAAATATACATAGTGTTTAAAGGTTATTTTGCTTCATGTTAATTTTATTTTATAAATGCTTGTACCTAAAAAATTTTCAAAAGGTTAAAATTATGATCTATTATATGCCTATCTAGGAAGATGTATATTATGCTAACTTGTTATTGAAACTTTTGTAAGTTTGTTGCCTTATAAAGCATATAATGGGCTGGACGCAGTGGCTTACACCAGTAATACCAGCATTTTGGGAGGCCAAGGAGAGTGGATTTCTTGAGGTCAGGAGTTTGAGACCAGAATGGCCACCATGGTGAAATGCCATCTCTACAAAAATACAAAAATTAGCCTGGTGTGGTGGCAGATGCCTGTAATCCCAGCTACCCGGGAGGCTGAGACCGGAGAATTGCTTGAACCCAGGAGGTGGAGGTTGCAGTGAGTCGAGATCATGCCACTGCACTCCAGCCTGGGCGACAAGCCTCTGTCTCAAAAAAATAAAAATAAAAGTATATTATGCTCTTTCTAAGTTTATCTAGCTAATATATACTTTTAATATTAGTATTAACTGGAAATATATTTTCTTATTTATTTAGCTAACTGGAAATTCTTAGCAATTATTTGTGTTCATGAAATTAATGACTTTCATAATCGTTACCATTATTAAAACATTTTACTCTTTCAATCAACCATATATGTATCTGTTTCAGACAGAGTAGAATTTCAACATATAAAGCACACAAGAAGATCATCATTAAAGGTTATACTTAAAATTCTTCCCTGATTTTGCATGCGAATATGGCATTGTTCATATTACTAACATTGTGCTGACTACATATGATAAGAACCTGTGAAATCACATGATTTCAAATATACCAAAGTTTAGGAATTGCAGGACTGATGTTGAAAAAGAAAAAAGCTGAAACTAAATAGTTGATTAGGTTGAGAATATCAAGGCTGGAGCCAACTTTATGCATCCTTAAAGTACATTATTTCAACTTAACTCATTTCTTTGAGTACTGATAACTGTGGGATTTTTCATATATTTATACTTTTGATTTCTTTTTGTCTAAATTATATATTCATGCCTCTTTTTTGAGTAAAAGCACTCAAGATACACATTGAGATCTTTGGAGACTGGGGTAAGCGTCTGTCTTTCAATCTCTGGCATAACTCTAAAGACAGAGGCAATTGAATCTGGGTAAAGAGGGCTGATATGGAAAAAACAATTTTGCTAATGGATTAGACAGTAGAAAGCTCTGGATCAAAGAATTCTCGTATCATTAAAATGCTGAGGAAAAAGTACTGTGGTTTCTTGAGACAAGTGCGCAGGCTAATTTCTTAAGGATTTGCATTTTTGGGTGGATTGACAAGTTAGCTATTTGAGGTTAAGGTTATCCCTGAATCATTCAAAGAAAAAACAAGACCTTGTCTGATAAACCTAAAAACTTGAATTTGATGAATAGGGATGCATAAGATGTTATGCTCTTTGGGATTCTCAAAACCTGATGTACGTCAATGTCCATCTGATCACCAGCAGTGATGGGCAGTGGAAATGCCTTGGATATAGGTATTTCCCACCACAGACACACAAAACACACACACACTGGTAGCGATTTCCTGAGGTGCAGAGAAAAGTAGTCATGCAAGACCACAGCAGTTCACTTGTGATAATGACAGCCCAAACACACCCCACACACCCCACACACACCACACACACAAAAACACACACAACACACAAAAAACACACAACACACAAAACACACACACCACATACACTACACGCACCACATACACGCATCACACACACACCGCACACAAAAAGCACACACACAACACACACACACTCAACACACATGCAACACACAGCATGTACATACAACACGCACACACAACACACACACGCACACGCAACATACACAGACAACTCACAGCTATACCACTTGCCATGATTCCAGCACTGTGGTACATATAGGTATATAATAAAAACACTGGAGCATATTCCTTGTTAAATACCATAAATTCTTCCAGAGCTGAGGCTAAAACAGGTAGCTTTGCCTGCCATGGTTAATAATGTGCTTATTTGGGACATTTAAGAATTTTGTCTTTTCTCCAGTCAGCGTTTTGAAAACAACTTAGAGAAGTAATTCAAATTCAAGAGACTAAGAACTTATTTGGAAGGGAAATAGGTTGAGAAGATGAGAGACAGGAAGATGGATCTACTTTCATAATTACTGTCCCACGGCAGGAAGGATTAGAAGCACCTCTCTACCACATCCCAGTTGGGTACCACTCATGGGACTAATTCCGTTGGAGGTAGCACTTTCCTGAGGTGCAGAGAAAAGTAGTCATGCAAGACAATAGCAGTTCACTGTGACAATGACAGCCAAACAGGCTTGCTGGATTTGACAAAAAAAAAATACAACTGTCCAATAAAAGTTGAATTTCAGATAAACAGTGAATAATGTTTTAGCATAAACATGTATGCACTTTGACATACTGCTAGCAAAGATAAAAAGTAAATAATAAATAAATAACTATGTATGCTCCCAGCAAATATTTAGGTTATCCCTGGATCATATAAAGGAAATATTGCATGAGGCATGTTTATGTTAAAAAACTCATCATTGCTCATATAAAATTCAAATTTAACTGTGTGTCTTGTATTTTATCTGGCAACTCTAAGCCCAAAATCCCTTTCCCAACTTTCCCTTCATGTTAAAAAAAAAAGAATAAAAAAAGAAAGCAGACTCTTTCATTCAATAAGAATAACACATTGACCCTACAGGTAGGCACAGGCCTCCATAACTGAAGGGAATATTATCTTATCAATAAGGATTCCGCCTTCATTCTTTCTGAAAAAAAAAAATACATGTGCTTGAAAATTATTGTCCTTTAAAATATTTTTAAAATAAATACAGATTTTGACAACTCAAACTACATAGATATATGTGTAGAAAACTGTAATACTCTGCTGCTCACAGTCCACCTATTCCACATCCTCAGAGTGATCAGTATTAATTGTTAATGTGTGTTCATGCATATTTATCCTATGTTCATATGTTTCTGTACTTCTCTATAATTCCTTTTTAATGGAATCATGTAACTCTGCAACCTGAGTAACATGCTTATTTTAAGGCCAGCTAGTTAAAGGAACTGGAAGATTACAGTTCCACTGCTGGGGATGCCGCATTAGGCATCCTTATTCTAATGTGGTCAGCCTTGACTGCAAACAAATTCAGTGTTTCCTAGGACTCCCATTCCTCATGGTATCATACTCCTTTAACCCCATACCATATAATAGAGTAGACACTAGACACATGTAGTTGACGAGCACTTGAAATGTGGCCTATCCTAATGAAGATGTAACATAGGTATACCATACCCACCAAATTTAGAAGACTTCCTTGCAGAATAAAGAACTTTAAATCTCTCATTAATAATTTTATATTGATTACCCATTGAGATAACAGCACATCGGATTACATTAAAATGTATAATTAGAATTCATTTTATTTATTTCTTCTTATATTTCAAAATAAGACTACTAGAAAAATGTAAATTACATGTGCGATTTGCATTATATTTCTATTGGCAGCACTTTTCTAACCAAAAGGCCTGCAGAATGACGTGAGTGAACCTCAGAGGTACACGAGAAGAACCCTTGGGAGTGTGGAAAGAAAATCTAACTTCTGTTCTTATTTTTATCTTACCATTTTTAATTTATATTTTTGTGTCTGTCTCATAACGTAAATAGTATATCATCATGGTATTACGTGTGTATATTATTCAGATATTAATATGCATTTATTTGCAGATGTATTAAAAGTGTGCAATACAAAATTAAAGCATGTAGTGACCTTGCTTTGCAGGGGTGAGCAGAGCCTATGTTTTCCTGTCTCTCTTACACATTGTTCCCCTTGGTATCTGACCCTCCTTTTCAGGGACCGTGTTAAGGAAAACCGAGTCCACAAGGGGCATGGTTTCAAAGGCAAGAGCTTCCCAGTGCCATGCCTCCATCCACCTCCCTATCCCGGAACCTAGGGTTCTTTGTCTAACTTTCCCAGCCGGGCTAGGTAAAATTTCAGGTGTGCTCCTTTGTTTTAAAAAGCCCACCAGAGGTTGCAGTGAGCTGAGGTTGTGCCACTGCACTCCAGCCTGGCGCCTGGCGACAGAATGAGACTCTGTCCCAAAAAAAAAAAAAAAAAAAAAGCCCGCCAAATGCTCTGGAAGGAAGGGCCTCTGTTCTGCGCTGGACAGCCAATCCAGCATCAGGGTCAAAGATCAATCACTCCAGAGGAAGTCTGAAAGAACTCCTCTCATTGGACAAGAACATGAATGGGGCGGGAATAACTTCAAAGTTAAAACTCCACTGCACCTTACCTGTGCGGATTTCCCTCTCTGGGATCCCCTCCCACAGCAACATGGGAGCTGTCTTTCCCTCTTTACCTGTGCGGATATCCCGTTTGGATACCTCTCCCAAGGCAGCGTGGGAGCTTTCTCTCTCTCCCTTTCTCTCTGCCTATAAATCACTTTCTGCTAAACTCTTTGGGTCCGATATTTACTTAAATGGTAAGCTCACTGCGCTGCCAGGGCCCTTTCCCCCATTCTTGGGGCAAAGAGAGGCCAAGAACCTCGGACACATCAAATCCGGGAGGGAGCTGAACCCAGTCCCATCCAGTGACCCGGTGACATTTTCATACCTTTGTGCTGACTCGATTCATTCTCCTCCCTAAATCATGTCCAAAGGTGTCCCAGGGAGGATAAATGAAGCTTTAAGCTTCGCCTTTCTGCCGTCTGGATCTCAGAGTTTGGTGTTCTTGCCCCTTGGATGCCTTGAACATCCCATCTGGCAAGGTCAGGCTGCATCTGCCTTCCCCGATGCACCTTCTTTCCAGAGAGCCTGGCGCCCACCCCAAGGCTCCCCATTCTCCCTTGTACTCTTCTCTAGCACCTCCTGCCACCCCTCCCCACCAGGTCCCCTGGGCTGCAGAGATTACAAAGGAGAATCAGTTTTACACTGCTTTGATTCTAACAGACAATGAAAAGAAAGAGAAAGCAAAAGTGAGATGAGAGGACAGATTGATTCCAGGGGCTCCAACCACAGGATGATTTGCTCTCAAATCAATTCCCATTGAATCAAAACCAACACTCTCTCAACCTAGGTTATTGGTATTAGAGAGGAGTTATGGGAGCTGGCTAAGACTATAACACTTTCTTCAAAAGCATGTCTGTTCAGCTATTTCTTTTGAAGGTAATATGTTGTGTCAGCAATGAGAAGTACAGGATGGAAATGTGAGTGGTCACACCATTGCACAGGGAAGATAATAACAGGGTGAAGCTTTTAAAGGGGATTGCACCCACCCACCACTGGCACAGGTCCTCAGACACACACGCACATGCGTGCACACACACATGCCCACACCCCTCGCCGTGCCCCTTGAAACTCATTCCCCTTGCAAATGAAGCTTTCCTTTGCTTGTGATCATTCACACCCCTCTCTGCCACTCCTACACTCACTCAATTCCTCACTCATGCTCAGAAAACAGCTACTGACGGAGGACCTTTTCTAGGAAAAGGACCAAAGTCTGAGGATAACCAAGTCTGGTGGCCACATTCAGAAAATTCTGGCTGAAGTGTTTCAGGTTGAATCATGAAATTGCTAATATTGAACAGTTTCGGACCTTTGAAACGACCACTTCATATAGTTACGCTTAATTTTGTTCATGCATACCCATGCATATTTGGGGGTCATACCACTCTAGAAAAGTTGTCAAAAACACAAACTCTGGCACCAGATTTATTGTTTATTAGTTTTGAAAACTTAAATAAGTTGCAACTTAACTCATCTGAATCTCATTTTCTTCTTACAAAAATGGAGAATATAATGGGCTCTACTTCATGGAGTTATTGTGAGCAGCGAGGCAATCTTTATAAAGCACTAAATCCATATTGCCCAGCACATAGTAAGTGCTCAATGCATGTTAGCTGTAGTAGTAGCATGTTAGCTGCTACTGCAGCTCACATTTATAATCACTATTAGTGGGTGGTGGCATCACTATCACCTGTGGAAGTATATGTACAGTATTTCTATTTACAAGACAATAAAATAGGCCTGATCAAGTGTGAGAAAAAGCTCTTACGGACTCTTCTAGCTGGGAAAGCCATCACCGTATCAATAAGGGAAACAGAATACTTAATTAAAACTAGAAATTCAACAAAAGCTCTTAAAAGAAAACAACTAGCAACTTTAGTGTTTGATGTTTGAATGGAGAGTAACAAAATGGCAGTGGGGAGGGACCCAGAAGGTGTGAGCGGTGCAGGACGGGAGGCAGCAGGTGGCTGTGCTGGCTGAGTTTCACTTTGGGGAGGGTGTTTGCATCTAGAGACCTGCCTGTTTATTCTGAGTGAAAGCCAAGGGCTGAGTGCCCTTGTGAGGATTTCGTGTTAAGTTTCGTGTTTCTGCAGGAAAGATTTGAAGGGCAGTGCGGCCACAAGGACTGATGGACGGATAGATAGACATGTCTGGATTTATGACTGGGCAGCTGACCAGCGCCAACATGCTAGTGAGGACACACAGTTGACTTAACACAGGCTGCTGATATCCACAGCCAGAAGTCGAAGAAATTCTTGGTGTTATTAACAATCTTCTGGCAGGAAGATGGCACTTGTGCCCTGGCTGTGCCGACACAGCTAAGATTCTCGAGTGTAGATTTCAGGAACACATCAAAGCTGGCCCCACAGACAAGCTGGAGGCCAAGAGTCCCTTCCCTTGTCCTCATGGGAGGCCACCACAAGTCAGCCTGGACAGCCACTTCAACAACCAAGGGACCTGTTTACAAAAAAGTGAAACAAATGAAAATCAGACAAATAGGTGTCACGCTAGATTGGTGGGTGGAGCCAAGGGTTTGATTTAGAGGTGCCAAAAAGGAGCATAAAACCAAGGAGAGACCAGGGCCTTGGGTGCAGAAAGGGGTGAAATCAAATCTCACCTTTAGCCATTAATATTAATGTGGCACAGACCAATACTCTTACCTGCGGGGCCTCAGTTTCCCCATTTGAGAAATGGTGATGAAAGTCTGCCTCGTAGGCTGATGTGAGATTGGAGGGAAATCCTGACTGTGACTTGCCCAGTGCACCTTAGTTCATTTTCCTCCTCTCTGTATGTAGTAAGTCACTCCAGAAAAGAGCCGACAATTCTGGCCCTGACAGGCGCAGCAGCCAGCCCAACCTGGAGAAGCAGTTCCCCCACCCCCTCTCCCTCACTCAGTCTTCCCCTCCTGGCTTTTCCCCAGAAGGCTCCAGGGCTCCCAGGCCAATTGCCAAACCACAGGACTCTGCAATTGGCTTTCATGGACCCCCCTCCCCTTCACCTCTTCAACTGCATCTCTGCATGGCAGTTCTGCTCCAGGCTCCCTCCCCGGAGGGTAAGACCCGTGGCTGCTCTGGCTTGCTATGCCAGCATTTGCAAGGGGATTCATCTGAAACCACTACTGACAATCTGTGTTTATTTGGGATGTGCAGAGGAGCCAAGGGCTATGAAAGGAGCTGCGTTCCAGAACCCTCTGATTCCCATCAGGCTGCGCGAATCAGTCCCTATACCTAAAAGAAGATCTAGGCTTTCTCTTTCCATTTCTTCAAATAGGAGCACACACAATCGTTGCAGCTCCACCCATTGCCATCTGCAGCTCCTCTTTTTGCTGACAATACAACCCAATCCTGTGCCTTATCGAAGACAAGAGCTATTAGAGAAATGATGATGAGAATTGAGGATGCCAAATTTTATACATTTGTAGTTGCAGGGGATAGCAAGGCTTCTTTATTTTGCACTGTTCAATTTTTCAACTTTTTATGGAAATATAGAGGAAAAAGTGCACAAATTGTTAACTGACAGCTGAGATTGGATGGCAGGAAGGAAAGGACACTAGGACTGGATTCCAACCCCTCTGGCTGGACCATGTAGCCTCTTAGGGCAAGAGAATTGAGAACAATCTTTAGGAACCTTGTTAGCATATTTATTACAACCAAGGGTGAGCTGCAGCCAGCTTGTACCAGCTCAGAAAAGCCTATTTTTCCCATCTCTTCCCAACTCCACATTCAGTGACTTCACATTGGTGCTTGAAATCAGGGTCGAAGTGAGTATTTACACCACAGAAATCAGCAGATGATAAGTAGAACAACTCACCCTGGCCCCCCGACAGTTTTTAGGCATTTACTAACAAACCACTGTTTACAACTCTCCTAAAATGGGTGAACAAAGTTGAGTACCTTTCTGTCTAACACCAGTTCGATCAATCCCTAGCCCCTTTCTCAGAAAATCTTCTTTTCCCATTATCCTGCCCTGAGAGTACAGAGCCTTTGCAATCTTCCTTCTGGAAACTCTCATGCATTTGACAACTGTTGCGCCTCAGCCTTTTCTCCTCTCTTCTGCTTTTTGTTAAGTGATTGCTGTTCTTGAGAGTGTGTCTAAGTGATTCCCCCAGAGAGTTATTCAAGTGGTTGACCTGCAAACCCTCAGAGAAATCTCTGCTCCAGGGCTGACAGTGAGGCCTCCCAGAGCCTCCATGACCCCCTTGGATTACAGACACCATCCGACTATCCTTCTGTCAGCTGGCTTCCCCTAACGCCATGCCTCTCTCAATTTATTGCATTTTCAGCCTGACTGAAGACTGCCCTCAGGACAGATTGGAAACCTATAACCTTGGGACAGCAAAATAAGGAAAGCCAGTGAACAGCCCCTTCACTTCTCTGGCCCTCAGTCCCCTCCTGTCTTAATTGGGCAGTGTGGGTCAAACGCTGCACACGTCCCTTCTGACTCTGCACACAGTGTTCTTTCTACAGCTTGGCTGCGCAGAGAGTTCCATTTTTCACCCCCATGAGAGGGGGTGGAGCAAAACACTGAAGGAATCTTTCAAAGACCCTCAACCTGACCCCTGTCTGAACAAATAATTAATCTCCTGAAAAAGCAGCTCGCTGATGGGTCCAGGCTGTGCCTGTGGATTTATGAGGTGACGTCAGTTTGAAGACTGGGATCCAGGGCCTGAGCTGTGTTTCACACACTCCTCAATTGTTTGAACAGGCCTGCTCCTGAAGGGCTCCAAATCTTTCCCCAAGCTAAGCTTTATTAAAATGGCGAAGACAGAGAGGAGTGCTTTTCCAGATAAATCAGCTTACTTAGACTCTGTTCCCTCCCCTCTGCCTGTTTACTGGAAAGCACTCCCAGAGGGAAGGAAATGAAGAACTGCAAAGTACTTGCAGATACATGCTTAATGCCTTAAACTCTTGCATTGTGTTAACAGATATTCATGGACTGGGCTTTAAAGAAATAGGCTGATTCTCAAGCTTCCCAATTTATAAATAATCCTTAAGAGAGAACTGAGGAGGAAGATTAATGTCCTTAGTAACTAATCGACACACCAGGTTAGCCTGGAGGCTGGGTCTCTGCACTGACTATCACAGTGCAATTCCTTCAGAAGATCCAGATAAAACTGTGTTTAAAGATGAAGGTGGGGGCATTAATGGGAAGAAAAAGGGATAGAAGCCAGAGTGAAAGAAGGGGGGGGTGGATGTGAGCAAGAGGGGATGGAAGCAAAGCTTTTGTCCTAGAGACAAAAGTAGAGGGAGAATGAAGTAGAAGAAGATATATTTCTACTCTTGATTGATCATATGTATCATGTGTCTCTCTCAATGCACACACATACATAATACACATACACACATATAGTCTCCGATACATACACAAACATCGTCTGTTTATAGACTGCATGCATACTTGTCTAAGACTTGAGAAATGTAAAATCAGAGGCCACTTACATTTAGAACTTCAGAAAGATGTATTATTTATTGAAATGAAAGAACTTAGAGACATGAACTATTAACATTTTATTTAAGGGAACAAAGTAAAAGCAACTGTTGCCGCTTAGCATGACTTTTGAGAGATGGTGATGGTAGAGAATCACTTCAGGAGAAAGGAGAGGATTTGGTTGAGAAGTGGGAGAAAGAAAGGGTATCCTCTGTGTGTTGTCTACGTGTGTGTGTTGGGCAAATCTGCAGTGAGGAAGCAGCTAGTGAGAGAATGGAGCAACCCAAGGAAATGAATGGGGCAATGTTATTCTCTGATCCCAACAACCCCCCTGTGTTTCTATGAGGGCTGTAGAAGACTGGTCAACCTAGCAAAATTAGGGACTAAAATTTCACTAGCTCTATTTAGGCCGAATTGAATTTGAATTCTATCACTTTTGATTCTAAGGTCCATTTCTTTTTATGATTTTACTTGTGGCAGTGATACTGTGTAGGCAAAACCACGTATGACAGATGAAAAGAACTCTAGAAAGCAAAACGGTTGTGAGGATAATTTGAATGGGACTTGTGTCATCTTGTTGACCACAGGGTGGATTCCCTGATGGCCTGGCCAGCTGCTTTGACTGCCCTCTTTGTCCTTACCATGCCATAAGCCCTCTCTGGAGCTTCCCTCAAGATCAAAAAGGACAATCTTCCAAAACAGAGAAGGGCCAGCCTCTGTGAAGTGCTCAAGTGCAGAGACCATAATACCTACGACTTTCCACAGTGTTTGGCTCAGTATGACTTTGTAAGAAGCCATTTACAAAATTAGAAGCATCTCTACATGTGGAATACAGAGTATATAAGGCCTGCCTTCTAGAATTTTGTAACCTAAATAAGATTGGATTTATTCTAAGAGAGAAGCAACTAAAATAGCATGTAATAAATGTATTTTTTACATTGTATCCTAATACAACATACCAGCCCTGGTCAGAGATGCGGAGAAGTGGCTTCCTGTAGATAACTAAGACTTCACTGTGAAGAATAGGGAGGGTGCACCTTGAGTCAGGCCTTTAAGAATTGGCTGAAATTGAGGAGTCAGTATTAGATGTTGAGGGGAAGATATATCAAATAGAAAGAACCTTGGTGGATAAAATAGATATTGTCTCTTTAGTCCAAAGTCTACCTCAATGCAGACTTAAGGCATCCCTTGAAAACAAACTTTCACATGGCACCTGGTTATGTTCTTGGTCCAGGCTCTAGATTTGTGCTTCAACAGCCCTTTCCCTCCACCCCGGGTGTGGATTTACAAAGGAAAGCACTGTAGACGCCTTCAGAGAACTTATGGTTTAGTGTGAAGACAGACACACAACTACTGTCTTGAGGAGTAACTCAGTAAGATAATTGAGTTATATGTACCAGAGGAATAGGGTAGAAGAAATAAGTCATTCTGCCTGCACACATTAGCAAAGGCTTTACAGAGGCATCTTACCCAAACCAAGACTTGAGGGAATTTTTTGTAGATTAGGTAGAGAAATGCTCTCCTGGTAGAAGAACTGTTTGTGAAAACACAGAGGGATGGGGGTGTCTGATGCATTGCGACAACTGCAAGTGCCGAAAATGAAAATCAGAAGTAAATAACAGCATGAGGGCAAAAGGTGCTTTATTACAAATGCCTTCTGAGTCATGCAGAGTATATATTTTTATGCTATAGTGTAGGGAATAAGGAGTCATCGGGAACTCCTCATCAAGGCAGAAGGGATGCGTGTATCTCACTCCCGTAGCTTCCTTTATAGTCTTCTTTCCAGTGGTTGTTTCTGCCTTTCTTACCAACGTGCCTTCTACAAATGCTACCCCTTGACCCCTTGGGGAGAAGGAATTCATATCGGTTCCAGATTTGGAGAGACCAAGTCCAAGCTTATTATTTTCCAAGACAGCTCTCCTTGCTTCTGGTGTTACAACCTATTATTACTGGGTGCTAAGATACATTGGCCATATCGCTTGGGTGGAGAGCAGAAAAGACAAAATCTTCCAAAACAGCATAAACTCAGTTTCATTCTGTGGTGTCCATTTGACCCAAAGAAATCCCATGTCTCCATGCCAAGATAAAAGGAGGGAATGTTGCCCTTTTCGATCGAGTTGTCATTTTTCCTGCTGGAAGTGAGAAAGGGTGGAGGCTGTTGAGAGGAAAATGCATGGAGGAAAGCTCATCAGATTCACCAAGTGTGTAACTCAAGCAAATCTCTAATGAGGGAATGGGATTCCAGTGTTCACTTCTTGGAGTATCTACAGTCTCTAAAAGTGATTATCTTGGTTGGCCATCACGTGGCATAGGCAAGAGAAATATATTGCATCCCCCACTTGGCCTGCAAGTCATTAGTCTGTTGATTCTCCCCACCACTCTTCCTTTATCTTCTATTTCTATAGAGCTGGACTCAGGCAGGAGAGAAGGACCCCTCCTAGAGTACTGATGGCGAGGGGGCTAGTTGTGAGATCACGGGAAAAGTTCCACGGAGCATCCTGTCTCAGAATATCCACTTTAGAGGCAGTGTAGAGAATGGCTGGAAGCTTGTTAGGGTACTATAACCATAGTCCACTGAGACTTGATGGGAACAAGGCTAAGAAGGAGAATAAAGGAAGTTAGGAAGTATATTTAAAAGTGAAAATGGTGGAGAAATACAGGAGGGTGAGAAAAAGAGGTATAGCTAAGATGTTTAAACTTTTATTTCAGGAACAGATTTCACGATGGTGTTATTCACTGGGATGAGAAACCTGAAGCTGTGAGTGTTAGGGGCAGAGTAGAAGAAGAGGTGAGGGAATGAAGAGAAGAGAGTGTATTTTGGGGCATGTTGTAGTGGAGTTGCATGAGATAAAGTCCAGGCAGAAAGAGCTGCATGGTCCAAAACACAGCAATACGAAAACTTAGAAAACAAAAGAAAAGAGAAGAGTTAGGTGTGCCAGAGGACATCCATATCTTCAGTGAAAATGCCATGAGAAGAGTTAACTGATTCTAGAGCAAAAGAACTCTTTGTCATGGAATGGGAAAAATTTCTTTATCCTGGGGTGCCAGAGGAGGGCTGCGTGGCAAAGAAAGCAACAGATACTGAGACTAGAGCTATGGGTAGCTGCCAGATCAGAAAGTGTATAAAAGAAGGGGATATAGGATGGGAGCAACAAGTTGGAGCCTGTGTGCACAGTGTCAGCAAATGTGTTGGGGGAGGGAAGGTACTAGGATTAGGACATGGCTTCTATCTGATAAAATAAGAATGGGAGCTATGCTTGTATTTATTTGAAGATTTTATGATCAGCAGGTTGCTAAAATCACAAGGATCTTCCAGAGGATTTAGGAATGCCTGTGCTGCACTGAAGGGGAATTGAGCTAAGTATGTCATTTTCCAGAATCATGATCTTCAAAACTCAACACTAATGCCTGATTCCTTGGCATGCTGTCTATGGAAAGGCCATGTTTAATGAGGTAAAGTCATTAACAAATGCTTTAGTATCTCAGGACCAGAGTGTGTCTGCATTTACTTTTCCCCAAGGCTATGCTTTCTTAGGAAGGGTTCTTTCTGGATCTAAAAATATATAGGAAAGGGATGTCATTATGCCACATAGATGGCAACATTTTCTTGCATTTACTCAGGTATTTACGTTCACCTCCCATGTTTGCAGAATACTGACATCTACTTTTTTTTTCAATTTATTTTTTAATTTTTATATATTTTTTTATTTTTAAAGGGTAACAACTATATTTACTTATGGTGTACAATATATTTTGATATATGTATACATTGTGCAATGGCTAGATCAAGGTAGTTAATATACACATTACCTCATGTGGTTATAATTTTTTGTTATGAGAACACTTCAAACCAATTATGTTAGTAATTTTCAAGAATATAAACCATTGTTGATAACTATAGTCATCATGTTGTATAATAAATCTCTTGAACTTATTTCTGCTGTCTAACTGAAATTGTTTATCCTTTGGCTAACATCTCCCTGATCCTACACCTTACCTCAGCTCTGTCCCAGCCCCTGGTAACCACCATTCTGCTTCTTGCTTCTGTGTGTATGTCCTTTTTATTTATTTAATTTTTAATTTAATTTAACTAATTTTTTTTTTAGAGAAGCGATCTCACTCTGTTGATCAGGCTGGAGTGCAGTGGTGCAATCATAGCTCACTGCAGCCTCAGACTTCTAGGCTCCAGTGATCCCCCCGTCTCCACCTCCCAAGTAGCTGAGACTACAAGTGTGCACTACCACATCAAGCTGATTTTTAATTTTTTTTTGTAGAGATAGAATCTTGTTATGTGGCTCAGGCTGGTCTCTAATTCCTGGTCTCAAGGAATTCTGTCAGCTTGGCCTCCCAAAGTGCTGGAATTATAGATGGGAGCCACCATGCCTGGCCAGTTTGTCTTTTTTAGATTCCACATGTAAAAGAGATCATGCAGCATTTGTCTTTCTGTGCCTGGTTTATTTCTCTTAACCTAATACTTTCAGGTTTATCTGTGTTGTTGCAATGACAGGATTTCCTTCTTTGTTAAGGCTGAATAGTATTCCATTGTTTATATACCCACATTTTCTTTATCCAGGCATCCATCTGTTGATAAACACTTTGGTTGATTCTGTATCTTGGCTATTGTGAACAGTGCTGCAATGAACATGGGCGTGCAGATGGTTCTTCAACATACTGATCTCATTTCCTTTGGATATATACCCAGAAGTGGGATTTCTGGGTCATATAGCAGTTCTATTTTAAGTTTTTGAGAAACCTTTATACTGTTTTCCATAATGGTTGTACTAATTTACATTTTCACCAATACCCCTTTAGAATGAATGTTGATGTTTTCGCTTTGTAGGAGGCCAATTTTTTCTAGTTTTGTTGTCAAGATGGTGACAAAAACCATCGTTTGATAATCCTTCAGCACAGAACCTGGTACCACTGTGGGTGAAGCAAGCTACAGAGGCCTGATCCTGTAACGCTGTCTGTTATTGTTAGACCAGACTTCTGCAGTTAGCTTCACCCAAAAGGCCAGAGAGTCTCCCTCCTTCCCACTCTGCCACTGCTAAACTCAAGGTCTGAGTCCTTGAGCACTTCAGTGAAGGGGCATGATGGAAGGTCTCAGATAATATGTTTATTCTTTCCCAGACACCTTCCCTTATCCTCAGCTCCAAATCCATTTATCTACCCCATAAAGTGCTTATTGACAGAGAACTTGAGCGCTCAGAACAATGCCAACTGAAGACAAGCCTCTCCAAATACAGCAGTCATGTCTCCCCTTGATCTCCCCAGGCTGAATCCAAAACAGCTGTGTTTCTGCCTCAACCTCAAGGATTAGCTCAGGGACTCTCCCTCCTCCCACCACCAACTACTTTCTTGGGTCATCGATTTTTCAGAGAGAAAATGCCTGTGGTAGAGACATGAAACAGCACTGCTCAGCCTCAAGAAGAGATTTGCAAGCTTGTTCAGCCAAAAAGTAATTTTATTGAGCCTCCCAGAGAGCCTCTGCTTCACCCGCATTTGCAAATACTCTTTTACTACACGCTCTTTGTTTTTAAGTCTCTAATTCCATTCTTTTTTGGTTGGTTAAGAAGAGTGTGAGTTTTCAGGTATGCAGCGAAAGAAAACGAGTCCATAAATAACAGAACATAAGAAACATGCAAAGCTTAATACACGCATTTGAGCCCAGTGTCTGATTTCATGTAGGTTGCAGCCTGATTTCTCTTGGGTCATATCCACTCTGGCTAGGGCCTACTTGATTATTCTGATCTGGTTAAAGTTTATCATCCAGAATGAATTAGGTATAGTCTTGCTTCTACAGAAATAGCAGGACCAAATCACTTCCAACTTCATGTTTCCCTGAATTTTACCATCAAGCAAAGCTATCATTCATTCAAGCTATAACTAGTAAGGCACTGTGCAACAGTCATGTGGTTATATAGAAAAATCCTCAACTTAAGGAGTTTACAGTCTGGAAAAGAAGACAAGAGGTTCAATGTGGCACTTTGTTTTTAGGAGATGCAGAGGCCTGAATTCAAATTCAGTTCCTGCCCTGGGAAAGTCCGCTTAACCTCTCTGTGTCTCAGCTTTCTCATGTGTAAAATGTGGCTCATAAACGTACATATCCCAAAAGGTTTCTGCGAAAATTAAAGGAGATAATATATGTAAAGCACTTAGGACAATGTCTGGCACCTAGAATTGCATTTAGTTATTACTATCATCAGAGAGCGACAAATGGAAACAATATATAGCAAAATACTATAAGATGCTGTGTTAGTCCGTTCTAGTGTGGCTATAACTATCTGAGGCTGGATAAATTATAAAGAAAAAAAGGTTTTATTGGCTCACAATTCCATAGGCTGTACAGGAAGCATAACTGGGGAAGCCTCAGGAAACTTAAAATTGTGGCGGAAGGTGAAGAGAAAGCTGGCATGTCTTCACCCGGTAGGAGCAGGAGAGAGAGAAGGAGGAGGTGCTACACACTTAAATCATCAGATCTCAGGAGAACTCATTCACTACACAAGAAGAGTAAGGAGGAAATTTGCCCCCATGATCCATTCACCTCCCACCAGGCCCCTTCTCCAACACTGGGGATTATTCAACATGAGATTTGGGTGGGGACACAAATCCAAACCATAACATATGCAGAGGAGGATAAGGTGCTATTTATTTGGAGGAGGGCAGTATAAGGAGTGTGGATATATTCCAGGTAAAAAGCTAAGCAACAGATAATAAAAAACTGAACTATACTATACTATACTATACTATACTATACTATACTATACTATACTAAAGTATACTATGCTATACTATACCATACGATACCATCCTCAGGTGTAAAATGTGGCTCACAATTGTACATATCCCAAAAGGTTTCTGTGAAACTTCAAGGAGATAATATATGTAAAGCACTTAGGACAATGTCTGGGTGTATATATACTATACTGTGTATACTATACTACACTATATGTACCGGACTGTATATATTATGCTATACTATACTATACTATACTATACTATACTATATACTATTTTTAAACAAAGTCTATGGGAGGCCATTGTTGTGGATTAGCCTCTGTCACTAGGCCCCAGCAGACCAGACCAAACAAGAATGGAGTCACTCATGTTAGATGCCACTTAATACTGAACTCTAAAATGCAAGAGCTTTCCAAGAAAACATGAAATTCACAGCAACAAATCAAAAGGGGTTCAATTTACCTGAGCCTGCATGATAAAGAAGTCCCCTCTGCTTTACCTCTATGAGGAAAGAAATTTGAACCCCCAATTCATGTTTTGTTCTGTCTCTGCTTTCTCCAGCCCTTTTCTGCCTATAAAGCAAGCCCTTTCTGCTCAGCTTCTTGGAATATTTATTCTATTTCATAGAATGAGGTGTTGTCCTATGCTAGAATCACAAAGAAAGGCCCGTTAGACCTTTAAACTAGATTTGTTGTAAATTTGCCTCTTGACAATACACTATACTACACTAGAATAAAGAGAAAAGAGCTGACCAGCTTTAAGCCATGTGGCGGTAGAATAAATAAGGTTTTGGAATGCAGTAATCATGGTGGACAGTTGACAAGAGGGAGTCAGAGACTATTCCAAGGGTCAAGTATCAGCAAGCCGAGGAATGATGGGGTCATGAGTCAATTGGGAAGTCATAAAGAAACAAACTTTGTGGAAAAATGTGACAGGCTTGTTTTGGGTCATGTAGTATTTGAGGCACTAGTGGAATATCCTGGCAGTGACATCTTGGATCTCTGAGACCAGTGTCCTCAAACTCCTGAATTATTGCCATACCTGTTACCTGCTGTTTACATCTTTCCTCCTTTATGATCAATCCAGCAGTTGGAAACTATGTTGAAGAGAAAAGATGAGCTCTGGAGATACTGAAATGTCATCAGCAAAAAGACATACCTGAGGGTTATGATTAAATGTCCAGAGAGAAGATAAATATGGAATATTGGACTAGGTGCACATATGAGGTTCCAGAATAGAAAGAACCAGCTAGAAAAAAGAAGAGAGAGAAGTGCCTATTTCCGGAAAGACAATACACCCCAACCAGCCATCAATGTAAGTATCTCAGGCTCATCAGCAATATGACCATCACTGTGTATTGACTCACCAAACCATCATTCACCTTTTTTTTTAGTGGGAGGAATTCTACCAGTTCATCTGTAGTCTGATCAATGCTGGGCAAACAGATTAAACTCTCTCTAGAGTAGCAAATCTTAGGACTATAAGCTGAAGTGGAACTAGAAAGTCCAGTCATACCTAAATCCAAGCTATCTACCCTGGTCCTTTTCTTTATTATAGTCCATTAATGACCCTGATATCTGGGACTGGAGTTCCTGAGCACCTTATACCCATGACCTGGTCTGGAAGCAGCTCTTTATAGCTGTCTTATCATGCCCACAGTGACTCCGGGTCTCTGAGGCAAGTGTCCTGAGACTCCTGAATTCTTACCTGCTATTTCATCTTTCCCTCTGTTTTGATCAATCCAACCAATTCATGGCTTCCTGTTGAATGTTATTTTATAATACGGTTTATGTTATTAACACTCCTCAATGCTATTCAAGCACATCTTCTGTCATGTCATTGCTTAGAAGCCTTAACAGTTCCTTACTGTCAAGCCCATTGTGTGTGAGCTTCTTAACTGGACATTCAAAATCCTCCCTAATATCCTCCACTACCTGTGATTTATTTATATTTTAGTCAGAGAGGACACTTGATAATCTCCAACTCCATTGCACGTCTGTACTTCTATAACAGTGCTAAATCCCAAACTGAAGTCTGGTTCATATTTCACTAAACAGCTGGTTTTTTCACCCACATCTTGAAATATATTTCTATTCCCCTACCTAGATACAAACTCTTCTAGTGGCCAGTAGACTGCAGTGGCCAAAATCTTGGATTCTAAAGCCCAGCTGTCAAAGTTCAAATCGCAGCCACATCATGTCCTGATTGTGAGATCATATACAAGTCAATTTTCGCTTCACATCTGTTTCCTGATTGGGAAAATGAACAAATTAATCAGATATTAAATGAGATAACATACATTTCATCTGGTGCGTGGAATCCTGTAAGCACGTAGCAACTGCAAGCTATTATGGCAGTTGCTGTTGCTAGCCTGCCCACCTCCCCTTTGTCTCCACATTCTCAAGGCTGTTTATAGAAAACATCTGTGACTCTATGTATTCAAGATAGCACGCTCAGCTCTCATATAGGGAAGACTAGAAGTGCCTAAGATGTAATCAATCTCCCAAGAAGTGACACTCAGACAATGACCAGTGGAGAGTCAGTGGATGAATACCCCTTGTTAGGAAGGATTCTGAAACATATTCTAGAGTGTGGATGGCATAGAATCTCTATTGTCTCCCAGACTTCTCTAGCAGGCTCTAACATCAGTTGCCCACAATGGCAATTGGATTGACAGATACCTTTTATTAGCTCCTTTGCCTTCCCTAACTTACTCTCCACTCTCTTATGTATTTCTTGGGATCACTTGCCAAAACTACTTGGATTCTTGTCTCAGGGTCAGCTTCTGGAGGAATCTAAAACCATAACTGCTCTTAACATTACAGCTGAATTTTTTCTTTGAAACCACCAAAATACTACTTTGTTTGCATTCGTTTTTGCTAGAGTCTATCTTCATAAAACCTAAAATCCAACAAAATTTAAGACCAGAATACAAATACCTCTAAACACTGCCTGGTACAGTACTTCTCACCTAGAAGTTACTCAATCTGTATTTAGAGAACAAAGAATAAAGGGAGATCAAAAGATGACTCTGTGAATATAAAAATAGAGCAAGGACTATTGATTAGTTACTAAGAATATTTTACAAACTTTTATGGTTTGACACACCCTTTTCATGGGGATAGGTCTACCTAGCACACCTGCAGCTACTGAAGATCCGCTCCCTCAACGTCAGCATCAGGACGCCCCTCCCTCCTCCAGCTAGATGAGAATCACTTGCCATTATCTTATCATTATTTTATTTTATTAACGTACTTGTGTAACCATTTATATTTTTTAAATATGAAAAATATTTTACAGAGATTATATTTGAGGCTGATGTTTCCTGAAAACCTAGAGGTCCCTTTAATCTTATAAGCACATTCTTCAGATTGTCTTGTGGGTGGGTAACTTCCACCAGAATTTTCTGGAGATGGCTAATCCAGCCAAGGGGTGTGGTTTCTTCTAACAGCCAGTCAGGAAAATTCTTCTTCTCAAACTCCTGTCCTGACCCCTTCCTGAACTTTGCCTCCTGGATCTTGAGGTCTGCTTTATGTGGAATAGAAATTCTAGAATCAATGAACAGTGAACTAGAGCCCTGGGATTATCAACAGGTAATGCTGGTACTGCAGCAGGTGGCTGCATGAGATTTGTGATCACAGACTTGAGAGTGGCTATCATCTTTGGTGCTATGAGAAGTAGCTTTCAAAACTGTCCTTCTATAACAGAGAGCTCTAGAAGAGTGATCCATGGGCCATCTGTATTAGAAGGACTTCTGGCTTTGCTTCACCTGTAGATTAATGGTCCCACTCAGGCACAATGAATCATAATCACCTGTCAGGGTGCTTTGATTTGCATGTTTCAACAAACTCCTCAAGTGATAAGGTGATCAAATTATCCAAGTTTTAGCATTGAAAGTTCCACATTCAGAAACATCTTTAGTCCTGAGACATTTTTGGTCACCTTGTGGGTATGTTTTATGCACATTGAATTCTTAGAGGTGTCTTACAGACTCCAAGGTATACCACACAAACACAGATGCTACTTTTACTTGATAAGAGTCTTTGAGACTTTGAGATGACTTTAATCCAGTGTGACATTGGGTGAGGACCTCCCTCAGACATAGATCTTGATAAGACCCTTCCATGGGAACTTGAGTATTTGAGCGACCCAGAGTGTTTGTTTTGTTACTTTATCTTTCCTTTCTTTTGATCCTCATGGGCAAGGAACTGAACTTGGTCCTGAGTTTATAGGCTGCGATTTTATTCTGTATCCACCAGGCCTCTCTTTGGATTTATGTGTTTATTTATTCTCAATTCCCACCAACTCTCCATGCCTAGCAGGCAAACATTGCAATGTGATTATTTTATACTATGAATTTGTTTGTATCTTTGTAAAGCATATAGTATTGTTTCTGTGTATTTTAGTTTAAACAAATTGTATTCTGCTGCAGACTTCACCCTAACTCTTGCCTTTTTCTGTAGTGAAACAGAAATTAAAGTATTAAATTACATAAAAGTAACAGATTAAAGTATTGCGACCTTTAATCTGTTGCTTCTTGTGGTAGGCAGCTTTTAAGGTGGCTTCCAATGATGGTGCCCTGTTGGTACACATGTCCCTGTTCCTTGACTGTGGACTACACCTAGCGACTTGCTCTTAGTTAACAGAATGTGGCAAAAGTGACAGTATGTTACTTTTGAGACTTGGTTATTAAATGCCTTTGTCTTCCTCTCTTGTGCCTTCACTTGCTCGCTCTGGTGGAAGCCAGCTGAAATTTTGAGAGCCACCCTGTAGAGAGCCTAACAGCAAGAACTAGAGAGAGACTTCCAGCCAAGGGCCAGCAAGGAATTGAGGACCTCAGTCCAACAGCAGTGAGGTACCGAATCCTGCCAACAGCCTCGTGGGTGAGCTTGGACGCAAATCCTATCCTAGTCTAGTAGAGACTTGAGAGGACCCATAGCTCTTGCCAACGCTTGATTGCAGCATTATAAGAGACCCTGAGACAAAGGACTCTGCTAAGCCATGCTGGCTTCTAGCTCATAGAGACTGTAATATAATAAATGTTTGTCGTTTTAACATGTTAAATTTGGAGTAATTTGTTACACAGCAATAGGTAACTGATACGTTTCTAATCACTGAAGTGTCCATGGCATATCTCTACCACATTTTACTTGTCCACTCTCTGCAGATGGACGGCTTGCTGCCGGACTCTAATACCTACTACTGCTGCAAACACCACTATCATGAGTATCTTTAGCGAGACCCCCTTCCAGACCTGCGTGAACAGTTGTATGAAATGTATATGCACAAAGGGACTGCTAGGGAAAACCCAGAGACTAAGGAAGCACTTGGAATTATACTCTGTTTCTTCAATTCCTAAACTGAGTATTGCTGTTTTTAAATGAAGATATTTTTTCTCCCTAAGAATTTTATTCTAAAGATGATCTGTCTTTGAGGGAAAATAAAGACATTACTGGATTAATGGTTTTTTTCAAATGGGATGGTGGGGTAAGGAATAGACAGGGTGGTCTGCGAAACAACTTGGAGGATTAGTGTTATGTCTCAAAAAAGTACTCAGATATGTCCCTCCTTTTTTATCCAGGCTGACTGATTATTGCTGGGCGTCATACATAAGGGGTTTGGAGTAGGAGGGATGCCTTGTTCAAAGCTGAGTGGACACATCTATAACCATTAAAACAATGTCTTTGTTTTTGGATTTAGTAAATGGCCTCAGGTTCCTGGAAATGTGTGCAGAGACCCCGCGGCCACAAGATCTGTCATTTTATTTTTACAGTAGGGTGAAATATATTTGGAAGGCATTGGACTGTAGCTGTCCTACATCAAAAGGCGTTTCACAACAAAACACCATCATACCCCATTTATAGTAATAGCATGCTGTGCTCTGGCTGCTGTGGGCAAATAAAATATGTTCCTGTAACATAAACAGCCTCACCTTCTCTCTCTAAAGATTAAAAGGCCATGAAAGATTTATTTATATAGGCTTTGAAACATAGAGACACATGCAGAAACATGTGAAACATACACAAATGTAGATAGATAGATTAGATAGATTGATAGATAGAGATTGTCAGAAATGGACTATAAACTCTAAAATTGAATAAATAACGTTAGAGGATAGAATATCAGAGCCAAAAGGGACATTAACAATTTTGAGCCCAGGAACCTTTATTTGTTTACTTTTTTCCCAATTATTTTTATCATGGTAAAATATGCATAAAAGTTTCCATCTTAATCATTTTCAAGTGTACAGTTCTGTGGCATTACATACATTCACAATGTTATGCAACTATTACCACCATCCATCTTTAGAACTCCTTTTTATCCTGTAAACCTGAAACACTGTACCCATTAAACAGTAACTACCCATTCCCCACTAACACCAGCCCCTATCAACCTTCATTCTACTTTCCACCTCTATGATCTTGACAACTCCAAGTACCTTATATAAATGGAATCTTGTTTTTGCTTTTGTGACTGGCTTTTCTGAGCATACTGTCCTCAAGCTTCATCCATGTTGCAGCACATGTAGAAGTTTTCTTCCTTTTTAAGGTGATAATATTCCATTGTCTGTATACTCTACACTTTGCTTATCTATTCATCTGTCTATGGATACTTGGTTTGGTATTGTGAATAATGCTGCTATGAACAAGGGCGTGCAAATATCTCTTCAAGACCCCACTTTCATTTTCATTTTTTAAAATTTTATTTATTTTTTTATTTTGAGACTGTCTTGCTGTATCACCCAGGCTGGGGGGCAGTGGCACAATCTCAGCTCACTGCAGCCTTGCCTCCTGGGTTCAAGTGATTCCCCAGCCTTAGACTCCCAAGTAGCTGGGATTACAGGCTCGTGTCATCATGTCAGGCTAAATTTTGTGTTTTTTGTAGAGATAGCGTTTCATCATGTTGGCCAGGCTGGTCTCGAACTCCTGACCTCAAGTGATCCACCCACCTCGGTTTCCCACAGCGCAGGGATTACAGGCATGAGCCAAGGTGCCTGGCCAAGACCCCACTTTTAGTTCTTTTGGTATACATCCAGAAGTGGAAATGCTGGCTCATATGGTAATTCTATTTTTAATTGTTTGTAGAATTGCCATACTGTTTTCCACAGCATCTCTACCATTTTACATTCCCACCAACAATGCACAAGGGTTCCAATTTGTCCACATCCTGGCTAATTCTTATTATTTTCTGGGTTTTTTTGTTTGTTTGTTTTTATAGTGGCCACTCTAATAAACATAAGGTGGTATCTCATGGTGGATTTGATCTGCATTTCCCTAATGACTTGTGCCGTTGAGCATCTTTTTGTGTGCTTATTAACCGTTTGTATATCTTCTTTAGAGATATGTCTATTCAGGTCCTTTGCCCACTTTGGAATCAGGTTGTTTTTGTTGTTGAGATTTAGAAGCTCTCTAAATACTCTGGATATTAATCCCTTATCAGACACATGATTTCCAAACATTCTGTCTCATTCTTTGAGTTGATGTTTTACTTTACTGATATCTTTTGATGCATAATTTTAAAAATTTTTAATGAAGTTCCATTTATCTATTTTTCTTTTGTTGCCTGTGCCTTTAGTGTCATATACAAGAAATCACTGCCAATCCAGTGTCATGAACCTTTTACCCTGTGTTTTCTTCTAAGAGTTGTATAGTTTTAGGTCTTATATTTAGGTTTTGATCCATTTGAGTTAATTTTTTGTATATGGTGTAGGTAAGTGTTCACATCATTCTTTTGCACATAGATATCCAGTTCTCCCAGGACCATTTGTTGAAAAGGCAGAAATCTCATTTTACTGAAGAGGAAACTGAGGTCCAGAAGGAGAAGTGGCATGCCCAAAGCTATGGCGTACTGGAAGCAAAGTGTAAAATCTGAGCCTCTGACTCCTGGTCAGTGCTATACATAAATTTACATTTAACAAATTTAAATTTAAATTGTTTGAATGTGAAAATGAGTTATGTTTTAGCTCTCAGGTTCACTAATGGTGTAATTTCTAACAAATGAATAAAGCTTAGATTGACAGAGCAGGTGATAATTTTAATGGGTTGTTCACAAATTCTTTGGTATTTCTTTTCTCAAGAGGTGGAACTTAAGTTCTCCTTTCTTTATATGTGAACTGAACTTAGTAACTTGCTCCTAAAGATTAGAATGTGGCAGAAATGACAGTGAGTGGCTTCTGAGATGAAGTCATAAAAGGCAGTACAGTTTCCTCCTTGATTTATCTCTCAATAACTCCCCCAGGGGACATCAGTGTCTCTTCTCTTTGCTTCCATGTCTTCGGGAAGCAGCCTCCTGCCTACAGTCATCTGAGGAAGCCATCTTGGAAGCAGACTCCCCAGCCCCAGTCAAGCCTTCAGATGACTGCAGTCCCAGCTGACATCTTGACTGCAACTTCAAAAAAAAAAAAAAAAAACAACTCCAAGCCAGAACTATCCAGCTAAGCTGCTATCATATTCCTGACCCAGAGAAATTTAGATAATGTGTTTATTGTTTTAAGCCACTAATTTTTGAGAAATTTGTTATGCAGCAATAGCTAGTATAGAGAATTAACCAGCCCCTCTTAAATTACCACCACAGAATCAACTACCTATTTTATTAAAAAGTAAAACGAGCTGCTGAAGAACTTTTTTCCCTCTCAAGGCTTTGGCACTTAAGATTCAACGGTAAAAAGAATTGAAGTGTGAAGGGTTCCTGGCTACCCTCTGGTATCCTGTGTTTGGTCTGAAGCCTAATAAGCCTGGGTTGCTCTGCCACTCCACCTCATATAAGACTGATGTGGAAAAATGTGTCTCTTCTCAAGAGCTAACTCTAGAAACTTGGGGGAATATTCTAGCTTAGGATCACATTAAAATGAGTATTAAACCTAGTTCTCGTTCTAGCTCTGCCAAGATCTGGATGGTTCAAAATCCTTTTCCCTTTGTAGGTTTTAAGTTTGGCCTTTTAAAATAAATAACCAATCACTTGTGCTTTGTCTTCTAACTTCCTACTTAAAATAAGGAGTGGAAAGACACTGGCCATCATCAAATGACTGACAGACAATTCCCACTGCCTCATTGGAATTTGTAGTCTGACTCTCATCATCTCTTTCCTTGCCTTTTTTTTTTTTTTTCTTTTTTTGGCTGTGTTTGTGAAACTGCCTTTGCAAAGATTATGAGAGTGAGAGAAGTCTAGCGTGGCCAACTCCATTTTGCTTCTAGCCCCATGGACTGGCTTCCCTCGCTCTTTCCTACACGTAGGCCAAGCTAACCATGGGAGGAATTTAGTTTATAGTTTAACTTTGAAGGAAGGATGATAATATTCTCTCCCTAAAACAGATCCCTTCCTTGTTTAGGTTCTGAAACCACCATTGTAAGATTAATAAAAGCCCACAAGATTAGGATTGTGGAAAGGGCCTGAATTCTGCTAAAATGGAGCCATAATTTGCATAATTCCTTACTGCTCAGGAGTTATGTGTCCAAATGTTACAGAGTTGTGACTTCCTCAATTGCTCCTGTAGATAACAACACTATTGTAGAACCTAAGACTGGTCTTTTGAGATGTTTTTCAGATTTTTGCATTCTGGAAACTGACTGATCCCTCCCAGGCTGATGACTCAGCCAGTCCTGTGAGCATCACCCAGAGGTGGACTCAGCATATGAGGACTGTTTTCCTCACACTCCTATGATTTCATCCCTAACCAATCAGTAGCACTCATTCCCTAGCCCCCTGCCCACCACACTTTTCATAAAAAATCTAGGCTCTGAGCTGTTGGGGAGACTGACTTGAGTGATAACTCCAGTTCTTCTCTATGGCCAGCCTTGTGTTAATTAAACTTTTTCTTTACTGCAACACCATGGTCTCAGTGAGTGGTTTTTATCTGTACAGCAGGCAGGAAAAACACATCAATCAATTACATTTGTTGCTAATTCCTCTCAGCTGGAGACTCATCAGTGATATTAAATTAAGAAAAAAACTGAAAAACTACCAAGCAAATACAATTCCAGTAGAAGCTTACCTGTGGAGCTATGGGAATACAATGTTATTCAAGAGGGCTGAAGTCTGAGTCAGATTCCTGGAGATATGTTGTCTTGGCCTTGCCATTCATTGGCTGTGTGATCCTGGGTAAGTCACCTCACTTCTCTTGACCTCAGCTCCTTCTTCTTTAAGAAAAAACAAACTAGTGATAATTTTAATCGTCAACATTTATTGACCACAATCTAAAAATGGGGTTAAGTAAATTGCATGCATTTCCTTTAACACAACTCTGTGGCATAGAAATTATTGTAACATACACAGCCTCATAAAATCTGTATTTTAAAGATAAGGAAATTAAGTGTCAGAGATAATGTCGTGGAGCCAGATTCAAACCCAAGTTCTTAACCACCATGGTTGTAGTAATTATAATCAGTTTCAGCTTGAATTTGAACTCTTTGGATGCTAGGATTTAGAAGAGATATGACATTTGTGAAGAACTGATGGTGTGGGTCTGCCAGGCATTTAGTTATATGAGGAACCCAGAGTGAGGTTGGCGTCAGGGAATCATTGATTCTAGAACAGAGGTAAGATTCTATTTACATTTGATGCTGGTCACTGCAACGTTATGGTGCCGGCAGGGGAGCAAAGTAAAAACAATAAGGACTGGGATATTAGTATGCAGGTCATTTGCAGAATTGGTGCCAGCATCTTCAGTAGTAATTGATGAGGATGCCCCACCATTGACATCGATGACCTTGACAGTGGACACTGGCAGGAACTGAATGTCTTGGACAGACACCAGTGATGGTGTTGGCAGTGACTGGAGTCATTACCCCAAATGTGTCGGGGCAGGAGGGAATAAATGCACCAGATGTCACATGGCAGCCCAGAGGAGCAGTTTGCAGAGTCCGTGTGAGAAACCCTCTGAAGCTACCCATGAGACACCACAGGAGACAGAAACCCAGGACTATACTTGAATGAAATTTGAGAGAGAGCTTAAATTTCTATAGAACAGAACTGTATTTTCCTGAAGAAATTTTGTGTTTGCTCTTGGTGTTCTATTTTTACCCTCAGACTTGGGTGGTCTGAGAAATGCAGGTTACTGATAAGATGGAAGGGTGTGACTCCACAGCGCTCCATGAGGGTCTTTCGCTTTGCCTCACGATTCCCAGAATTACAGCATTTCAGACTCCATTGACAGAAACGCCAGGGCTGGCAAATGCAGTGCAGATCCAATCCGTTGGTGAATCTTGAAAGGAATTCTGATGCTAATTTGTTGCTCTCGGGACTAACTGAGGTTGAATTATGATTATTCCTAATGCGGTGGTCCCAGTACTGCTTGGCGAGGAAAGTGAACATTTTCTGTAACTGGTCACGGTGCTCTCCAGGGAAAAATGTCTGATCTGGGGCACAGAGGCATTCTTCCCTGCTGACTGTTGGGAAATACAGCTTCTCTGTGGGAAGGGGCTTTGCTGCCATCTTATTGAGGTAAGTGCCTGTAAGGAAGAGAGGTAAGTGGGGGAGATATGGACCACACTCCTTCTACCAGGAAAAAGGGGGCTGGCTTCTTTCTGAGAACTGCTTTCTTCTGGGAAGGGGCTGGATGAACCATATAACCCCACCTTTTGCTTGGAAATGAGAAGCTTTCCCACTCCAGACGAAGGAGAGAGAAGGAGAGGAGGGAAAGAGCTGCAGGGCACGTTCCTCCCGTTCCCTCTCAAGCAGAAAGGAAAGCTGTCTTCAATTAGGAAGGGGAAAGAGATTCAAAACATCTGGCGGGAAAAGTGCTGGTTCCGGAGGGTCTTTGGGAGGAGGATGGAGGCTTGTGGCCAGCGTTCCTGCCTTGTTGGACCTGACACAACCCTCTGAGAGTCTATCACCACCTCTTCCTCTTCAGCTCTGCCTGGACTCCTTGTCAGGCTGAGGCCTTTGGCTGCCTCCTGCCGTGGACTAACAAAAGCAGTAACAGCAGCCCCAACCTGGGCAGCACAGCCCCCAGCTTTCTCCTCAGGGTTCAGTGGATAATTTGCACAACAATGAGACCACCCACGGAGGTGGTACAGAGTTCACAGCTTCTAGCACTTCGGCATCTAATCAGTGTGGTTTTGCCTGTGGAGAGCCTCCCTTTGAATCTCAAAGCTATTAAGTTACCTTCCTCCCCATTTTTAAAATTCTTCCGGGCCACTATCTCCTCTCAGAAGCCTTCTTGGAATATCTGCAGAAATTTTATAGGCCTCCTCCCCAACCACATACAGAATGTCAAGGCTGCCCCTTCCATTTGCCTGCATCTCCTGTGGACTGCTCACCTTCTCCACCCCAGGTGAAGCAGATGGTTGAGAGACATTAGGGTTGCATATAGAGCTGTGGAATATTCTCTGGAAATCAACCTCCTGTTCCAGAGACCCCAGGTTTCCCAGGAGTCACAAGGCATCAAAGCCTGGAGGCTCCTTGAAGATCACCTGCTAGGTGGGATCTACTACCTTCCCCAGGAGGTCATTGCCCAGGGGCTCTGATCAGGTTTTGCCTTGGGGTGGGCAGACTGGGTGTGGAAAGGAGGCCAGAGAAAGTCCCTTTCGGTTTCTCAATGACTGACAGAGCAGAGGGGAGATCTGAGCAGGAGCTGGGCATTCCAGGATTGTGCAATGTGGGCCCAGCGTCTGTTTTCCGTTAGCCTCTTTCATTGAAACATGGTGGTCTTTTATGGGCTTAAAGTTTGTATCATGCATTCAGCCCCAGAAAGTCCTTTGTTTTATGGAAGGTGAACTCTCCATCCCACTTAAAAGCCATGGAATTGTGTGCCGTATCCCAAAGGAGCAGCCATTCAAAGGCAAACGCCAAGCTTCATCCCTGCCCTATGGGCCACTATGGCTTCTGAGGCTTCCAGCCATGATGGCAAGAATCAGTGGACCGTCACTTTTAAACCTCAGCTGGTTCATGTATAGGAATGCATATTGCTGAAAAGTTATAGCATCGTGGACTGTAGAGCTGAAGGAATTTTAAACACCGAGACCAATTTTTATTTGACACAAAAAGAAATGAAGGTCCATAGAAGTTACATGATGTAACCAAGGTCACACAACCAACTAGAACACCTAGGTATGAGTCCATGCTTTGCAAGGACCTCTGACACTGTGCTGTTTTCATGACATACTGTGTTAGAGTAAGACACTAGGAGACACTAGGTATGAAAAAAAAATAATGTGACATTAAAAATAAATACAACACTACACTTAAAAAGATTAGACTTACAAGTTTTACTGAAGGGAAAACAGATTTTTGCCTCTAGAAGTTTTGATTGTAAAATTCTGCAAACGTTCATTAGAGATGAGCTTTTCCATTTTTTGTTTGTGTCCTGCTCAGCCTGGTGTTTTGTTGCACGTAGTCAGTCTTGTCAATTGGGTAGACAACCACCAATGGTATATGCCATATGTTTTGAGAATAAGTACATTTAAAGAACAAGAGTCCCACGCTCTCTTTTTCCTTTGGTTCTTCTGTGAGAGGGAGGAATTTTAGGAGTTGTTTAAGGAATGGAAAGGGACACTGGGCCAGAATCCCCCAGCTAAGCTGGTTCTTGCATTATCTTGCTAGTAGTCACTTTACTCACTTGACATTTGTACCATGCCTGGTCTCCTTAGGAATCTGAGGAAGCAGTAAAGCCTGCTTGGTGTGATCCCTTCTTCTGTCCCAAAGCTTCCTACATCACCAGCCAAGAACTCAACCCAATGAATGAGGAAAGAGCCAGAGAGACCAGACTGGTACACACTGGGAAATTAGCTAATGTTAGATCCAGGGACTGCGTAGGGACCAGATATAAGAGTGGGAATCTTGGATGGAGGCCCCTTGACGATTCAAGGCTAAATGTTAGGGCCTAAGAGTCTCCAAGAACATGCAGGAGAAAGAGTTTGTATGTCCAATGGAGCAGGCATCTATAGAGGCAGTAAGTAGTGATAGGCACAGAAGTGCGAACGTCTCCTAAGAAAAGAGGAAAAGGCCTCTTCAGCCTAGTAAGTTGAAGTATTAACTGACGCCAATCTTTTCCTCCATTTCAGAAGCAGGATTTCCTCCATTTGTACTTATCCTTTTAAGACTAGAAGGTGATTGTTACTTGATAGACCCAAAGAATTGAGGACAGCAAACAAATGACAGCCAGCTGGCCGGGCGCGGTGGCTCACACCTATAATCCCAGCACTTTGGGAGGCTGAGGAACGTGGATCACGAGGTCAAGAGATCGAGACCATCCTGGTCAACATGGTGAAACCCCATCTCTACTAAAAATACAAAAATTAGCTGGGCATGGTGGCACACGCCTGTAGTCCCAGCTATTTGGGAGGCTGAGGCAGGAGAATTGCTTGAACCCAGGAGGCAGAGGTTGCAGTGAGCCGAGATTGCTCCATTGCACTCCAGCCTGGGTAACATGAGTGAAACTCTGTCTCAAAAAAAAAAAAAAAAAAAAAATGACAGCCAGCTGTACCTGGAAGGCTAAGCCACAGCCCATGACCCTGAATGATGTGGTCACCACGTGTTCATTTTTATTCTGTCTGTCATTTGGCTGTCTCCATATCATTTTAATTGGGAGATTTGTTTGACTAAAATTTTCAAAGAGGACTTCAAAGCAATATCCAGAACCTTTGAAAGCTGGTCTCATGGTTGAGGTATGAGTTGGACATATTATTCTTTCATTCCCTCACTTGGAAGCAGCAGCTGAAAATTTTTAGGTCCTTTTACTCCTAATTTCCACACCATAAAAACCCAAAAGCATGTTCTGATACGGGACCAACTGGCACTTTTATAATTTTGAAAAGAACTGAAATTAAAAAGATGTGGGATGGAGGAAAATAAAGAAAATTCCTCCCTAAAAAAGTAAACAAGTACTAATTTTTTATTATTTGGGTGATCAGTGCTAATCAGATTGACTTTATTTGGAGGCCTGAGAACCACGTTACCAAAAGTCCTGACTCAGAATAATGCCATTTGTCAGATATGGAGCAAAGCTTGAGAAATTAGAACCATCTCTGTTTGGAGAGGTGATGAAGAGGGGGAATAGGAGGAGGAAAGCCCAGATTTTCCTTTGCTCCTTTTTGAAATAAAGCAAGAAAGTGCTGAAACACCCTTCTTAGGTTGGTGGGAAATCAAGGCTAACTAATCCCAGGTGGATTAAGTGTCCAGAGAGGCAAGGAAATGTCTAGTCCAGTGACTCTCTGACAGGTAGGAGATTTGGGAGCTGGCTATGCCCACCTCAGGACCTTCAGGAATCCCACACCTGCCCTCTGAAGGGCTGCTGCCTTGACCGACTATTTCACACCCAGAGCCAAGGTTTATAGACTGTCTGAGCTCACCTCTCTGTGACCTCCCGCCCTACTCTTTTACCTAGAGACACATCTGGGGCCCAGCTGAGCTCAGATGTTAGAAGGGTTTATCACACCTATCCTCCTCCAATTGCCCCAGGTACCTGGGGAGAGGTGGTCACCAAGGCAACAAAAGGACCTCCCGTGACCTTGGGTCACCCTGTGAGATGAACGTTTGGAGAATGAGGCTAAAGAATCCTGGACTGACACGTTTTCCCTAAAAGACACTGCTCATTCACCTCTGTAGGACTTACCGGGCCGTCCTGACACCACCGCCCAGTGAATCCCAGTAGAAATCAGGTCCACAGAGAGCAGAGGCCTTTTCTGTTAGTCTGGTGCAAAGGTAATTGCAGTTCCTGCCATTTCCTTTAACAGCAACTGATACCTCAAACTGCATTTCCACTGCCCTGCACAATGCCTGGCACAAGTGGGACTGTAGCACGTGCTTGTCAAATGAATTCAGGAATGAGTGAAGGAGACTCCACGGGGCCCAATCTTCCTGACCATGCCTCGTACCCCGGACACTACGGCCCTTTTTCTTTACCTCCCACTCGTCTTGATCTATGCCTTCCTTTTCAAGGGCCCTTTTTCATAACACTTGGAAGGCACTTAGAGCACGTTTAAGACTGAGGTGACTATCAGGGGATCAGGCTCATTCTCGGTTGCATTAATTTGCTCAGGCTTCCATAGCAAAACACCACAGACAGAGACCTTAAACAACAGAAATGGGTTTTCTCACAGTTCTGAAGGCTGGAAGGAAGCCCAGGAGCAAGGTATCAGCAGGGTTAGGTTCTCCTGACCTCTCTCCTTGGTTCATAAATAGCCACCGCTGGCTGTGTCCTAACGTGGCCTTCTTTTCTGTGCGTGTGCAGAGAGAAAAAAAGAAAAGGAGAGAGTCCCAATCTCTGGTATCTTTTTCTTTTGTTGTAAGGACACCAGTCTTGTGGGATTAGGGCCCCATTCTTATGACCTTATTTAACTTTATTTAATTAATCCATTAAAGGCCCTATTTCCAAATATAGTCCCTTTGGGTATTATAGCTTCAACCTATGGATTTTGGGGAGATATCATTAAGTTCATAACATCAGGCAAGAGGAGCTCTCGGATGGGTCCCACAATCTAGAGGGTACCACTCTGGCCCTCCTCTGGCCATGCCCTTCCCCAGAGCAGGAGGAACTTACCAGATTACAAGGTCATGTCCGTCCAGAGCTGGCACTCCACTTTCTAGACCATATTCTGGGTACAAAGTACCCCAAAATTCCCTTCCTAAGGAAGGATCCTGCCTCCCACTTAGTGGATGGCCATGGTGCAGCTATTTCAGGGGAGCCAAAACAGAGCTTGGAAGGTGAGCCAGTTTGCCTACACATAAACCTTTCAGGCCCTTCATGATGTGGGAAGATGCCTGGGGGGATAACCCAGGATCATGGGGCCAGGGACTGGGATGGCAGCCAGCTCACCACAAGCCACCATATTATGGCAGGAGGACAGTGCATATTTATTTAATACATCCTTAGCTTCATGTAGCACTTTTACATATTTAGATGTCATCGATGGGCCGCCTTTTGTACTCCCCTGGGCACAGCAAATGCTACCCATGGGCCTGGCCTTACATCCTGGTTCGCCCCAGGACGATGGAGTTTATGCCTGATGTGCTGCAGTATTTTTAATACCATCACCTTTTCATTTTCAATTATGTCCTGTTTGGGGACAATAAATTATGTGCTCTGCTCAGCTATGAGACACAACATTAACACAGAAGTCGGGGAACCACCCGAGAAGAGGACGATCTAGAATAATGAAATAGTTGCTAGCCCACCCCTGAGCTGGCTGTGGGATGTACGAGATGTACAAGACATGCTTCCTCCCTCAGGAGTTTGTTGATTATGTCTAGGGCACCAGTCTCACACTTTGGTTTCTCGAGAGAACAATGCAGGAAAGTGCACAGAGGTAGTTGAGTACTTAACTAGCCAGGGCCCAAATATATGGTGTGGGTAGTGAAAGCAACATGACTGTCTACAGAATTCTCCAAATTAAGGCTTCTGAGACTTGAGCGCATAAAATGGAAGACTAGTTCAACCAAAAGAATAGTAATACAAAAAGATAGAAATCCTCATATATATATAAAACAGTAAATAAAAGAAGCCCATTAAATTCCCGTAATGCCTCTCACAGCCCTAGGTTAAGGACTGAGCACAGGTTTGAAGCATTTTCTTTTTCTGCATCCAAGCCCTTATTTCCAATTAACACTCTCATCACATCCCTTCCTGGGGACAGGAGCCTGAGGAAGATTGAAAAGGCAGGGACCATCTGGACCAGCTGCACTGGCTATAGTCTGGGTGTTTTGAATCTCACCTTGCTCCTTCCCTCTGGTCCCTCAACTCCCTTCTCCAGATGCTGAGGCCTGTATGTCTTGATCTCATGAAGTCTCTGAAGCTCTACGACCTTTCCTGACAACTTACTCTCTGCTGATTTTTCTTTTGCGTGAAGCATCTGCCATATGGACACATCTTCTTAGTTATCCTCTCCTCTGTGAGAGTCCACTTGGATTGGAGTACCACAGTTAGGTTCACAACCCTGAGTTTGTACAAAGTCCCTGGGGTCATTACCTCTCTCTTTGTGCCACTATAAGGGATGGTGTTTTAATTGGGATCTTTGTTAATTTTCACATGTAACTTTTACACAATAGATAATATATCCCCATGGAATAATATTCAGAATATACAAAAGGAAATACTCTAAAAAGTCTTATGTATTCAGTTCCTCTGTAGTTTTGTGTATTTTTCCCAGAGAGGTTTATTTTCTACCTCTTATTATTCATTTAAAAAAAATACAAGAAAGAATATGCAAAACATATTGCTCTACATTGGTTTTGTTTTAAAATAAACGTTTTGTTTTAGAATAGTTTTAGATTTATAAAAAATTTGCAAAAATAGAATAGAGTTCCCATTAATCCCCTACACACACACACACACACACACACACACACACACACACAAACACACACACAGTTTCCTCTACTAGTAATAACTTAACATTAGTAAGGTATATTTGTTACAATTAACAAGCCAGTATTGACACATTGTATTTAATGAAAGTTTGTACTTTACTCAGATGTCCTTAGTGTTTACTTCATGTCATTTTCCTGTTGCATTACCGCCATGATTCCACAGTTCATTTATTGTTGCATCTCCTTAGGGGCCTCTTGGCTCTAACAGCTTATCAGATTTTCCTTGTTGTTGATGATCTTGACAAATTTGAGAAATGCTGGTCAAGTATTTTGTAGAGCACTCCTTGGCCGGGATTTTCCTGAAGTATTCACACCATTAGACTAGGATTATGGGTCACCACAGAGGTAAACTGCCATTCTTCGTATCAAAGGTATATGCTTTCAATATGACTTATCACTGGATGTTCACCTTGATCACCTGATTGAAGGTGTTTGCTAGGTTTATTTACTATAATGTTACCTTTTTTCTCTCTTTGCACAATGTTCTCTTTGGAAGAAAGGCACTATGTACAGCCTACACTTCAGAAGTGGGATTTATGCTCTATCTCCTTAAGAATAATTGCATAAATTATTTGAAAACTCTTTGCATAAGAGATTTGTCTTTTCTCCCTCATTTATTTATCCAATCATTTATTTGTAGCAGTATGGACACATACATATATATTTTATACTTTATATTATAATCCGTGTTAATTGACTGTCATAACAAAATGTCATATGCAGGGAATTTTGTTTTTTCTCTGTTCTAGAGACTATGAAGTCCAAGGTCAAAGTGCTGGCCAGTTTGATTTCTGGTGAGGGCTCTTTTCTTGGCTTGTGGAAGGCCTCCTTCTTCCTGTATCTTCACATGGCAAAAAGAGAGAGGGAGCTCTCTCCTGCCTTTTCTTACAAAGACAATAATCCTTTCTTACAAAGGATCAGGGGCCTTCCCTATGACCTCATTTAACCTTAATTACTTCCTAAATAAATATTCAGTTTCCAGATACAGTCACATAAGGAGTAAGAGATTCAACCTGTGAATCTTGAGGGCACATAAGTCAGTCCATAGCATAATCTAATTCTACTTCATTTTGTTGCTGACATTGTTCCAGTTTTGGCTATTGGGAGCTCTTTCAGTTGGCTCCTGTGTTCCTTTGATATAATCCTATCATTGTGAGCATTTTTTAGCACTTCTTTACTTTACACTTTGGTTTTGTCATTTAATAATCCAGTTTAGAAATCATGCCCTATTATGAAAATCTTCCTCATTCAGTTCATAGCTGAGGAGATTGCTGCAGAACAGTAATTTGGCTAACTGGTCTCTTATTAATGATCATTTAGGTTGTGTTCAGTCATTTGCTATTAGAATCAATATAGCTTTGAGTAACATGATATGTATGTTGGTATAACGTCAGGTAATTTCCAGGATGAGTGCCTTAATCCATTAGGGCTGATATAACAAAATATCATAAACTGAGTGGCTTGTAAACAATAGAAATGTATTTCTCACAATTCTAGAGGGTGGGAAGTTCAAGACCAATGCACCAGCATATTCGGTGTTTGGTAAACCTTCTTGCTGTGTCCTCACCTGGCGGAGGGCTGAAAGTCTCCCTGGGGCCTCTTTTATTAAGGGCACTAATCCTACTCATAGGGCTCCTCTCTCAGAGGAATCCCCAGTCACCTCCCAGAGTCCCTAGCTCCTAACACTAGCATCTTGGGGGTTAGGATTTTAACACATGAGTTGTGAAGGGATGTAAACATTGACTCCATCGTAATGAGGAATTGCTGGGTCTGAGGAATATGTGCTTGTCCTTTTGATAGACATTGACAACTGCCCTTCAATCAGATGGCGCCAGCATATATTTCCATAGGTAGTGGGTGGGCAGTGCCTACTTCATCCAGCTTTTCCAATATGGTGTATACATAAATTTGTTGATTTTTTTTTTTTTTGCACATCTTAAATGTGGGAAATAGTCTATAGTTTGGAAGACATCAGAGAAAAATGCTTCACAGCTAACCCTGGTGACTCACTTCCCAACTTATGGGAAGATGTGAGGTTATTTTGTTTTCTAATGTATGTTAGCTGGAGAGCTCCACCCAAAGCCTTCCTGTGCTTTCCTCCCTGTGAGCTAACATCCTGTTCACCAGCTGACCAGGAAGGGAAGTCAGGACCAGGCCTGACCCCCTCACACTATCATAACCTCGGGATGGCAGGGCTGGAAGGCACCTCAGACATCATCCTTTGCAGACTCCTCATTTTACAGTGAGAGGCATGACGTGTCCCCAGCTGGTTAGTGCCAAAGCCTGGGATGGGTTTCATATCGTCCAGCTCTTAGTCAAAGCACTGTTGACAATGTCTGCCTTCACTTGGAATTCAGCACCTGCTTTCAGTATAAACCCCTCCCTTTCACTAAAACTGAGCAGCCTGCTGATTTAAAAAAGAGAGGTTCATCCAGCAGGGATTAAGTTTTCCTCCTTGAAAGAGGACATTCACCTAATGGGAGACCTGGAGTCTAAATCTTTCTGATGTGTGACTTGGCACAGTAACACAATGCAGGATGTTGGAATGTTAATAAAAATCAAAGTTGCATCTGCCCACCTCAGAGTCAACAATGTCAAGAAGTTAATATGAGTACATCTGAACATTTTACTAATCATCATGATGATATCGATGTCTTTTATTTGCAAGTTCCATTTGTTTTTACTGAAATAATTACTCCTGAGTGAGGCCAGCAGACCAGCACCTGACAAGTTTGCTCCTTGGGAAGTTCTAGTTCACTTCCCCATTCATGGACAACCATAAACCACATACGGCAGCCTTCCATTTGCTTTTTCACACCTGCTTTCTCTCTTCCTGTTTCTCCTTGCTCTGTCTCTCTCAGGCTTTTCTCTGGTGTGACCTTGTGCAAATCGCTTTCCTTTCGTGGGTCTCAACTTCATTTCAAAAATGAAGAGACTGCACTAGATGGCTTGTGAGTTCCCTTCCTTCCTTAAGTCTCCCTGATGACCTTACTTACGTTTTCTTTATTATTTTCTCTTGTTCTCAATAACACAAGAAGTGTAGTCATATCGTGGGAGCCTGATATGGTTTGGATGTGTGTTCCCTCCAAATCTCATGTTGAACTGTGATTCCCAGTGGTGGTGATGGAGCCTGCTGGGCGATGATGGGATCATTCATCAGGGTGAATCCCTTCTGAATGGCTTGGTACCATCTCTTTGATGATAACTGTGTTGTTGCTGAGTTCATGCAAGATCTGGTTCTTTAAAAGAGCGTGGAACACCTCACCCCGACTCCACTCATGCTTTAGCCATGTGATGCACCTGCACCCCTTTCACCTTCCACCATGATTTCAAACTTCTGGGGGCCCTCACCAGAAGTGGATGCTGGCACCATGCTTCCTGTACAGCCTGCAGAATCATAAGCCAATTAAATCTATTTTCTTTATAAATTACCCAGACCCAGGTATTCCCTTTGAGCAATACAGACAGATTAGCACAGAGCCCAGTAATTTATTCCTTACAGAGACATCTAGAACAGTGCACTTTTTTTTTTGAGATGATGCTTGGCTCTTGTTGCCCAGGCTAGAGTGCAGTGGTGCAACCTCGGTTCACTGCAACCTCTATCTTCCGGTTTCAAGCGATCCTCTTGCCTCAGTCTCCCAAGTAGCTGGGATTATAGGTGTCTGCCTGCCACCACACCCAGCTAAGTTTTGTATTTTTGGTAGTGATGGGGTTTCACCATGTTGGCCAGACTGGTCTCAAACTCCTGACCTCATGATTCACCCGCCTTGGTCTCCCAAAGTGCTGGGATTACAGGCTTGAGCCACCGCACCCAGGGGAACAGTGCACTTTTAAAAAATGTGGTAGCCTTCCTAGTTTTTTCTGTTCAGGCCATAGCTAAAGCGCTGGGATCAGTTCAGCATTCCTAACTGAAGAGTGACATTGTCCAATCAAAGAAATCTAGAGAAGAAGAGTAGCAGGAACTCCAAATCACATCGCAACCATACTGGTTCAAATACAGATGAGCTGGTTGTTAAAATACTGACCTGATCCTTTACTGGTTGGTAAATAGTCACTGCCTCAAAAATCCAGGGTGATACCCCATTTTGATCATTGCTTATTCACCCCATTTGTGAGGGAGAGATTCCCCACCCTATATAGAATGAGATGGCTGAACACGATCCCCAACAATGGGCAGATGACATTAACAGCAGTTTAGAGTCACATTTACTCACATCCCAGAAGAGGAGGATGCCAAATGCCTTGCAGGGCCACGTGGAGATTGTACTTGGGAATAGACAGAGCAAGCAGAGGCTGTGGAAGGCAGACTTTGTAGTAACAAGAGGGTGAGGTGCTCCCTGATTCCCACTGGAGGAAGTCGTTGGTTTCTCTGAATACTTTTGTAGGCTTGTAGGGAACTGCAGATCACTAGGTTGAAGGTCACGTGGTATGCAGCTGGTCTACCTGATAAGTGGGTGAAGGGGCATATGTTACAAGAACAGGAGAACTCACAGTTAAGCCTTTTGGGTCCTGTGAAGCTAAAAAATATCAAGGTAGCACATGACATTTTAGGCCTTGTAAACACTACCTCTCACTTCCCAGCCCTATATGCAGCTTGCATCTGGCTTTGCCGCACGATCCAGCAACAAAAGCATTACTGTGTGGTGCAGCAGGAACCTCCAGTACCTCATCCAGCACAAAGGCTACTTGGTGTCCTTCTGATTTGGTCACACACATGCTGTACCAGCTGTTAAGTACTTTGAATATCATCCTGGCCACAACCACTAACACATGGTAGAGCAACTTTGACTCGGAGCCTTTTTCTTTCCTCCTCCTTGTCCATAGCTCCCAGGATTTTAATTCTTCCTGTCCACTATACAGCTGGAATGGCCTGAAAAATCCTTATCTCCCCCATCCTTTCTTTGAAACCTTGTTCCATCCAGTTGGAACTAGAAAGAAGGAGAATGAACTAATTCACACTGAGTTGCTGGTTATTCGCTATTTTCAGGAATGTTTGTGTTTTAAAAATAGACTCTACTTTAAAGGAAGGGTGGGCAAGTCATAAGCCTGCAAGCTAAACCTAGCCCACACCTGTTTATGCACAATTTTCAAGCAAAGGATGATGTTTCTATTTTAAATGTTAAAAAAGAAAACAAACAAAGAACATGTGCTGAAGACTAATTGGCCTGTTGAGTCTGAAGTATTTACTATTTGGATCTTTATAGAAAAGTTTTTCTGGCTCCTCACTTAAAGCAAAGATTATCTAATGGTAGAAATGAGAACATTAATCATAGGCTAGGGACACTGATTTCGGAGCAGGGATTCTCATCTCGTTCAGGGGGATATGCTAAAATCAGAGACATAAACAGAGAATAAAACCAGGTTAGAAAGCTGAAGCCAATAAGGCCTAAAGGGCCATTGGCAGGAGAGTGTTCAGGACCAAAGAGCTGAAAACAAATGTAATGAGGCGTAAGCATGTTAGGACAGAAAAGGTGGTTCTGGAAGTGTTGCCAAACACATCCTTCTGATATTATTTTCTTAAGGGCCCAGGAGCTGGGAAGTCTTCAAAAAAACATAGGCAGGCGTGTATGGAGTGTGCAATTGTGAATTAACACCATGTAAAACTGACCTATCTGGGGACATAACTTTTTGTTCTCTTCTTACCTTCATATGCTGGTACAAAAAAAGAGGACTGGGGGTTTGAATGATGTCTTCTAAACAAGACATCCTTGTCTTTGAAATTTTAAATGCTAATAAAATTGGCACTTGATATGGCCTGGAATTGAGATAAAGAAAATAGGTTGAAGTAACATGAGTAAGAAGCTTTATCCCAGGAAGGACTGGAAAGGTGAAAAGGAGTTTCTGAAGGAGTGTGTGGAGTTTCTCTTCCTGGAGCCACCTTACGGGAGCCTGTTGTATCCAGGAGTAAGGCCTTCCTGACACCTGTGAATCCAGCTTGGCATTTCTGCCTCCTGGATCCCCAGCAGAGCCCTGGGAGGCAGGCTTCTGCCAAGTGTCATGGCCTGGTATTTCCACTACGTGCTCCCATGCATCTTTGTTTCGAAGGGAGGATTGGTGGGTGGGGTGCTTTCGTCTGGGAGACAGTGGGTGGTAAGAGTTTCCAGGAGGACAGAGACAGACTGATTGGCCCAGCTAGTTAGTGAGCATGGTGTTAATGAGGCCAGGTCATATCCTGGTCTCCCACCACACCCAGCCAGCAGTCTCCTTTCAGGGGTTACAAATTTCACTCTTCCCCAGAAAGGAAGAGCCAAGAAAGAAGGTGGGGATAACTCCATGCAAAACCATCTTCTCTGCTGAAAGAAGAATCCTGCTGGTGGAGGGCTCTTGGCACCTTCCTTCCTTACATGTATCATTTCTCATTCACGCAGGAGATGAACACAGAGGACACTGTATCCGTTAGTTTGGACTGCTTAACAACCTACCCCAAAAACTGATGGCTTAAAACAATGACTGTTTATTTGACTCACTATGCTTTGGGTCAGCTGAGCAGTTCTTCCGTCTTAGGAAATCTCAGCTGATCATTTCCCCGCTTGCTTATGCATTTGCAGACAGCTGGAGAGTCAGCAGTGGGATGGACAACCTAGGGTGGGCCCACTTACACAGTCCAGTAGTTGCTTATTTGTCAGTCAGGGCGACGGGGGACATAGGACTTTGTGTCTCTTATTTTCCAGTAGGCTAGCTTCGGTTTCTTCCCATGCTTTGGTGGCAGAGGATCTAAGGGCAACAACAGAAGGCAAACTCTCATGCATATTGGACTTTAAAAGTTACAAAAATACTGGCTTAGATTTATTCTAGAAACAGAAGTGATAACACAGCATTAATACATTTTACAAGAATGCTGGTTATTTTAATGCAGATACTATACTCAGTGCTTTACATGTATTATCTCATTTAATCTCATGAGGTAGGCTGTAAGCATCCAGTCCAAAGTCACTCTCCTATAAAGTCGCAGAGCCAATATTCAAGCTCCAAACTTAAACCACCATCATACAGAATCACAACTCACAAACTTTAGGAATTACATGCCTGTTCCAACCACGCCGCCATTGTTCAAAATTGCATCTGAATTCCTGTTGTCAAATCCACAGTCTTGGCAACACAGAAGCCATTGGATAGAGGCATAACCTTGCGTGACAGCTGCACAGGAATTGGATTTGGCTCAGATGTTTCAGAGGACCAAGGTGAGTGATCAAGCTTGTTATGTTTGGATGACAACCAAAGTGTGATGAGAGAGAAAGCAGAGTCAGTTGTGTAGATGATAAAGTAAAATGCACAATGTCATCTTTTTAGTATTGGAATTGGGCTTTTTAGCTCTGTTTACAGTGCCAATGCTGCTTAGTCTTTCTGAGACATCAGGCAAATTCTTTTTTTCCATGTTTCCGATTTCTCCTCTGTACAATAAGGGGCTTAGGTTCTACGGTTTCTAAAAGATCCTTCCAGTTCTGGAAATCTATGATCCTACAATATATTCCTCCTTAGAAATGATTATTTTAACAACGAAAAAATGTACATTTCTCATCTTCAAAATAAAGACATGTCTTTGACACTACCCCACTACCTCTTCATGACATGGAAGAGACTGAGAAGATGCTGTTTAGTGACAGACCAGATTCTTTTGGGGACCAGGGAGTTGGGGGCAGTGCAAATATATTCAGGACAGGAATTCAGACTTGAATGCTGCAAGTCTTGCCTCTCAGCTCTCCATGCAGTATGAATTTTATTATTTATCCACTGACTTTCCTGAGCAGGAAAGAAATCAGGTCAAGGAGCATGTAGTATCCTTCTTATTCCCATGCAGAAGTCTGAGGCTTCTTTCTCTTTTGGTCCAATCTGATCTGTATTTCTTCTTGGTTAATACCCCAAGAGTGCTCTAGGCTGCTTTCTGCCTAAATGTCACATAACTCAAAGTGTGTAATGTTGTAAGGGTGAGCGGAGGTGGAGAGTCAGCCAGGATGGAGATGCTAAGGATAGACTGAGCCATCCCATTTCCCCACTTCCCAGACCTTGTTCTTGCCCTCTTGCAAAGCCTTAGGAAGGCCTCATGGGGGAAGCCTGAACTCATTCCCACCCATTCCGGATGGTTGCAGCTACTCAACCTTTTACTAAATGGCTCTGCACAGCTGTTTCTAGTTACGTGTCTATTTATATTGTTGGCGTATGTGTGCTTGTGTGCTGTGTGTGTATCTTGTCTCCTCAGTTCCCCAGCTCCCCAAGTCCTCATGTGAATCCACATGAGGTCATTTGGAATCCTAAGTGGAGGCAATCACAAAGCAACACAATGTTCAAGTTCAGAAAGCATTTACAAAGGTTGTATTTCACAGAGCATCTTCTCTGTCATTCATAAAGCCAAGGGAAGTTAGAATTCAGGAAATAAGATGCAAAGACTTATCAATGTCTTCAAATTGCAAAACAGTAAATTTGACTACTGGAGTAAAATCAGGTTGTAATCCTCTTGAAACAGATACTTTTTTCCTTTTTAATCACCTAGATAACAAATGCAAGACTTGTCCCTGACTTTATCCATTCTTTTGTTCATTCATTAATTCAATAAACATTTATTAAGTTTCTCCATGTGCACTGGACTGCTGAAAGCTCTATAGTAGGTACGGCAGTGTGCTTTTCTGCCTCTGAATAGAGCAGTATCCCTCTCAGCCTGTGGGCATGGCTAAATTTTAAAAGGATTCTTCTGCTTGTCTTCGACTTCAAAGATCAGTCTGAACACGGAGTGAAATCACCAGTGTCCCTGGCAGGGAAGAGACCCTGTTCCACACCCAACACATCATCCTAATAGTAGGCTTTTGACACAGTCCTATTAAATAATGAGGCATGTCTCTGTCTAAGTTTATATAATCAGTGCTTCAAAATTGAGACACTTTGCCTCTCAGAGGTGGATCAGCAAGCTCAGTGAGTTCCTATAAACCAGTTTGAAAGGAATTACTGTCTAGAGACATGCTCCCCATTCTTCCTGCCGTGGTTGCCAAATGGTGGTTTTTCTAATTTTGTCATTCCTTTCTGCATTTATTAATTGACTTTCTGATACAAGGAAGAGCTTTTCCTTCTACTCACTTAATTAAATCCGAAAAATCTTGTTTTAGTTAATAGGCTATAATCCTTTACTACTGCAAATTTATTTTGATATCCACAATGTCCCAGAGTTGTGGCCAGTAGAAGCCTCGCATTCTGGCTTCTGTGTCCTTTTGAAATGCCCCCATCATTCTTTGGGAACATTCTTAATTTCAAAAAAAAAAAAAAAATGATACTTCAGATTCACCTTTTACGTTCTCTCCCTGAGCCACAGAATCAGTCATTTTTTTTCAAAGAGCCCTAATTCCTCTTACTAGAGAAAAATATTTAAAAGCCAAGTTCTGGAAGCCACGTGGTCTCGCTGCACTGCAGTTCCTTGGTTTTCGGCCCTCTTAGAGGACACAGCTGGGAAATAGATGAATGTACACACACACCTGCATCCACATACATCTCAATATTTATATCCGCATGGTCGATCTCTTTTTTATCTATCTTTATAGTATATTCCATGAGTTCTCACCGAAAGCTCCAATTCCAATCCAGCGCCACTGAACTGCTGCCAACATTTCCCTTCACCATGTTTGTAACTACCTTTTCTGAACAAGGAGAACACTGGCTGCCATCTTCTATAATATATTTGCTTATTTGCTTGGAGAAATGTTACTGTTGCTCAACACTAGAATTCACACAGAATAGTTTCAGAATTGCTATCCTGTGCCTCTGTGAAAAGCAAACCTTACTCCATAGCACCAATGATTGCTTAGAATTTTATTCTTTCACCCAAGGACATACTGTCCAAGAATACTTGGGTTAGTTCTTTCTTTAGCATCAGGTTAGTTCTTCTTTAGCACCAGCCTTATTTCCCCTCCTCAGTATCACTTTGAGACATGCCCTGAATCTTTGTTTTAGCCATCTCTAAAATAAGCTAAAGCCTCATTCCTGGTGCTCTGGTGCTGCTGCTGGAGCCAACATATGTCTCCCTGGAACACCAAGTAAATATTCAATGTATGTCTGCTCACTCCTCCTTCCTGTGAAGCTAATCCAACAAATAGGTCACAGAAATATCTTCGTTTCCACAAACACACTTGTGAGCTTATAATAAGAGTGTTATCTCCCAGGGCTATCCACATTCCCATGGCTGCTCCATCCCCCATGTTTAGATACCAAAATCTTTCCTCACATTCAGACAAACCTTAATTCATCTCCCTTACGCAGGCTTTGTAATACCTCTTTACTTAAACATAGAGCATAGGCCCACAAATGCCATGTTCATGGATTTAGAAGCTCGGTTTAAATTTATCAAGTTCTCACATTCTCCATCTTTCATATTTTAAAATATTTACTTAATTAAATTTATGAGCCAGAAATTGAGAAACATATGGAGTGAAGGGAAGGAAAGAAAGGAAAAAAACAGCCCATTCATTCAGCTTTTCCCAGCTGCCATTCCTGACTTGGGAGATTTGAATAGATGTCAAATTTAGGTCCGGCATGAAAAGAAAACAAAATCCCTCCCATAAGACAAACTATTCAATTTGGAAATGGAAGATTTTTTTTTAAGGTCCTGCATTAAAGCTTCATAGTGATTGTTTCCACAAGGGTGAGAGTCAGCCCACCTCTTGGAAAGCTTCTGAATAAGGCAGTTTAGACAATTTTAAGAAGCATTTATTTCTCTGAATGGAGAACTGTTCCTTTTGAGGGCTCTGCTCTCTCCTTTTTGGACAGAATCCACTCCGCCCTACCCTGGTTAGAAGAAGAAAAGGTGTAGAGTGCGGGCATGGAGGATGATCCCAGGTGCGGAAGACTGCACAGTGGGTCCTATTCTTTGTTATTTGCAATCCGTCTTTCTCAAAGTTGGCTCACAAAGTTCCATCTCCTTCTACAGTTAACCCTTTGGACTAACCTACCTGAGAACACAGGTGGGTACTTTCTCAACACATATAAGGTCCAACACATGACAAGTGACAAAGTGAGATGAACCTTTCCAAACTGCATGAGTATTGTACAGTTTCCAATATGGTCTGGTTACCTGGTTACTTTTATTGTCCTGTCTCTGCCTATGTATGTATGTATCATCACATCTCTACCTATGTTATACACACACACACACACACACACACACACACATATATATATATATAATGTTGCAGTTATATTTTATTCTCACTTTTAAGACGGAAAGTTTTGCATTCCAGGAAACCCTCAGCCTGAGAAGACTGAGGCACTTGATCACTCTGTGTTGCAGACTTTTTCAAATGGCAAGTACTAACAATTATTTAGGTTGCACATATATTTATGCCCCAAACGAAAATGCTCTGAAACCACATCTTTATTAGTTGGAATTCCAGGCCCTTTCCATGGTTCCTTCAACCTGCTATTGCAGAGAATATGCTGTGGCTGTGAGTAAATCTTGGCCAAACTTCTGTAAGCAAGAAAGAAGCCCAGATGCTCTCCTCGAGACAAGACCCTGAAAGAAAAGTCCGAGTGCCCCCAGGTGATCTGCTGGGGTTTCCTAATGGATCTGCTATTTCAAATGGTGATGAACCTGATTTGGCAAAGCCAGAGGCCCCTCTCATGGCCTATATGTAGTGAGAAGCTCCCCTGTGTGTCACTTGAATATCAAAGTGTCACAGCATTTATATTGAAATAACGACATTGCTTTGCTCACAGGACACAGGTGCCCATTTGGATCCAGGCAAATTTTAAGTCAGGCAGCACACTGCTTTCACTACTTCCTTCTCATGGTGATGTACAGTCTAGTCTGTAAATTCAGACTTTCCCTTTCCTTGGAGTGAGTTCCTTCTCAGGAGTCTTGTTCTCTCAACCTGTGACTTGTCATAAATTGGGAACACCCTAGTTTATAGACACTGGGTGTGTAACACTCATACTGCCCATCTCTTAATGTACCCATGGCTTCATGGATTAAAAGGGAAGGTGGATCACCCATGTTTACCTGCCAGAAGCACTCTAACCCCCAGAAGAAAACTTATCTATCACAGAGGGTGGGAAAGGAAGAGCTGAGGAGGAGGAGGACGAGGAGGACTCTGCCATGGTAACTAGGATGCAGGCCCCATGGCCAGCCAAAATATTTTACTGCATGGCTTTTTATAGCACACAATCATTGTCTTAGTCGGTCTGGGTGACCATAAAAAAATTACCATAGACTGGGTAGCTTATTTCATAGTTCTGGAGACTAAAAGGCCAAGATCAAGGTGTTGTTGGATCTCACCTCTGTTGAGGCCCACTTCCTGCTTTGTAGATGTCCTTCTTGTTGTATCTTCACATGGCAAAGAGCAGAGAAAGGAAGCAAGGTCTCTCATGTCTCTTTTAATAGAGCATGAATCCCACCATGAGGGCTCTATCTTCATGACCCAGTTACCTTCTAAAGGTCCCACCTACAAATACTGTCATCACACTGGGGATTAGAGTTTCAACATATGAATCTGGAGGGGGACACAACTATTCAGTCCACAGCACACTCATGCTCTGGGGTTATGCAGGGGATAGACTCTATTCTGCTGCAAATTCGCCTCATACAAAGTTTCTCTTCTACAATGTCATCAAGTTCTCTCATCTCTTTATCTTTTTCTTGCCCAAACACTATAATCTGAATTGGTTGAAACCATTTTCTGATGGAAAAATATATACCTTAGGCCAGTGGTCCCCAACCTTTTTAGCACCAGGGACTAGTTTCATGGATGACAATTTTTCCACAAATGGTGGGATGCTATATGGTTTCAGGATGATCCAAACTTATTACATTTATTGTGCACTTTATTTCTATTATTACAATGTAATATATAATGAAATAATGACACAGTTCATCATAATGTAGAATCAACAGGAGCCCTGAGCTTGTTTTCCTGCAACTAGATAGTCTTACCTGGGGGTGATGGGAGATAAGGACAGATCATCAGGCATTAGATTCTCATAAGGAGTACGCAACCTAGATCCCTCACATACTCAGTTCATAATAGGGCTCGTGCTCCTATAAGAATCTAATGCCATCACTGATCTGACAGCGGGTGGAGCTCAGGCAGAAATGTAGGAAATGAGGAGTGGCTGTAAATACAGATGAAGCTTTGCTGGTTTGCTCGCTGCTCACCTCCTGCTGTGCTGCCCAGTTTCTAGCAGACCACAGACCATTACCAGTCTGTGGCCCGGGGGTTGGGGACCCCTGCCTCAGATTATTGCTCATTGCCCTTTGCAATTTTGATAAGTTCCATAATGCTGACAAATTGACCACTATTATTCTCATTATTATCAGCATTAGCAGTGGCAGTAGTATTCGTAATAACTAACATCTGTTTAATAACTCAACGTTACTAATATTCTTTGACGATCCTGAAAGAATGGGTGATTGAGATAATTTACATTTGGTAACTTGAGATAATAATGCATTTCTAAAAGAGAGCATGGAGCCTCAAGAGGTTCAGTGACTTCTTTAAGGTCACACTGCTAGCAAATGGCTCTCTCCATTTTTATTAAATTCAAGAGAACAAGAAACGAATTTCTGAAGTCTGCTATCTCTAGGTCATTTAAACAGAGAGACATTTGAGAGAAAGGAGAGCCCCAGAGAAAACGATGGGGAGCAACTCCCCTAATATTAGCAACTAGAGGCATCCCAAGTAAGGAGGAGTTTTGAATCCATGATAACTTTGCAGAGGCTGTTGTTTTAGGGAAGGTCAAAACAGTTGTGTCTGAAAACTGTCCCCACCCACTACAGAAGCAAGAAGGTCTCCAGGCTGAAAAGACACAGGAGGCAATTCAATACAGCTGCCCTTAGCACTTTGGTATTCTCCTTTTAATATTTATTTTCTAATTTATTGAAAGGAGATAGTCATTGCTACATGGGGAAAGGGTGGAGAATGGTGGCCCTTGGTGGACATCCTCTACTTCTGTCCTTGCAAAATAATTTGCTGCACTTTTTCTTTGGAAAATGAATTATAGCATCAACAGATTCACCGTCTTCAGAAAGGAATTTTCAAACTCATCCGTCCTCCAGCAGGCCCCCTGGGAGTCCCGCATTGTCTGTTTGCACCTGCAGCAAACATCCCCCACTGTGGCATGTCCTCATAATCTTTGACAACCTCATGGAATGCTTGTCCTGGAAATCCAATTTTATCCATTTTGCTGCATTTCTAGGTGGATGAGCACTTTAAGCAGCTGTTTCATAAGCTTATTCTCCATCTATCTTGGCATTTATACACAGACATCAAATTGTATTAGAATTGAAAATGGGAGGGGGAAAGGGGGAGAGGTGGAGATTATCTGAGTAATCAATTTGGTTCTCTCCTGCCTTTAGGCTGTATTGACACAGCTTAGCTCTCACCTCCTCCTCCCAGACAAGCTTATCTGCTGCACACTGAACTCCCTTGATCTTCTTGAAAGGCAAATGTGTTCAGGATAATGTTAACACTTAGCTCTCCTGAAAAGAAGACAGATTCTATGAGGTACAGAGTCAAGGTTCCAGGGCCTGCACTGGCAGCTCAGGCAGGCCTCAGCCAGATGGATTCTGTGTGGAGAGGGAGTGGACGGCAGAGGACTGGGCTTTGTGCACCTGAATACCAGCATCAAACCAAATCCACCTAAACCAAACCAAACTAAGGGAAACCAAATACCAACAGAAACAAAGCCAGCCCAAAGACAACGACAACTGAATAAATGCCTGCCCATTTGGAGGCACCATTGGCCAGATGTACCTTTGGGTTTCAAGCAGACAAAACAATTAAACGATCATTATTCTTTAAACTTTAACAAGTGATTGGCATTGTGTGAGGAGTCCACACAATGATAGAAAATGACTTAAGAGAAAGAAGTATTATGGAGTACATACGTATTTTTGGCCATAAAGACACCTAAAGCATTTCCCTTTGATCACTATTGCATTCTCCACCTTGTGGAGCTCAGAGCCACCCTCCCACAGACAAGAGGATGATCTGCTGGTCCTGGCCCTGTCCGGGAGACCCTGCTCCAAGATCGCTCCTGACACTGCATAGTCTCTGAGATCAAGCTGTTGCCCTGGAAAGGGGAGTGAATTGGTATATGTTTTCTGTGCCTCTTTGTGCTGACTCTCCCAAGTCATGTCACCCCTGTCCCCCTGCATCATTCTTTTGTTCCAATAAGATTTGATAGACCATTCTTATCACTCATAGATCTGCAATCCCTGGCTGTATCCATTTGCTAGAAACCCTGAAACACACAGGGTTAATTTTTAATGTTTCTAGGGCAGGAATTTGAATGGCCATCCAGCTCTCTCCGGAGCCACAGTATCACAGTATTTGTTTATTACATATGAACCAAATCTGGGGGAGGTGGGGCTTTCTTTTTGGCAGGGCTTTGTTACAAGAGCTATGGAAACAACCGAATGCAACTTCATTGACTTACACCGAGTGATTTTTTTATTAAGCCTGCCATATATCCATCACAGACATCCAGAAACTATTGTACTGTATGTGTAGCCCCCATCCCCATGCTCACTTTGCGTAGGAAAGCAGGGGAGACATGTCACACTGGGGGCCAACTGGTTCACTTCTAAGGGTAATAGGAATCCCAGTTTTGGCCGCTTGATGTATGTCCCCAAATCGGTTTTCCAGGATTATTTATGCCTCCATACTTGGCACTTATAGGGTGGTCGCCAACGGCTTTTCTCCATTAACAATCCCATCAGGTAACTTTGAGAGCCACTTCCATGAGATGGCTGTGTTGACAACTCAGAGTTCCACCACAAGGACTGACTCAGAGTCTGAAAAAATTACAGCTCACGGATGGAGGGCAACAGGTGAAAGGCTGATGTCAGACTTTGCAATGTTCACCACTCTGGCTTTGATTACAGCAGGTAGATGTGTGGCACTGAAATGGGAGAGTTCCCTGACACCCCTTGCAAGATGTTCAACAGGGATGTGGCTTGCCTGTTCAGTTTCCCTGCTGCTGAAACCCTTTGCAGGAGGGAGAACATTCAGATGGGCAAATGCAGAGGCTGGGGTAAGTGCTTAGGGCTTCAGCCCCGTGGTAGTGTCTAGGGGTGGGAACTGCAAACCCAGTGTTGCAAAGCTCTTTAAGCTTTGCTGTCCACAGATGGCTTGAGTGTTAACCAGCTCAATAGACCCTCTGCCTTTTTACAAGGGCATTGAGGGCCAGTGTGACAGCTTTCTGTATCTCAAGTTTTTTGTCCAGTATCCCAGAAAAACTGGGTCGTACACATGCTTGAAGGATGACTGTGAGGTTTTATTGAGTGGTGGAGCTGGCTTTCAGTGGGATCAATGGGAAGATGGAAGCAGGGGATGGAATGGGAAGGTGATCTTCCCCTGGAATTGGGCTGCCCAGTGGTGGGACTCCTCTCTGATGGCCCCCAGCGGAACTCCTCTCGGTGTTTAGATATTCCTCCTCTTTTTTCTGTCTCTGCCACGTCGTTTGGCTGTCTGCCTGCTGATCTGATGGTTTGCTGGTCTGCTTCTGGAGCCCCGGGCTTGGGGTTTATATGAGTGCATAATAGGGGGCATGGCAGGCCAAAGGGAAACTCTCTGGGCATGAAAACAGGAATGTCTGTCCCCATCTAGGGCTGTGGGTCTTCCGGTTTGAGGGTGGGGCCTTTGCCAGGGAACCACCCTCTTCTACCAGTATTTCGATCTCCTGTCTGTATCATCACCCTTGTGCAATTGCTCATGGTTAGACTACTGCCCTATTGCCTTAGTAAATACCCTATAGCCACTGTCCCCATAGACACGGCCTGTAAATACTTTGTGTAAAAGACTTGCCTTTGTCTAATTATAAGCCAGATGCTGTGAGGGTCCACCAGCCAATGGTTCATACACAAAGGAAGCTTTCTCTTTTTCTAACCAAGTGACTGCCTTGGCCCATAGAGAAATGCCTGTTAATGCCTTCTTTCTGCTCCTTACTAGCTCTCCAAAAAATTGGAGAAGGCCTGGTTACCATTAGACAGCATGGCCTATGCTACTAGGTAAGGTGACTTCGCTTCAGAAGCAAAACATTCATTCTCTAGTGTGCTTTCACTTTACTCTGGCAGTATACACATGTTAAGTGGACAGGCAAGGAAATCCTCCCTCTTTCTTTTCTTGCTTTTCCACCAGTGCCTTCCTGGGTAGGAAGGCAGAGTAGAAAATGTCACACTGAGGGCCAATTCATTTAGTTCTAAGGATAAGTAATAGGAGTCCCAATTTTGGCCTCCCACTTGAAGTATGTCCCCAAACCAGTTTTCCAGGAAGATTTATCATCTGGATAACAAAGCTGGTGTTTTGATCCCATTTGACCCAAGTATTTGTGTTTATATTTGATTGGCAAAAGCCCTGGAGGGAAAGAAGATGCCTTCAACCTAAGCTTTACCCATGACATTAGTAACATCACTCTGACTTCACACCTGCTGCGGATGCTGGACCGCAGCCTCTTCTCAGAGCATCTCCGAGTAGTATTCTGTGAGACTTGTGCTCAGAAACCAGTCCCTTTCTGCTTCAGTCTCCTCATGGCAAAGTACCGTCCACAGTCTTTCAAGGGAAGCGTTTCCCCATACGTACGTGCTGTTGCAGGCCCTTCCCCTGATTCTCTTCAAGGCCACTGTGGTACTGCCTTCCTCACACTGCTGTTGGTCCTTGCACAGAAATGGGAAGTTTGTCTTCACGTTTATTCTGGGTAGACTTAGGCATCTTGTTTCCAAGGATCACTTCTTATGATCCAGATCTCATGATGGAAGATGCTTCAATGAAAAACATTGGTAATTTCTGCTAACATTTTTCCTTTCTATATCTGGTCAATCTAATCTTTTAGATCCTTAGGAAATTAGTGTCTAATAGGTTCTAGGCTATTACCTTCATTTTCCATTCCCCTTCTGTGGTCATTGAAAGAGACCCTCCTGCTTGAGCCCTATTTGTGATTAACCCCCTAAATCGTGATAACTCTGAATCTCTACTTGAGTTCACCAGATCTATCCTGGCTACAGATTTGATTTGTATAAATTTGGTAGCTGTATTAAATAGGATTAGGCCAAGTATGCTGTAGTAATAAACAACCCCAAACCACAGTTCCCATAACAACAAACTGGCAGAAGTAGAGAAAGAAGAATTGGGAATGCTAGAAGTTCACAAAATCATAGAACCTCTTCTTGATCATTCAAAGGGGAATTTTCAGGCATTTCCTACTAGAGTTAATATTAGGATAAACAGATACTTGTACCATTTGATTAACATCCAAAACACACTGGGATCGCAGAGATACAGAGACATCATAAATACATTCAAGAAAATTTACACTTAGCTTACGTATGTATTTATATGCTACCTGATGCTCAAAAAACTTTGAGATAGCTTACAGCACAAATATAAACAATAAAATAAAGACCAAATAAGAACAAAGACAAACAGAAAAGTAGAAAATCTAGACCATGACAAAGAAGAAAACTGATGTATAAAGGCCAACATAAATACAACAAAACAGTTCAAATTGGCTCCTGAGCTTCTTAGCGTTGCAAAGCAAAAGTGTCATAATTATTATTAACTAAACAAATAAAAAGACAGCTTCAGAATCTCCATTCTTTCAGCTAAGCAAACTTGAACCAAACATAGAATTTAGACTCTTCCTTGTCAGCCAAGCTTTTGTTAGATTTTGAATAGCAAACAGTTCCAAGTTGCATTCATTGATGAATAATCCTGAGTAGTTGGTGTTTGCAAAGGTTTTTGAGAGCAGACTTGTAAGCTCCAAATCCTGATGGAAAGATAACGTTGATTAGCTTCCCCCAGGTATTTTGCCTGCCATCTGCAAACCAGAGGTTTCCATACTAGGGGCTTTGGGACAAATTCCAGCAGACAAAAGGCCTCAATTGATTTATCAAAGTGCTCCTTTATGAAGCGTTTGCATGAGATTGTTTAGAATTGAAAATTATTCCAATGGGTTGCCCAACCTGTCTGCTAAAAAAACATAGTGAAAGCTTGATACTACTACTATTTAATCACTGATGTGGGGTGTCCCAGCTCCTAGGTAATCTATTAGGTTGAAATAGCACCAAAATATTCTCCCTCAAATCTCAAATTAAGTAATTTTCTCTTCACTTGAAAGTAAAATTGATAGAAACCAGTTGAAATTTGGAAGTGGTAGCCAATGATGACCATTTTGGTTTTGAACTTGTTTTTTCATGTTAACGGAGGGTTGGATCTAACTGTTGAGGTCATCTCTGATTTGTAACAATGAAACAATATTGTCAATGTATATAATTTGTCAATGTGTTACCATCTTTTCTTTATTGCATCAGAATCTGCAGCTTGTTCATTTAAGGATGGTTTTATTTTGTAAAATTATAAGCTAAAAATAAGAGACACCAGAATACAATCTAGTTTAGAGCCCTCAAAAGTATTATATAATTTGTCAGAGAGTTTTACTTAACACTCATTTTTATGCAGTATCAAGATACGGGGATGCAGACTCAATATGGAAACATTACATAGGAGTTTTGTTATATAGTAGTTTGCCCCATATACAGTATCTGTTACAGGTCTAATATAGATTAAAAGTCCAAAAGAATTGGAAGTCACCATATGAATGTTTAATTGTAATAAGAATTATTGGCTGGGCATGACGGCTTACGCTTTTATTTCCAGCACTTTGGAAGGTCAAGGCAGGCAGATCACTTGAGGACAGGAGTTCAAGACCAGTCTCACCAACATGGCAAAACCTTGTCTCTACCAAAAAATACAAAAATTAGCCAGATGCGGCAGCACGTGCTTGTAGTCACAGCTTCGAGAGGTTGAGAACAGAGAATTTCTTGATCCTGGGAGGCAGAGGTTGTAGTGAGCCAAGATCACACCACTGCACTCCAGCCTGGGCAATAGAGTGAGACTTAGTCTCAAAAAAAAAAAAAAAAATTGATACTGACTAGAGTCCGCCAATCAGAACATGGTTCAAAAAATTATGGTTTCACCTTTTGAGCAGGATGTAATAAATTGTTGTTCCCATTGCCACAGTCAGACAAGCCCATACAAATTACCAAAAAAAAACCACAATTTTTTTGAAGAATCAAAGATCTTTGGAAGCAATGAGAACTGCAACAACTAAAGCTACGGAGAGAGAAAACCATTTCAAGGTGATCTGATGAACACGTCATTTTTTTCCCCATTGGAAGCATTGGACAAATTTAGATGTGAGATGAAAATTGCCTTGTCTAAGACGCAGGGCACCTGCACAAGTAAAGACAAACAGGCAATGCTTTTGGCAGTAACACAGACTTAAAGTTACCCATTAGAAAACTTAGAATACTTCAAAGCATGGCCACTTGGGACATTTACCTAGTTTGGGGTAGATAAGAAAGCCTAATGAACCACATAGAAATCTTTAAAGTATATAATTTTACATGTGGTACTAAGAAAGACCCATAAGAGCAGGGCTCAAGACATTTCCCATATTTAGAATTTGCGTGGAAAGTAAGATTAAAGAGCTATACTGACAAGCTGTGAAGGTAAGGACTGAATCACCCACTGTTTTCAGGACAAATGCTTTCCATCACAAACCTAAGAGCCATACCTGGCAAACAGAAGATAATCAAAGGAATGAAGCCATATTATCAATGTATACAATCATGTTACCTTCTTTTCTTAATTGTATCAGCATCTGTAACTTGTTCATCTAAGGATGGCTTTATTTAGTAAAATTATAAGCTAAAAATAAGAGACACCAGAATGCAGTCTAGTTTAGAGCTCTCAAAAGTATTCTATAGTTTGTCAGACAGCTTTACCCAACCCTTATTTTTACGGTAGAACTGGGTTTTACAACTGCAACTCAGCCCAGACTTAGTTCAATTCCTGATTATATTAAAGTAATTAATGACTGACCCTTTCCCTTTCTGCCTAACAGATCAAAAGGCACCACTCTTGGTATAGAAGTTCATCTCATTGGGAGAATCTGTGGTTCTTTTTTTCTTATTTGTTATTTTTTTATTTTATTAAACTTTAAGTTCTGGGATACACGTGCAGAACATGCAGGTTTGTTACATAGGTGGTTTGCTGCATCCATTCCCCCTGTCATCGATGTTAGGTATTTCTCCTAATGTTAGCCCTCCCCAATCCCCCCACCACCTGCTATTCCTCCCCTAACTCCCCAACTCCCTGACAGGCCCCAGTGTGTGATGTTCTACTTCCAGTGTCCATGTGTTCTCATTGTTCAACACCCACTTATGAGTGAGAACATGTAGTATTTGGTTTCCTGTTCTTGTATCAGTTTGCTGAGAATGATGGTTTCCAGCTTCATTCATGCTGCTGAAAAGGACATGAACTCATCCTTTTTTATGGCTGCATAGTATTCCATGGTGTATATGTGCCACATTTTCTTTATCCAGTCTATCTTTGATGGCCATTTGGGTTGGTTCCAAGTCTTTGCTCTTGTGAACAGTGCCGCAATAAACATACATGTGCATGTGTCTTTATAGTTGAAAGTTTTATACTCCTTTGGGTATATTCCCAGTAATGCGATTGCTGGGTCAGATGGTATTTCTATTTCTAGATTCTTGAGGAATCACCACACTGTCTTCCACAATGGCGGAACTAATTTGCACTCTCACCAACAGTGTAAAAGTGTTCCTATTTCTCTACATCCTTTTCAGCATCTATTGTCTCCAGATTTTTTAACGATTGCTATTTTAGCTGGCATGAGATGGTATCTCAATGTAGTTTTGATTTGCATTTCTCTAATGACCAGTGATGATGAGCATTTTTTTTCATATTTGTTGACTTCATAAATGTCTTCTTTTGAGAAGGGTCTCTTCATATCCTTCACCCACTTTTTGATGAGGTTGTTTGTTTTTTTCTTGTAAATTTGTTTGGGGGTATCATGCTACCTGTCCTCAAACTATACTACAGAGCTACAGTAATCAAAACAGCATGGTACTGGTACCAAAACAGAGATATAGACCAATGGAACAGAACAGAGGCCTCAGAAGTAACACAACACATCTACGACTATACGATCTTTGACAAACCTGACAAAAACAAGCAATGGGGAAAGGATTCTCTATTTAATAAATGGTGTTGGGAAAACTGGCTAGCCATATGCAGAAAGCTGAAACTGGATCCTTTCCTTACACATTATAAAAACATTAACTCCAGATGGATTAAAGATTTAAACATGCCACAAAGAGAATAAAATACCTAGGAATACAACTAACAAGGAACGTAAAGGAACTCTTCAAGGAGAACTACAAGCCACTGCTCAACGAAATAAGAGAGGACACAAACAGGTGGAGAAACATTCTATGTTCATGGTTAGGAAGAATCAATATCGTGAAAATGGCCATACTGCCCAAAGTAATTTACAGATTCAATGCTACCCCCATCAAGCTACCAATGACCTTCTTCACAGAACTGGAAAAAACCACCTTAAACTTCATATGGAACCAAAAGAGAACCCACATAGCCAAGTCAATTCTAAGCAAAAAGAGCAAAGCAGGAGGCATCACACTACCGGACTTCAAATTATACTACAAGGCTACAGTAATCAAAACAGCATGGTACTGGTACCAAAACAGAGATATAGACCAATGGAACAGAACAGAGGTCTCGGAGGCAACACAACATATCTACAACCACCTGATCTTTGACAAACCAGACAAAAATAAGCAATGGGGAAAGGATTCCCTGTTTAAAAAATGGTGTTGGGAAAACTGGCTAGCCAGGTGCAGAAAGCAGAAACTGTATCCCTTCCTGACACCTTAAACTAAAACTAACTCCAGATGGATTAAAGACTTAAACATAAGACCTAACACCATAAAAACCCTAGAAGAAAATCTAGGCAAAACCATTCAGGACATAGGCGTAGGCAAGGATTTCATGACCAAAACACCAAAAGCATTGACAACAAAAGCCAAAATAGACGAATGGGACCTAATCAAACTCCACAGCTTCTGCACAGCAAAAGAAACAGTCATTAGAGTGAATCAGCAACCAACAGAATGGAAAAAAATTTTTGCTTTTTACCCATCTGACAAAGGGCTGATATCCAGAATTTACAAAGAACTAAAACAGGTTTACAAGAAAGAAACTAACAAGCCCATTCAAAAGTGGGCAAAGGATATGAACAGATACTTTACAAAAGAAGACATTCATGAGGCCAACAAACATATGAAAAAATGCTCATCATCACTGATCATCAGAGAAATGCAAATCAAAACTACATTGAGATACCATCTCACGCCAGTTAGAATGGTGATCATTAAAAAATCTGGAGACAAAAGATGCTGGAGAGGATGTGGAGAAATAGGAACACTTTTACACTGTTGGTGGGAGTGTAAATTAGTTCAACCATTGTGGAAGACAGTGTGGCGATTCCTCAAGGACCTAGAAATAGAAATTCCATTTGACCCAGCAATCCCATTACTGGGTATATATCCAAAGGATTACAAATCGTTCTACTATAAGGACACGTGCACACGAATGTTCATTGCAGCACTGTTTACAGTAGCAAAGACCTGGAACCAACCCAAATGCCCATCAATGATAGACTGGACAGGGAAAATGTGGCACATATACACCATGGAATATTATGCAGCCATCAAAAACGATGAGTTTGGGTCCTTTGTAGGGACATGGATGAACCTGGAAACCATCATTCTCAGCAAACTCACAGAAGAGCAGAAGATCAAACACCGCATGTTCTCACTCATAGGTGGGTGTTGAACAATGAGAACACATGGACACAGGGAGGGGAGCACTACACACTGGGGTCAGTTGGGAGGAAATAGGGGAGGGACGGTGGGGGGTGGGGAGCTGGGGAGAGATAGCAAGGGGAGAGATGCCAGAGGTAGGTGACGGGGAGGAAGGCAGCAAATCACACTGCCACGTGTGTACCTATGCAACAATCTTGCATGTTCTTCACATGTACCCCAAAACCTAAAATGCAATAAAATAAATAAATGGGAAAAAAAAAGATTTAAACATAAGACCTAACACCATAAAAACCCTAGAAGAAAACCTAGGCAACACCATTCAGTACATATGCATAGGCAAGGATTTCATGACTAAAACACCAAAAGCAGTGTTAACAAAAGCCAAAATAGACACATGGGATCTAAGTAAACTTAAGAGCTTCTGCACAGCAAAAGAAACTATCATTAGAGTGAACCAGCAACCAACAGAATGGGAAAAAATTTTTGCAATCTACCCATCTGACAAAGGGCATCTGTGTCCTTTTGTATGCAATGTACATTCTACAATAGAGGCACACCCAGAAATAAATCAGATATTGGAGTTAGAAGTTCAGGATTCTAAAATAAGTACAATTAATATTTTCAAGGAAACAAAGGAAAAGATGAACAGAAGAAATTAAAGTATGGATAAATTTAATAAGCAATTTAAATTTTTTTAAACAGTATTAAACAGGTATTGTAGAAACAAAATGTACAATGTTTGAAATTAGAAACTCATCAAATGGACTTAGCAACAGTTAAGGTGTTTTTGATCCAAGTATTTTACTGTTTCCAAACTGAGAGAGAAAAAAGTAAAAAGGAACAAAAAACTGTAAGAGGCATGCAGAGCATGTCAAAAAGGCTTACATATATATGACTGACATTTTAGAAAAAGCAAAAAGAGGAAATGGCTCAGAAGCAACATTGGAAGAAATAATGACAGAATTTTCAGAAGCAGGTGACGATCACATAGATTTAAAAGCTTAATGAAACCCAAGCAAGATAAATACAAAGCAAAGCACATGATGGCCAAACAGCTGAAAAACTAGGAGCAGAGAGAACATCTCAAAAGCACCCAGAGAAAAATAGACAAGTATTCTCAAAAGAGCAACAATAAGAATTATAACTGACTTCTCGACAGAAATGATGGAAGCCCAGAGAAAATGGAACAAGGAAACAGAAGACAGCTAAAGTGCTGAAAGAAGGAAATACCAAACAGAATTTTGTACCCAGTGAAAAGACACTTTAAACTGAAAGAAAAATATTTTTTAGGAAAGGAAACAGTAGAATTTATCATGACCAAGCATATACTACAAGAAAGACCAAAAAAACAAAAAAAATGTTCTTTAGGGAAAAAAAAAATCATTCAGAAGAAGCCATGAAAATGTAAGAAAGAATAAAGAACACTGGAACATATAACTATGTGGGCAAATATAAATTAATATTGATTCTTCAAAACAATAATTGCAATATTTTGTCTTTTCAAATACAGTTGACCCTTAAACAACACAGGTTTGAACTGTGAAGATTCACTTACACGTGGATTTTCTTCTGCCTCTGCCACCCTTGAGACAGGAAGATCTACCCTTTCTCTTCCTCCCCTTCCTTAGCCTATGCAATGCAAAGGTATGAAGATAAAGGACTTCATGATAATCCACTTCCACTTAATGAATAGTAAATACATCTTCTTTTCCTCAGAATTTTCTTAAAAACATTTCCTTTTCCCTAGCTTACTCTATTGGAAGAACACTGTATATAGATAGCATACAAAATACGTGCTAATCAATGGTTTATATTATTGGTAGTGCTTCCAGTCAACGGTGAACTATTAGTAGTTACATTTCTGGGAAGTCATAAATCATACACAGGTTTTTGGCTACACAAGGGATCAGTGCCCCTAGTCCTTGCCTTGTCCAAGGTTCAACTATAGATGTAAAACTAAAATTGATGACAAATGTAATGTATTGCAAAGGGAAGTAAATAGACTTAAAAGGTTCTAGCAGCGCTGTGGAGAAAGTGGTAAAAGTGACAGTCTGTTTTGACCATAATAAATTAAGGCTACATGTCATAAACTCCAGGGTAATCACTAAAATATAGCTTTAAAATGTTCATAGAAGAAAAAAATGGAATAATAAAAATATGTTATTAATCTATTATAAGTCCAAAAAAGCATTAAAAAAAGACAAAGGAAAACAGGTGAGCCAAAGAGCAAGGAACAGAAGGTCAGATATATACATGATTGCAATCTGATACATGATTATATCAGTAATTACATTAAATGCTGGCTATATTCTTCAAGTAAAAGATTAAGATTGTCAGACTAGATAACACAATATAGATTTGCAAGTTGTTTAACTAAAAGAACTACAAGGAATGCTATTATTGGGTCCCAGCCTTAGAAGGTCTAAGTGCTCATATTTGACATAGTTGATCTAGAATTACTAAGTTGGGAGGTGAACTATTAACTATTCAAGCCCAGGAAAATGATATTGATCTGAGCCAGATTTAGTAAATATTTAAAAGTTCTGAGATGTCTGACTATATCTAGTTCGTATTGCTTTAGAACTTAATCTAATATAGTATAATGTTTTATAAACAGAGGAATTGATTAAGAATTCAAACATTTTAGGTAAACTGTGATATCTTCTGGGACATTAGATTCATTGCATGTTTGTTAAAGGAAGGCACATCCATACCAATCCCCCAAAATGAAAAACTGCAGTGGGAAAAGCATGTCTGGTCTCCCCCCATGTCTAAGAAGACTTGAGAGTAAGGACGAAGCCACTGAGTGCCTCACTGGCTGTCTGGTTGGAAACCTCTGCACCCAGGACGAAATGCTCTCAAGACATTCCTTTAATTATGGCTTTAAACAAGAAGCTGGAGAACGAAGGCTGCAAACATTGTTATACTCAACGAAAAGCCCAGTTTCTGCCTCAGAGAAAACTAAACAACTATGTCATGTCTCATGAAATAGCTTCTAAGTAGTAAAGTGTCTAGGGTAGAGAACGAAGGAAGAAGCCTACCCCTTCTAAAAATGTTCAGTATCTTGATGAATATGAGCCTAAGGAATTAAAGAGGACTGAAAAGGGCGTTTCTTTCCCCCCTGGCAGCTCCTCAACACTAGAGCTCCGCAAAAAAAAAAATTGCAAAGGAGCTGCTTCTCTGAGTTCGTCAGGTGTGGCCCCTCGCGTGGAAATGATTGTGTCAGTAAGACTGGATTATTCTGGTTTCAATGGCTGCATTTGTTATCTGAAATCTGAGCACTGCATCACACGTAAATTATTTTACTGTAGGCTAATTTACTGAAAATCGGTAATCCTGTAACATAAAAATCCTACGGTTTTGTCTTTATTTGATTATTCAGGGAACACACCAAAATCTTTCAATGCCTCACAGACATCATTCTGAACAATAGTTATCAACAGCACCAAGAAGGAAAATACGATTAGTTAGGCTTTCAAAACCTTCAGATTAATGAACTCTGGATGGGCATGGATTAATCAGAGTTTATTCAAATGTTACTGAATATCTGTATATGCTATCTACATTTACCTAAATTATTTATTTTAAGTCTTATGGCCTTTAGTTACATTCTGTTATTCCAGTTTTACCAAAGAGCTAATTGAAATTCTAAGCGGTTACACTATCTGTTTAAGGCCACAGAGCTAGTAATAAGGATTTAGACCAGGACTTCTGAATCTAAGCACAATATTCTTTCTGCCACTCCTCTTGTTTGTCCACAATCTTTATATTTTTCATCTCTAATAACCATAAATAACAGCATGATAATTCAGAGAGTGGTGCTTCTACACATCTTTCTAATCTCTGCCAGGTGATTCATTCTGTAAATGGATTTCTCTGAAATTATTGACAAATAAAATCCAAAATGCCAAAATGAGTTTATCAACACGGTAATGAGTTTACAAGACAATAGTAATAATGATAAAGTTGGGTGAAGATAGGGCTTGAATGTAGGCATTCATACAGCAAGAAAGTCTGCTTTGAGAGTTTTCTTGGTTCTTTCTAAATTTCAATGACCAGAAACTTATTTTGGGGGCAAGGCCAGAAAGTACACAAATGTGTTTTGGCCTGCGGGGGAGTGTGGGTGATGATCATGTGACCTCACTCATATGTAGGTATGAGTGTCAGTCTCTGGATATTTAACAAGATCATCAATTTAGATCCACATGATCCAAGGGCAGATGGTCCTGATGGTTAAGGCAGAAGGCAACTGGAAAAACAAACTGGAACTGATGAAGGAAAGATGGCTCAAGGCTCAGCTTTTCCTGTAAAGTGGCAAGTGAGTTTAGCATTCATGAAAATTTCCAGTGCTGGCTGGCATCCAGAGGGACCCAGGGAGTGCATTCTTCTCACCTGTGCCACCTCCTTGCTCTGGCTGGGGCATGAGTTGCCCTCTGACCCTGACCTGGTGCAGCACTGCCCCATGTTGAGGTCCGTGCCCCTCTGTCCTCATCTGCTGTGCTCAGAGATGCCCCTTCTGTGCTGCTCTTAAGGGTGCCTGCCAACTATGCTGCCAGGAAATGTGGGCACCAGGAAGAACTGGTTCAGAAAGTTGGGGAAAGCAGAAGGCAGAGAAAAACCCCATGCCCTTAAGGGCAGGGAGCAGGGGAAGAGGGTGGGCAGAATGGAGATGATAGCTGGGAGCCCAGCAAAGGCACCATGCCCTCCTTCTCACCTCCTCAAGCCACGAGTAACCCCCATATTGGGTACTGGCCTTTTCCGGGCTTTCCCCAGCTCTATCTAATCACATAGCTCAAAGGTTCTTGGGGACCTTCTAACTCAATCTCATTTAATTGAAGAGAAAAGCAGACTCAGAGAAACGAGATTCCTGTGGTCATCCTGAATTAGCCAAGGCCTGGGAATCAGGATGTGAGAGTCTAGTCCTTCCATATGCCAGTAGTTTTGCTACATCATTCTGACTAGGTTGATCTGTTTTGCCAAGAACATCCCAACTCCTGTCTACTCACTCTCCCTTTCACCCTCTCTACCCATTCTTAATTCTGTTTAGTTCGTGAGTCGAAGCCTCACTCAGTTTACTCCTTCCTTCAGCAAACATTGTCCTTGAGCACCTTGATGGGATAGGCACACAGCAAACCAAGTCTCTGCCCACCTGGAGTAACCTTCTAGTAATGGACTTACATTCTCCTACAGCCAACATGCCAGAGGGCTTCTTCAACATCTCCTAACTCCATTCATTCATTCACTTTATAAATAGTTTCTGAAAACTCATCTGTATTTTTAATTTTAATTTTAACCAGAACACTTTAATTTCCTTCCCTTCTCCTTCAAATCTCCCAATACTAAATGACTTAAGTATTATTTGAAGTAACAATTCTCTTCACTCTCATAAGACTTTGAGTGCTTTGGTGAAAACCCCACAACGACCTCAGGCCTTCTTAGCATGTCTTAGGAAAGGAGGTTATACTGCCTTTTCCCAGTTTTTAAGCCCAAAACGGCAAGGATGGGAGGTGCATGTTGAATCAGCTGTATGAGAAACAAGTATGAATGGAACATGTACACACAAGACAGAAAATGTGTGATGGTTGGGCTGGATGGCTGTGGAGAGTTTCCAGGGACATTCCCACTGACAGCCAGATGCGCAGAGATCAGGTTGAAGTCCACAGATGAACAGAACCACCAGGGAAGGAAGCACAACCCCAAAAGGTGTAAACCAAGGCTCGCTCTGGCAAATGAGAACTCATGAGGCACCCAAACTTCTTTTCACAATCTTGAGCAGTGGAATGTGTGTGTTCGTTTGTTCTATTTAATAGTGGGCTATCTAAATCTGTTGTCTCTTTCCTTTTTAAAAAAATTATTTGTTTTGTGTTCTTTTCTTCTCAGAAAACCAAAGGAACCTGCTTTACTGTGCACCTGTGGTCCTTCAAAGGCCAGAGTAGAATCTGCTATGCTTTATAAGCAAACAAGAAAAGGTGAGTAGCTGGTAGCTAAGAACTTGGACTTTGGGATAAGACAGGCCTGGGTTTAAATCCTAGCCCTGTCGCTTTCACTCTGTGATGCTGGGGAAAAATGTTTTTGCTTTCTCATATGTGAAATGAATGCATTGGGTATCCTGAACATGTCACCTTTATATGTCCAGCATGTCAGTCAGGTTTTGGTCATGGAAACAGAGCTGCTGTAAACATTATGGGAATAAGGGATTTTGTTCAGGATTAGACCATGCACAGATGTAGGAGGAGACATGGAAGGGGTGTTGGAGGATTGGTCACTGTGCGGTCTGCATCCTGAGTCAGTGGTGAGGCTAGACATGATCAAGTTTCCAGGAGAATCAGAGAAACCAAGCAAGACAGCAGTGGGAAGTGAGACCACTGAGGTTAAGCTTGGGAGGGGTTCCTCCAGGCTGCTGCATCGGTCAAATCCACAGCTAATTGATTGGTGGTGGCCTGAGGTGCTGCAGCTTAGCAGGGACAAGAGTGGAGGAGACAAGCTGGCCTCAGGGCAAGCCGGGAACCTCTCCATCCATCCATGACTGTCTGGCTGTGACAGTGGTTAGAGAGAAGAGGCTTCAGCTGAGCTCCCAGAATCTCAAATCCCCCACAAGTCTCTCTTTTGGCTAACTCTAAACTGGTACCATAGAGGAAATGGATTCTGAAAACTTGGTCTCCAACCTTAGACAGGTTGAATAGTATTTCCTCTTCTGCTTCTTCTGTAACTGAATTTGCCTGGAGAAGCAGCCCTCTCACTCTGGTTTGAGTGGGGCTCACTTCAGCACTACCTTTTCCTCCTTTTGGCCCCAGGGATGGGCATGAGACTCGCCTGGTCAGCTGAATGTCACATACCTATGACCATCAATTGGCTCAGCGATGGACTCATGACACCATCACAGCAATGAGACCCTGTTAGGGAAATTTGTCAGAACCATACAAAGAAATAACTCCACTCTTCCATAGAGATGGGACATAAGCGTGGACTAACTGGTGCCCAACTTGCCATTAAGAGAGTGTCTCTGAGAAGAGAGAGGAAACCTCGGGAAAGCAAAGTCTAAGGAAGGTGAGTAAGGACAAGTCCAGTTGACATCATATGAATCACCTGTACCTGGAAATCAAGGCATAGCTGGATTCAAGGCCAAGAAAAATGTGGAAGCTAGCTTGAATCAGGTTCTATCACTTGTAGTTGAAAAGGTCCACATTAATGTGATAGAGTTAACAGAGGAGCAAGTAAGCAAGCTTTTGCCCTACAGTAAGTGCTCCAGGCATTTCAGCTGGTATTCTTATGATACAGACTTCCATTTCTAGCCCTTTCATTTCTACCACCTCTCTTCTGTGTCTTATGTAAAGTTCATTAAGGATTGTTCTGTTTGGAGACATCAAACCATATAAAATGACACCAGCAGGTCCCTTTCTGTCTGTCAGTGTCCACAAGCTCAACAACCAGTATCAGCAGATAAAAACAGCTAAGCTGGAGTCAGTGTCTTTAGGAAGAAACAGGGAAAGAGCTTACTTAGGAACTGTGGCTCATCCTCCAATATTCTGCATCCTATCACTCATTTCATGACAGTTTCTTCTTGGTCCTGAAGATGCCTCTTCATGGCTCCCTGCCTCTGTCTTTGTCTCTATCTCACTTATACTTTCCAACAAGGAGAACAGCAAGACCTTTGGATGAGAACCTCCAAAGGTCCTCAGTATCCTTAGGATCCTCTGAGTGCAGCACTAGAGAGACGAAGAGGAGGAGCTTTTGCAGGTTAAATGACTAATGAACGGCTTTGCCTTATATTTCCACTAGCAATGGGATTAGCTACAATTGAGAAGGAATGACTTCAGAACAACTGATCCCTAACTCCAAAATATGAGAAATTGAGATGCAGGGAGTAGTAACCACCTAGTTAATCAGTCAAAGTATATTTATAATGTCCACAGGGCACACAGCATAGAGCAGTTGTTCTCTGTCTCCATTGGGTTTTGACTAGGGAATGGGCTTAGGATAAAACACATGGGCTTTTGAGTAATAATTTGTAAGAAATTGTAGATAGTGACCACAGTTTAATGGCGTTAGATCAATTATGAAAAGTCACTGAAATACCTTCTCTGGAAAGTGTTAGAAACTCAAGCACAATGGCTTGGTTAAAGGCGGGTTGGGGAGAAACTTGAAGAATGTGGTCCAGTACAAGAATACCTCATGTACCCCCCAAGACAATGAATCCCTTTTCATGCATCTAGTGACATGAAGTAATCATAGCTCTTTATATAGGAACAATTTAGGAAACTTAGATTATTCACTTCTTTTGCCTTCTACCTGAGCATCAAGATCCTCTCTATGTCTCTGCCTCTCTCTATTTTCCACTTCTAGCTCCAGCTATTTTAAATCCCTCCTCCAACAGAGCTCATAACAAACATAAAACAATATTTGTTTTATGTTTACAGTAGATGTTCAAGCTAATATTTATGTAGGTTTAGCCCCAGAATTAAATTAAGGTTTGCTTCACTAACAGGGTGCCAAGAGACTTCACCTCTGTTTCCATGAGGGACTGAACAGTCTCTTGAGAAGGGACTCATCAAAATGGAAGAGTTGGCAATAAGAAGTTTAGCTTAATAACCAAGCACTGAAGTTACAGAGGAGAAAGCCTTCGAAGGGCAGTAGAGTGTCCAGGGGCAAGTTGGCAATTTTTGGCAGGAACTGAAGTGATGCCAGCAGAGGTAACAGTGCTCAGAGGGATCAGTAGTTCTCAGGAGGATCAGGGGACTCCCCAGTAGATCTGATTTGTTCAAGAGTACATGTGAGATTATCAGCTGGAGTTACAATTTTGGAGTGGCAGTAAGAAGCAGTGAATTTGAGGTCACTCAATTTGCAGGCCCCAAAGGGTGAAATGTTGAGAATTGGGTTCCACATGTATTTAACACCCCTTGTGTATTACCACAAATCCTATTTAACCTCTTATGCCCCCAAGGCTTTGGCGACCACGTCCCTGAAGACTTCATCAATCCTCAGCCACAAATCACCTGAGAGCAACTCACCCTGCTCCATACTATGAAGCTCCCTGATGTCACAGCACGGCGGGCCTGTGGCAACCCCTCAACACTTATGCATGATCCCAAAGAGCTAGAGGATTAACATCTATGGTGTAACGCTTGACCAGGGGGAAATGGAAACCACTTTCTTTTTGTTCCTCCAGGTGAACAGTTCAAAATGCATTTTATAAAGCTCCTGAAATAGTCCCATGGGTCAAGCAACGACTTGCTTCTAGTGGTGACCAACTCAATGACCTATCCTTGGGTTGACTCTCCCTCCTTTCCAGTTCACTTTTCCTGTCCCTCACTCCTGCACTTCAGCATCACGTCCTAAATAAACCACTCACACATCTGTCTTATTTCAGACTCCGTTTGGGGGAACTCGCAGTAAGAATTTGTCATTTTGAGTTAAACATTGTTCTCACCTTGAAGACATATTTCTATACCTGGAGATTTCTGAAGTTCTCTCCCTTTTCCTACCATCTACTTTGTGTTTGGTCTGACCTCCATATTCCAGAGCCCTGTGACATTTAGAGCCAGTACTGCTAGGGAAGTAGTTCAGTTGTGTTTTAAATGGTTCATCGATTTGTAATATCAATTGAGAACCAGGGGAATACACTCAGAGGCCAAGAAAACAATGTTAGCTAATATGTGCCGTAGAGTATGATCCCTTGGGTAAGGAAAAGTATATGCAAGTGACAGAGGAAAACTGAAAGTTGTAGCCCTTTCCTGGAACTTTAGATTTGAAATTAAAGTTTCTCTTCTTTTGCAAGAACTTCCTTTTGCAGATAATCAATCCGAAGTCCAGAATAGCTGGCCAATTTGCCCCAGTTGAGAATGGAGTGGCAAATAATTGAAGAGCTGAGGAATGTGTCTCCTTAACTAGTGCTCATTTCTTTTGAGACTATACAAAAAAAAAAAAGGAAGGATATGGATGAAGCCATTGGCTTATTCATGTCCCTGTTGATCATAGTGAGATTAATATATATAGGACATTGACACAAAGAGGATAATGACTCGATGGCTTACAGAATATTAGAGTTAGAGATGTTACCTTCTACTAAAGGAAGAATGTGTCAGATGCGGATCTCCGATTTAAAAAATACACCACACTTGCCTCAGTGAAGCAAGTCAACTTAGGTGCTGATACAGTGCCACTGCAGATGTACTGAGTTCATGAAATCAGATCCCACTGTCTCCATCTACCCCTACTGTATTCATCCTACTTTCTGTCTGTTCTGCTCTTTCCATTTGGTAACCTATTCGTGAAACACCTGTGTCTGGGCCCTTCAGCATCACTCCATGTTTTACTGCTGGTGTCCCTTTTCTTGGCACAGAACCTCTTAGGGCTGCTATCCTAGGAGCATGTGCCACTCGGGCTGGCTTAGTCCCAAGCTTCACTCATGTCCTGGCCCATGCCCCGGATGAGCAGAAAGGACAAACTCTGCACGACATCTCTGCAGGTGGCCGCAGAGCCCCCATCTGAGTCTTGCTGGTGGAGAGGAGCATGCTGCCTCACAAGACAGCCGTGTGGCTCCATTTGAAAACCTTGTTTAGAAGCTTTTCTTTTATTGCTTAGAATTTGCCTCACTGTAGCGTTTGTGCTTCTGTCCTGGTTCAGCCTTAGATAGCAGTGCAGCCTGGTGCTTGTGAAAGCTCTTACAATAGGCATTTCTGCTAGTGAGGATTTCTCAGACCCATCTCTATTCTTCACTTTTCTCAAGGCTCATATCAGACTCCTGGCTCTTCAAGGTTTCCTCATACGATAAAAGTTCTAAACGCTCCATTGTCTTAGTCATTGTCCTCTCTGTTCCGTCCCTGTTTGCCCTTCCAAGGTGCTGTGCCCGGAGATGACTTTGTCCTTCCTGCGGCAGTTCCCATGAGATGATTTACTTTTGGATCATATTGAATTTGTGGGTTAAATAAACTCATAGGTTTTTAACTAGCAAACGAAACCCAAATTCGATCTCTTGCCATAAATCATTTTTTGAATAGTAGAACAATAAATAAATGCAAAAATGAAGACTACTCAATATTTGAATATATTTTCAGCCCTAGTTTGAGCCAGGCATAGCTCATCCTGTGTACTTCACTAAGGACACTTCATATAATCAAGCAATTAGTACTATGATGTCATATCTCACAAGACCCACAGTACCACTTCCAATCTTTTCACCACCAAAAACCCTGAAGTCTTCATATTTTTTTTGAAAATCATATTTCTAACTACAGGATGGGATGTAAGAAAAGTTCAGATTAGGATAATTCTAAGGTCCTGACTATAACTGAAATCCTGACTTGTATGGAAAGGAATGGGGAATCATTCCTTCAAATTAGATTTTTGTGATAAAAAGAAAAAAGTTGGTAATCTATTCAAAATTTTAACAAAAAGAATTGCATTTTCTTTGGAAAATAATAGTGGATCCCCTTTTGCTTTTTTTATTTATGAATTGGGGTGTAATGGAGTTTAATTAAAATGATGTGAAACACACTTATATGAGTAATTTATCATGTTTGCTTCAAGGAATTGTCCTCTCTAACAACATTGTAAAATGGAACTGAATGGTAGCATGATGGGCCCTCTATCAGGAGAAGGCACAGAACAAGGCAGGAGGTCAGTGGTGAAAGGACTCCATGCTTAAACTCAAGAAATGTGGATCTTACTAGAGGTGACATGTGAACAGTGCAAGGTGCCTCGATGGACTTCATGGGGTCATGATGAGATATGAGAACACTGTGGAGAAAGAATGCAAATCCACAATATTAGGACAAATGTGAGAGGAGAAGGGATGCAGGCCATGAGGGAAAAAAATGACATCTAATTGAGTCTGAAAGGGAAGGTAGAATTTAAGTAAAGAACATTGTGTACATATGGGCACCATGTACTTTCTCATGGAGAGATGCCTTCTGAGAGTCCTACACAGATCCCTCTTCTTTGACTATCCCCTGTTAGCCAGCAGGTCATTTGGCCTCTTTAGTTGCCTCAATGCTGAGTGGTAGATTCAGCAGTCCCCAACCTTTTTGGGACCAGGGACTGGTTTCCTGGAAGGTAATTTTTCCACATACCAGGGAGGAGATGGTTTTCGGATGATTCAAGTGCATTACATTTATTGTGCACTTTATTTCTAATACTCTTACACTGTAACATATAATTAAATAATTATACAACTTGCCATAATGTAAAATCAGTGGGAGCCCTGAGCTTCTTTCCCTGCAACTAGATAGTCCCATCCGGGGGTGATGGGAGATAGTGACAGGTCATCAGGCATTAGATTCTCGTAAGGAGTGCACAACCCAGATCCTTCACATGTGCAGTTCGCAATAAGGTTCGAGCTCCTATGAGAATCTAATGCCTCCACTGAAATGACAGGAGATGGAGCTCGGGTAGTAATGAGAGCGATGGGGAGTGGCTGTCAATACAGACAAGTCTTTGCTGGCTTGCCCAGTGCTTACTGCCTGCTGTGCAGCCTGGTTCCTAACTGGCACTGGTCAGTGACCTGGGGTTGGGAATCCCTGGTAGACAAACAACAGAACAAAGCCAAGCCTCAAGGAGAGAGAGTTGTGTAGATGCCTACCTGCCTAGTCTGTGTTGTGAGGGCTAAATCACACAAGACCTACATTTAATTCCTTATGGGCTTAGGCTGTGAATTGATGTAAAGTCTCAAGAAACCAAGATGACGGGCCAGGAACCAAAGAGCAAAAGACCATAGCTATGGTGGGGCAGCACACAAAGTCAACCCCACCTGGACAGATGGTGACAACCTTATCAGTTCTGTTCTGTCATCCCATAAAGGTAAAGACTTGTGTTCTTTTTCCTAGTACAGTCCAGATGATATTGGCTGTGCTTAAGGAAAATTTGGACATGTGTGGGTGTGGCTGGAATTGACATTCATGAGGGCTTCTGTTTTTATTTGAAAGGGGCTGAGTAAGTATTTGTGAACATTGGATGCTGATGAAGAAAAAGAAACGGTGTCTAGTATCCTACCTGGCCTCATGGACCATGGCTAGAGGGTTTAGAGGCAAAGTCGAAGGAAGCTGCCATCATAAAGGGCTCTGTGAATGCTGTTTAGGTGGAAATGTGTGACAGAGCACTGGAAAGTATCTCATTGCATTACCTTGGCTCAGGCCATAGCATGACTCTTAACTAACACCTTAAGATGATGTTCCCCATGGCATAAGTACTGGTGTTAAAATGGAGGTTAACCTTACTGATGGCATGGTTAAGATTCTCCTGCATGACTTTGGAAGCTGAAGACACTAATCAGGAGAACTAGAGCAGGAAAGAGAAAATAGGACTGGGGCTAAGTAGTGACTGACAGATGAACACAGGAATGAATTCCAACAAGAACCCCAGTAAATGTCTAGGGAGTGGAGACTGTGCATGAGCAGGCCGGAATAAAAGCAGAAGATCTGGGTAGTTCCCTGTCATGGGTTCCTTTTACAGTCTCAGGAAAATGAAGGACTTTCAGCATTTTCACCGAGCACCAATCAATTCCCTCTACAAAAGACCAGATTGGAACAGCACCAAGGTTTAGAGATATTGGAGCAATACGATGACAGTGGGGTGGCCACTGAGAGCCAGCAAACTTCTTCACCACTTATATTCTCAGGCACTCCGGAAGACAAGAATCTGGCTTACTTGCTAAACTGTGCATGCTGCACAGAGAACAGTGGTAAAGCAACAAGGACTGGCTCTCAAATCTCTAGTAAAGGGAAAGGTGGTCATCTCTTTAGATGGCAAATTGAGTTTCTATAATGGGGTTTGCTCTGATGTTGAATTTCCACTCAGGCATCAAGACATTCTGTTATTTAAAGCCCTAGACAGGTAACATTTCTTTTGTGTGCAAGGCCTGGATGCTTCACTGAGCTCTCTTTTTCCACACACACTCATTTAAACGTTGGTCAAAATTATCCTTCATCATTTGAGTCTCCTGAGCAGGCAGAGGGGTCAATCGAGATAATCAGGAGAGACGAGGTGCACTTTCAGAAGTTGGAGCTGAGAAGCTGATGGAAGTATCTGTAAAGTCGATGAACGGCAGCACAAACTATAGGGGGAGAATTTCTGGAGGTAAAGGGGAATAGCCCTTTCCTCTTAAACCAAAATCATAGCACAGCTCCAGAGGCTTTACATGGAGAGTTCATTGGGATGTGAGCTCTAAGAGTGGCTAAGAATCCAACAAAAACCGCCATCTGCCAATCCAAAATTAAGACTCCTCTGTTTAGCACCAAGTAGAGAAAGCCAACCAGATTGACTTCTCAAACAAAGGACCTTGAAAGCATCACCTAAGAAAAGTGTGTCAGCATCCACAGATTCTGACACAGAGGATTCCTTACGTTCATTACTTACATTATTCCTGTTTATTTACACATAATGTTTAGATGTAAAATTCTTACAGTGAAAAGGGTGTATATGCTTTTAAAAAGGCACAACAGAGAAAAATTGAGCAGGTGGTGTCCTGGCCCACAGATAGCCTTGAAAAAGAGGATAGTCCTAAGAATTAGAATGAATTGGTGGTAGTTAAATAGAAAATAACACAACAAGCTGTATCCCAGAGGCCTGCCAGCGGTTGAATTGTCTTGACCAACAACGGGCAAGTGTGTGTGCTTTCTAATATAAAGCTCTGCCACAGTCCAGGGCAGAGGTAATGAGAAATGTAATAAGGCAGTAGGAACAGAACATAAAAGACAGTGAGATGCAAAACCAACTTGGGTCTAGGAACCAGGCCATATCCATTTCAGAATCTATGGTGCCTCAGTGGCACCTGGTACATAGTATAGGCTCTGTGTAAAATTTTCTATGGCAATGGGCTCTAGAGACTTTGGGAAAATGCTAATGTGAAAAACGTGTTTTCATTCTTTATAGGTAAGAGCCTCTATTTTTCCTACTTGCTTGCATCTGATAATGAAGAATATTAACAGAAACTGAAATTTGCTCATTTGAGTTTCTCTGTATAGAGTAGGTAGGTTCTCAACAGGGTGCCTCGTATATGTTTGCTAACCTAATGAATGAATAAGTGAATGAATAGATTAATGAATCAATGAACAAATTAAAGAATTAATCAATAAATCGATGAATGAATCATTCAGTTAATGAATCTTATTCATCTTATTCTAGAAAGGCTTATATCTAATGGAGTGAAAGAGCCCTGAACTTGGAGTCACAACCAGGATTTATGCTTAATGTATTCCTTGCACAAGCATTTTCTGAGCACTTGAGATGTATGCTAGGCTCTCTGCTACTACCATGACATGTAAGAATGATAGAGTTATAGTACAAACAAGACAAACTTCTTCTTTTGTGAAGAAGAGGGAAGACACATAATAATAATAATAATAATAATAATAATAAATATTAGTCCAGATAGCACAAAGGTATGCAGCATTGGGTAGGCAGCTAGTCTTTTATAGAGGAAGGTCAGGAAAGGACTCCCTGAAAGTGATATTGGAACAGAAATCTGCATAATGAGGAGGAGCAAAATAAAAGTCTGGTGTAAGAGCACTCTAGGCAGAAGGTACAGGAAGTGCAAAGGCCCTGAGAAAAAATTGGCCCAAATTGCCAATGTAGAGAAACAAGAATGTCCACTGTAGCTGGGACAGGAAGGGGAGGGGAGTGGGGTGCCATATAAGGTCAAAGCAGTAGGTGGGGCTTCCTTATTTTACCTGGTTATGAATTGGGGCAATAAGAACAATAGCTCACAGCTGTAGAGAGTTTACAATATGCCACGCATGATTGAACTGTCTTACTTAATCATCGCAAAAACCCAACAAGACAGGCAGAGTGATATTCAAATTATTTCACCACTAGTCATAAGCACCAACCAATCAGATAATGCCAGCCTTAACTATCCTCTGGCCATATAAGTGTAGATAGGCTTGATCTTGGGTACCATTATTTCTCTCACTAGGTTAGAAATCTGACTTTAGAGATGGGGTCATCGCCTCAGAATTATATAGCTGCCCATTTTATCACAAACTATATGTTGAAAATGGCAAGTCCTGCCTCTTATAAATGCTATCTAGGCAGCTGAGGGGATTATTTATGTAATGGGAAAATAGGTGATGTGGGATTTACTATCCATACTATAGAAGAAAGGGCACTATGCCAGGAGTATGAAATCATAGAACTATTCCCAGTACAAGACTTTGAGGAAATTGCTTTACCTCTCTGGTTGTCAGAAAACTTCTAGCCATGGGTAGTAAATGGGGATGCTACTGGAATCTTGTGGATAGAAACCAGGGGTGTGGCTAAACATCCTACAATGCACAGAACAAGCAGCACTACAATGAATCATCAGCACTGGGTTGAGAAATCCTGCTGTCGATCTCAGAGAGGTAACAGACATTGTGAGGTGTGACGTTAGGGAGTGGCGGGGACTACAGCAAACTTCAGAATGTGCACAGCACACTTGCTTTCTAAAGGCATTTCACATAAAAAATTTATAAACTTTGTGGACTGAAAAGTATACATATTCAGGCCAATTTCAGTATGTTATGGCCTTAACCAGACTTGGTTGCCCATAATTTTCTTTTAACAGATGAGGATAAAAGTCTCCTAGTCATACAGGCGTGTGTATGGTGGGGGGTGAGGGGGTGTGTGAACATATATCCATGCACACACATATATGCTCTTATACACACACACACACACACGTTGGCAAGAAGATTTATTTTTAAAGTGTTTGCAGAAAGTGAGGCCCTCATCCCCCTTAGAATCCAGTCCTGGTTTGTTCAATTCTGTGACTTTTCCCTCCTTCAATTACACCAACCCCTTTCTTCTTGTTCTGACTTGGGCAAAGATAAAGCCCAGCTGCTCTACTCCACCCATAAGAGGAGCTTCTGGCTTTAGTTTTGGTCCCTTCATATTGCCTAAAGCCCCTGGTAAAAAGGCACCCTCACTCACATTACTCCTTTAGCTTGTAGAGACAGACGGGCTAGAAGAGACAGGTCGGCCCCACATTTACAATGTGCCCACAAAGTTATTTATGGTTTGTTTATCCACTCAGTGTGGAGGAATTATGGCCTCTGACTTTCAGCTCCAGGGTGCATTAACAGATCTGGGGGGAAACTGGCAGTGTCAAGCTGCATAGTTGTACTGGGCTTTTCAGCCTCTCCCCATAAAGCAAACACAGCAACAATCCCAGACACGCAGGCACAATGGCACTTCCAGAGCAACACGGATAACTCCTTTAGTAAAGAAGGGGTGGGAAAGCCTGAAACAGGTGAGAAGGTGATGAAATTAGGAAAATGAAGTCCTCTGACCATCAGGCTCAGTGGATGGGTACAAGTGTGGCAGACATGCTGTAACAGATGTGGACCATGAGTTGGCACCATGATTTTAAGTACAGGAAAACCAAAGGTTGATGGGGCACCAAGGCAAAGCCTCCAAGGTCCTGCAAGCATCAGTGCATACTGCTGGAAGTACATTTCTGCAGTGATATAATGATCTGCATCAAGGCAGTACATTTCTGCAATAATATAACATAGGCATTTGAAAACCCTTGTACACTGGCTGGGAGCGGTGGGTCATGCCTGTAATCCTAACACTTTGGGAGGCCAAGTCGAGCAGATCACCTGAGGCCGGGAGTTTGAGACCAGCTTGACCAACATGGAGAAACCCCATCTCTACTAAAAATACAAAATTAGCCAGGCGTGGTGGCACATGCCTGTAATCCCAGCTACTTGGGAGGCTGAGGAAGGAGACTCACTTGAACCTGGGAGGCGGAGGTTGCAGTGAGCTGAGATCGTGCCATTGCTCTCCAGCCTGGGCAACAAGAGTGAAACTCCAGCTCAAAAAAGGAAAAAAGGAAAGAGAGAGAGAGAGAGAGAGAGAGAGAGGGAAGGGATGGAAGGAAGGGAGGGAGGGGAAGAAAGCAAAGCAAAGCAAGCAAGCAAGCAAAAAAAAGAAAGAAGGAAGGAAGGAAGGGAGGGAGGGAGGGAGGGAGGAAGGGAAGGAAAGAAAGAAAAGAAAGAAAGGAAACCCTTGTACACTACAAGCAACAGGACTGATGAAAAACTAGGTTAGGAGATTCTACCCAAAGCCTACCTAGGGACCAGGGCACAAACAAAAGCAGTCACTGGAAGCTCAGTGTTGGACATTAAAAATACCCAATGACAATTGGTAGACATGTTGGCAGCCCTTCATTCAGAGCAGGTCTGATGGGTGCCAGGCAATGCTGATGGTAATGGAGGTCTGAGCTGTTGGGTCTGCTCCTAATGTGGTCAAAGAACAACTGCAATTTGCCAGCAAGCATCTGGGGTGAACCTCTGCTGCTTCTCATAGCTGTAGATCAATCATTTCCACTCACACAATTCCACTGTGCAAATGTGACACAAATAAGTAGACATTTTTAAACAATGTGCATTTAAGTTCTTTTCATTTTTTACTGCCATGAATAATGCTGCTGTGAACAGTGTTATGCATCTAACACATATGCAAGAAATTTTTCCTGGGGTATGCACCTAAAAGTGAGATCACTGAGTCTTAGGGTATACAAATATTCAGCTTTTCAAGGAATGACAAACTGTTTTCCAAAGCAGACTCTTACCAGCAACTTATAAGTTCCTTTAACCTTTTTTCTCGCCAACCAGACTTCTTCATATGGCCAACTTAGAAGCTATAAAAGGGTATTTTATCTTAATTTGTATTTGTTGAATATTAGTAAGTCTAAACATTTTATATGCTTATTTTCCATTTGTATTTTCTCTTCTGTGAGATGCTGGCTTATTTCTCTATTGTTTACATTTTCTTTCATATATTTGTAGAAGTTCTTCATATATTCAATGGTTAAAATTTTGTTAGTTCTTGTATCAATAAAATAGCTTCTCATAATGTGTGGTTGGCTTTTCACTTTCTTTATATCTTTTAATAAAGAGACATTTTATTTTTATTATAGTCAAGGTATCCATAATTTTTTTCTGATTAGCCTTTCTGTGTCTTATTTAAGAAATTCTTACTTTGGGAGACTGAGGTGGGAGGATTGTTTGAGCCCAGGAGCTCAAGGCTGCAATGAGCTATCATTGCACCACTGCACTTCGGTCTGGGTGACAGATTGAGACCCTGTCTCTTACCAGAAACAAACAAACAAACAAACAAAGTTTCTTCCATATCTTAAGGACAGGAAACTTTATGTTTTACATTTTTTAACTGAAAAACAATCTAAATGAATAAAGAACCTAAATATCATAAGGATGTAATTTTTTCCCAAAGAGATTTACATGTTTAGTATAATTCTCATAGAAGAGTCCTAAATGATTTTTTTTTAAATTATCAAGTTTATTCTAAAATTTATGTGGAAGAACAAAATGCCAGGAATAGCCAAGACACTCCCCAAATAAAAGCATACAGTAACTGAACTTGCCCTGCCATATATTCTTACATGTATATATTATATACAGATAAAATGATACATAGCTATGCCCATATATGTGTATAATGTATATTTATATACATGTGTGTATAATTTATATCTTAACTGTATGTATTTAAGTATATATTATATATAACATTATATAAACCTAAAATGTACTTATAAATTTAATGATATTTGCATAATTGTACATGTATACATAAGTGTATATATAAGATATGTACATGCATAATCATATTTAAATGGACGAAATATGTGTTAATGTTATCAAATGCTCTTTGGCCTCTATCGAGATGGTTATATATAATTTTCTTATGTTCAGTTCATGTGATGAATTAGATTTCTAAATTTCTAGTGTGAAAATACTTGTTTTTTGAAGTAAACTCAATTTTATTATACTATACCATAGTTTATATGCCATTCACTTTATTTTGTTAATGTTTTGTGTAGACAATTTTACATCTATGCTTTTTCTTTCTTTTTTTTTTTAATTTTTCTTTTCTTTTTTTTTTTTATAAGCCTTGGTAGCCATAAATATATGGTGAACTGATATTCCTCTTCATAAAATCTAAATTTTTTTTTCTAAAAAAAAAAAAAAAAAAGAAGAAAGAAAGAAAGAATAAAAAGAATAAAAAAACAAAGAATGAAGGAGAGGAAGAAAGAGAAAGAGGAAGAAGGAGAGAGAACGGGGGTGTTGCTTTATTGCCCAGGCTAGAATACAGCATAAAAATGGGTATGCCTATAATTGTGCTTAATAATTAAGACATGAAAAAAAATTAGGGAAGAAAATAACAAACAAGCAGCCAATCAACATTTCATTTAAACCTGTAAATAGATGTGATGTGGTACTGATCATATCAGTGTATATTTTGTGTATTTAAAGTGGAGAGTTCAATAAATGTTAATTAAGTTTACTTGTTCTGGATCTGAGTTCAAATTCTGGATATCGTTGTTAATTTTCTGTCTCATTGATCTGTCTAATATTGATGTTGAAGTCTCCCACTATTATTGTGTGGGAGTCTAAGTCTCTTTATAAGTCTTACATATCTGGGTATTCCTGTAATGGGTGCGTATATATTTAGGATCTTCTCCTGCTTTCTATTTATTTATTATTTTTGCTCTCCATTTTGGTTGGTAAATTTTCCTCCATCCTTTGTTTTGAGTCTTTGTGTATCCTTGCATGTGAGATGGGTCTGGATGTAGCATACCAATGGGTCTTGGCTTTTTTTTTTTTTTGCCTGTCTGTGTCTTCGGATTGGGGGATTTAGCCGATTTAAATTTAGGATTAATAATAATATATGTGAGTTTGATATTGCCATTTAATGTTAGCTGGCGGTTTTGCCCATCAGTTGATACAAGTTCTTAATTATGTTGATGTTCTTTATATTTTGGTATTTTTTTAGAAAGGCTGATACTGGTTGTTCCTTCCTATTTGTAGTGGTTCTTTCAGAAGCTCTTGTAAAGCAGGCCTGGTGGTGATGAAATCTCTGAGTGCTTGCTTGTTCACAAAAGATTTTATTTTTCCTTCTCTTATGAAGCTTAGTTTGGCTGGATGTAAAATTCTGGGTTGAAAGTTCTTTTCTTTAAGGATGTTGAATATTGGCCCCCACTCTCTTCTGGCTTGTAGGGTTTCTGCTGAGAGATCTGCTGTGAGTCTGATAGGCTTCCCTTTATGGGTAACCTGACCTTTCTCTCTGGCTGCCCTCAGTATCTTCTCTTTCATTTCAACCCTGGTGAATCTGGCGATTATGTGCCTTGAGGTTGGTCTTCTTGAGGAATATCTTCGTGGTGTTCTCTGTATTATGTGGAGTTGAATATTGTCCTGCCTTGCTAGGTTGGGAAAGTTTTCCTGAATAATGTCCTGAAGCGTATTTTCCAGCTTGGATTGATTCTCTTCGTCACATTAAGGTACACCTATCAAACATAGATTAGGTCTTTTCACATAGTCCCATATTTCTTGGAGACTTTGCTCGTTCCTTTTTACCCTTTTTTCTCTAATCTTGTCTTCATGTTTTATTTCATTAAGTTGGTCTTTGACCTCTGATATCTTTTCTTCTGCTTGATCAATTTGGCTGTTAAAACTTGTGCATACTTCGCGAAGCTCTTGTGTTGTGTTTTTCAGCTCCATTAATTCACTTATATTCCTCTCTTAAATTGTGTATTATTGTTAACATTTCGTCTAACCTTTTTTCAAAGTTAGATGTATTTCAAAATACATCTATGCTTGTATGGTTGATTTGTAATTTTTTCTTTTTCTTGTGTCTAATCTGATTTTGGAATCAAGATTATAGAGTGAACTAAGGGAAATCTTCTCTTTTTATAATCCTTACAAGAGACCATTTTCTTGGAAGTTTTGAAACCCTGGAACTGATACTCAGTACACATCAGCTTACCTGTACCCACTGTTTAAAATTCACATCTGTTCTGATTAGGCAGGGTGCACACCATACTCACTGAGGATTATTGTAAATCATGCCTGCAAAACTTGCTTAGAAAATAACTTCGGCTTATGTTTTCTTCCCAGGATTATTGTTAACAATAGATTGCATTTTTAAAATTTTTATAGAAATGTTCAGGCTTTCTATTTCTTCTTGAGTCAATTGTAATAAATTGTTTTGAGGAAATTTTTAAATTCATCTAAGTTTCCAAATGTATTGCCACAAACTTTTTCATGCCCTTATCTTTTTTTTTTAATACCTCCACTATGTCTATAGTTATTTTCCTTTTTCATTTCCAATATTTTTATTTCTGCCATTTATTTCATTCTCAATCTTGGCAGAAGTTGTTTCTCTGAAAAAATTAATAAAAGAGAAGTTGTACTTTGTTGGTTTATTTATTTGTGTTATTAGTTTTTGTTTCATTAATTTTACTCTTATATTCATTATTTTCTTTCTTCTACTACCTGAGATTTATTCTGTTTTATTTAATAATGTCTTGATTTGGATTTTTAGTTCTTTATACTTCAGTTGCTTAAGTTACTAAAACTTTATATCTCTTTTCCTAATATAACTTTCCTAAGGTAACTTTATACCTTTGCTCCTAATATAATTATAATGTTATAATTTTTCTTCTTACCACTGTTTTCACTTGGTGCTAAAAGTTGTATATTTAGTATATTCATTCTACATTCTCTCCATCTTCTCCTTTCAGAAATCTTGTTGAATATATGTTAGATAGTCTCATTATGTCTTCATATTTCTTAACACACTTGCCTGCTTTCTTACAATTTAATTGTAAGAATTTTTAATACTATCACTCTTTTTTGATCGATAAGTTATTTTGAAATTTTTAAAATTAATAAATATATGCATGTATTTTAATTATCTTTTTGTTAATCATTTCTTTTTTTTTAATTTTTATTTTTTTGAGACAGGGTCTCCCTCTGTTACCCAGGCTGGCACAATCTCAGCTCACTGCAACCTCTACCTCCTGGGCTCAAGCAATTCTCCTGCCTCAGCCTCCCGAGTAGCTGAGATTACGGGCATCTGTCACCGTGCCTAGCTAACTTTTTCTTGTATTTTTAGTACAATGATTCCCTCCTGACTTATATGGGGTTTCCATGTTGGCCAGGCTGGTCTCAAACTCCTGACCCCACGTGATCCACCCACCTCAGCCTCCCAAAGTGCTGGGATTACAGGTGTGAGCCACCATGCCCAGCCCCAATCATTTCTATCTTAATTGTACTTAGATTCGAGAACATGCATTATAGATATCTACATGCTAAGTATTTGTTGAGGCTTCTTATATGGCCTGGAATATGGTCCGTTTTCACAAATTTTTCACATGTGCTTCAAATGAATGTTTATTATTACTTTTTGGATATAGTCTTCTGTAATGTCCATTAAATCAATCTTGTAGTTTTAATATTCTATATTTATTGTTATGATAACATCATAAAAATGACAAAGACTTTCATTACTAGAGTTTCAAGAATGTACAATAATACTCTTTACAAGAAACACATCAGAAACATAAAGATATGAAATGTCTGAAATTAAAAGAAAGAAAAATGAAAAAATGGAAAAAGATATAGCAGAAAAACTAATAACCAAAAGAAAACTTAGGTATACATTCAAAATACAAGTAATTATTTATTAATATTATTTTATTTCTTGACCAATTAATTGAGAAATACGAATTAAAGTATCTCATGATGACACATTTGTATCAATTTGATTTGTTTTAAGCACAATTTATTAAATATAAGATTATAATTGTTAAATCTTATGGATGAAATCAATCCTTTTATTGTTATGTAGTAAATCTTTTTATTATTGATAATTACTTTTATTTTGGATATATACCAAAATTTTCTTTTGGTTATTAGTTTTTCTGCTATGTCTTTTTTTCATTATTTCATTTTTCATTCTTTCATTTACAGGCATTTCATGTCCTTATGTTTCTGATGAGTTTCTTGAAAAGAATATCATTGCACATTTTAAAAACTCTAGTATTGAACGTCTTTGTCCTATTTATTTATTCATTTATTGGAGACAGAGGTTTGTTCTGTCACCCAAGCTGGAGTCCAGTGTGCAATTACAGCTTACTGCAGCCCTGACCTCCCAGGATCTGGCGATTCAGCTTGTGATTTCTGCACATTGATTTTGTATCCTGAGACTTTGATGAATTTGCTTATCAGCTTAAGGAGATTTTGGGCTGAGACGATGGGGTCTTCTAAATATACAATCATGTCGTCTGCAAATAGAGATAATTTGACTTCCTCTTTTCCTAATTGAATACCCTTTATTTCTTTTTCTTGCCTGATTGCTCTGGCTAGAACTTCCAATAGGAATGGTGAGAGAGGGCATCCTTGTCTAGTGCCAGTTTTCAAAGGGAATGCTTCCAGTTTTTGCCCAGATATTGGCTGTGGGTTTGTCATAAATAGCTTTTATTATTTTCAGATACGTTCCATCAATACCTAGTTTATTGAGAGTTTTTAGCATAAAGTGCTGTTGAATTTTGTTGAAGGCCTTCTTTGCATCAATTGAGATGATCATGTGGTTTTTTGTCTTTGGCTCTGTTTATGTGATGGATTATGTTTATAGACTTGCTTATGTTGAACCAGCCTTGCATCCCCGAGATGAAACCTACTTGATCACGATAGATAAGCTTTTTGATGTGCTGTTGCAATCCGTTTGCCAGTATTTTATTGAAGATTTGTACATCGATGTTCATCATGTATATTGGCCTGAAGATTTCTTTTTTTGTTGAGTCTCTGATGGGTTTTGGTATAAGGATGATGTTGGTCTCATAAAATGATTTGGGAAGGATTCCTTCTTTTTGTATGGTTTGGAATAGTTTCAGAAGGAATGTACCAGCTCCTCTTTGTATGTCTGGTAGAATTTGGCTGTAAACCCATCTGGACCTGGACTTTTTTTGGTTGGTAGGCTATTAATTGCTGCCTCAAATTCAGATCTTGTTATTGGTCTATTCAGGAATTCAACTTCTCCCTGGCTTAGTCTGGGAGAGTGTAAGTGTCCAGGAATTTATCCATTTCTTCCAGATTTGCTGGTTTATGTGCATACAGTTGTTTGTAGTAATTTCTGATGGTGGTTTGTATTTCTGTGGCTTTGGTGGTGATATCACTTTTATCATTTTTATTGCATCTATTCAATTCTTCTCTCTTCTCTTTTTTATTAGTCTGGCTAGCAGACTGTCTATTTTGTTGACTTTTTCAAAAAACCAGCTCTTGGTTTTATTGATTTTTTGAAGGGTTTTTTGTGTCACTATCTCCTTCAGTTCTGCTCTGATCTTAGTTATTTCTTGTCTTCTGCTAGCTTTTGAGTGTTTTTGATCTTGCTCCTCTAGCTCTTTCAATTTTGACAATAGGGTGTAGATTTTAGATCTTTCCTCGCTTCTCATGTGGGCATTTATTGCTACAAATTTCTCTCTCTAAACACTGCTTTAAATGTGTCCCAGAAATCCTGGTATATTGTGTCTTTGTTCTTACTGGTTTTGAAGAACATCTTTATTTTTGCCTTCATTTCACTGTTTATCCAGTCTACATTCAGAAGCAAGTTGTTTAATTTTCATGTAATTGTGTGGTTTTCAGTGAGTTTCTTAATCCTGAGTTCTAATTTGATTGCATTGTGGTCTGATACATGGTTCATTATGATTTTCGTTCTTTTGCATTTCCTGAGGAATGATTTATTTCCAATTATGTGGTAGGATTTAGAGTAAGTGTGATATGGTGCTGAGAAGAATGTATATTCTGTGAATTTGGGGTGGAGATTTCTGTAGATGTCTATTAGGTCCACTTCACCCAGATCTGCATTCAAGTTCTGGATATCCTTGTTGATTTTCTGTCTCATTGATCTAATATTGACAGTGGAGTGTTAAAATCTCCCACTATTATTATGTGGGAGTCTAAGTCTCTTTGTAGGTCATTAAGAACTTGCTTTATGTGTCTGGGTGCTCCTGTATTGGGTGCATATATATTTAGGATCGTTAGCTCTTCTTGTTGGATTGATCCTTTTACCATTATGTAATGCCCCTTCTTTGTCTCTTTTGATCTTTGTTAGTTTGAAGTCCGTTATATCAGAGAATAGGATTGCAACCCCTGCTTTTTTTTTTCTCTCTCTCCATTTGCTTGGTAAATCTTCTTCCACCCCTTTATTTTGAGTCTATGTGTGTCTTTGCATGTGAGATGGGTCTCCTGAATACAGCACACCAATGGGTCTTGACTTTTGTCAGTTTGCCAGTCTGTGCATTTTGATTGGTGCATTTAGGCCATTTACATTTACTGTTAATATTGTTATGTGTGAATTTGATCCTGCCATTTTGTCACTGGTTGTTTTGGTTTTTTTTTTTTTTTTTTTGCCCATTAGTTGACACAGCTTCTTCATTGTGTCATTGGTCTTTACCATTTGGCAAGTTTTTGTAGTGGCTGGTACTGGTTGTTTCTTTTCATGTTTAGTGCTTCCTTTAGAAGCTCTTGTAAGGGAGGTCTGGTGGTGATGAAATCTCCTAGCAATTGCTTGTCTGTAAAGGATTTTAGTTCTCCTTCACTTATGAAGCTTTGTTTGGCTAGATATGAGATTCTGCATTGAAAGATCTTTTATTTAAGGATGTTGAATATTGGCCCCAACTCTCTTCTGGCTTTTAGTGTTTCTTCCAAGAGATCCACTGTGAGTCTGATGGGCTTCCCTTTTTGGGTACCTGACTTTTCTCTCTGGCTGCCTTTAGCATTTTTTCCTTCATTTCAACCCTGGTGAATCTGATGATTCTGTGCCTTGGGGTTGCTCTTCTTGAGGAATATCTTTGTGGTGTTCTCTGTATTTCCTGGATTTCGATGTTGGCCTGCCTTGCTAGGTTGGGGAAGTTCTCCTGGATAATACCCTGGATAATGTTTTCCAGCTTAGATTCATCCTCCCTGCCATATTCAGATACACCAATCAAGCATGGATCTTTTTACATAACCCCATATTTCTTAGAGGCTTTGTTCATTTCTTTTTACTCTTTTTTCTCTAGTCTTGCCTTCTCGTTTTATTTCATGGAGTTGATCATCAATCTCTGATATCCCTTCTTCTGCTTGATCAATTCAGCTATTGAAACTTGTATATGTTTTGCAAAGTTCTCGTGCTGTGTTTCTCAGCTCCATCAAGTTGTTTATGTTCTTCTCAAAGCCAGTTCTTCTAGTTAGCATTTCGTCTAACCTTTTTTCAAGGTTTTTTGTTTCTTTGCATTGGGTTAGAAATGTTCCTTTAGCTCAGAGAAGTTTGTTATTACCCACCCTCTGAAGACTGCTTCTGTCAATTCATCAAACTCATTCTCCATCCCATTCTATTCCCTTGCTGATGAGGAGTTTTGATCCCTTGGAGGAGGAAAGGCCTTCTGGTCTTTGATGGTTTCATCCGTTTTGCACTGGTTTCTTCCCATCTTCATGGATTTATCTAGCTTTGATTTCAGGGAGCCACTTGATGATGCAATCTGTCCTTTGTCTGCCTGTAGAGGCACTGCTGTGCCACTAGGGACTCAGTTTGGCTGCTGAGTGACTTCCTGTGTCTTTTGTTTACATAGGGAGATTAGGACCACCTCTGTAATGGCTGATGCCCTTTCCCACTTTCAGATCAAGCTCGAACTGAAGTGCTGGCTGCAAAACACTCAAGCGAGAGGGCTTCAGCCTGCTGGGCTTTGTGGGGGAAGGGACCCACCTAGCCGATCACCTGTCTCCCTGCATTAAGCATCCCCTCTCTCGGGGGTTAAGTAGCTGCCTCCCACAGGCTCTCCCAGTTAGCCAATGTGTCTGCCTAGATCTGTGCTGACAATCCACGGCACCAGCAGGGGCTGCTATTCAACTCTGTGCAGGTAACTCAGGTGATTTTCTACCTGGTAAAGACCTCCTGGTCTGTGGGTTGCAGAGGCTTTGGGAGAAGTGCAGTATCTGGACTGGTGTGCTGGAGGGGAGACTCCCCCAATCCTCTGGTCATATGCACTTCCTAAGTGGAGCAGCGTTCTGCCTCACCTCAGTTTGCCCTCTTTGGGCTATGCCCACTGTATGACCAGTCCCTTTGAAATGAGCCTGGTACCTCATTTGGAGATGCAGAGATCACTTGCTTTCTGCATCTCTCTCACTGGGAGCTTCACACTGGAGTTGTTTCTATTCAGCCATCTTGGTGGAAAAAACTCTTTATTTCTACATTTTCCAGCCTCTGGATGTTCCAGGGTCCTCCCTAGGGGTCTCACAGTACCTGCAGGTCACAGGATAACAGGGACTGTTGTAAAGTCACCTTGGAGCTCCTGGAGCAGAGGAAACACAACAGTGGAAACTGGAACCCAATTTAATTTTTTTGAAGAATATACCTTTAACATGTGTCATGCCTAGTTAGCTTTAAAATGCTTATTTATACTTTAAATATCCTTGTGAACAAAGTAAGGGTCTGTGGATATTTTAACTTCCATAACCCCAACTTATATGTTTGATATTCACTATTTTAGATATGTCCTTTTAAAACCCCATAAATCAGTAATTATTACCATTATATATGTATTTATATGTTACTTATATACTATATATACTTTAATTCAGACAAGGTTTATTTTATTTTATATATATATGTGTGTATATATATATATATATTTTTTTTTTATTGTACTTTAGGTTCTGGGGTACATGTGCAGATCATTCAGGATTATTGCATAGGTACATAAATGACAACATGATTTGCAGCCTCCATCTCCCTGTCACCTGTATTTGGCATTTCTCCCCATGTTCTCCCTCCCCAACCTCCCTACCCCTGACTGTCCCTCCCTTAGTCCCCCCACAGACCCCAGTGTGTGATGCTCTCCTCCCTGTGTCCATGTGTTCTCATTGTTCAACACCTGCCTGTGAGTGGGAACATGTAGTGTTTGATTTTCCGTTCTTGTGTCAGTTTGCTGAGAGTGATGGTTTCCAGATTCATCCATGTTCCTACAAAGGACACGAACTCATCATTTTTTATGGCTGCATAGTATTCCATGGTGTATATGTGCCACATTTTCCGTGTCCAGTCTATCATCGATGGCATTTGGGTTGCTTCCAAGTCTTTGCTGTTGTAAACAGTGCCTCAATGAACATACATGTGCATGTGTCTTTATAATAGAATGATTTATAATTCTTTGCATATGTACCCACTAATGGGATTGCTGGGTCAAATGGAATTTCTATTTCTAGGACCTTGAGAAATCGCCACACTATCTTCCACAATGGATGAACTAATTTACACTCCCACTAACAGTGTAAAAGTGTTCCTACTTCTCCACATCCTCTCCAGCATCTGTTGTTTCCAGATTTTTTAATGATCGCCATTCTAACTGGCATGAGATGGTATCTCAATGTGGTTTTGATTTGCATTTCTCTGATGACCAGTGATGATGAGCATTTTTTCATATGTTTGTTGGCCTCATATATGTCTTCTTTTGAAAAGTGTCTGTTGATGTTCTTCACCCACTTTCGAATGGGTTTGTTTGTTTGTTTCTTGTAAATCTGTTTCAGTTCTTTGTAGATTCTGGATATTAGCCCTTTGTCAGATGGGTAGATTGCAAAACTTTTTTCCCATTCTGTTGGTTGCCAGTTCAGACAAAGTTTATTAATATAGATGATTTTCATGCTAGGTTACACTTATCTGGGAAACTTTTTAAAAATATTGATCTTTGGGATCCATCCAGGCTGTTTAAATCAGAATCATACCCAGATGATTCTATCTAATGGGCATGAATGGTTGGCAATCAACTGTTTAAATACCTCTACATGTTTTCCAATTTCTTTTTTCACTATCCCTTTTTGCTTCTCAGATATTTCCACTGAAAAATATTTTTCTCCATCCAGCAATACCTCTTATATAAGTGTTTAAATGAAGTTCTATTGTCGCAAATTCTGCTTCTGCTTATATAAAATGCCTTTATTGTGGCCTAGTTCATGAAAGACAGTGTTGGTGGGGTCATTATTTTAGGTTGACATTTTTTTCTTCTTTCTTAGCTCTTCGGAGATATTTTTGTGCTGAGTGTTGGTTTCCATTGTTGCGTGAGAAGTCTAACAGTCGAATTTTCTCATATTTTTGGTTAATGTGTCTTCTCTCTGGCTGATTTTATCTTGGAGTTCTAGATTTTCCATACAACATATCTCATTTATGTATGTTTTAAATTTGTCTTTCTTGTGTTTCATTTGTGTATCAATGTTGTTTGCTAATTGTATTAGTCAGGGTTCTCTAGAGGTACAGAACTAATAAGATACCAGGTGGAGATCATTGAATCATGGGGGCAGTTTCCCCAATCCTGTTCTCATGACAGTGAGCTGGATCTTTCCTGCTGCCACATGAAAAAGGATGTGTTTCCTTCTCCTTCTATCATGATTGTAAGTTTCCTGAGGCCCCCCCAGCCACGCTGATCCATGAATCAATTAAGCTTCTTTCCTTTATAAATGATGCAGTCTTGGGTATGTCTTTATACCAGTGTCAGAGAGACTAATACACTAATCAGTTCTGGAAAATTCTTACTTATTATCTCTTCAAAGATTTAATCTCTTCCATTCTTTCCATCTTCTCCTTTCAGAAATTCTATTGAATGTATGTTAAATATTCTCATTATGTCTTCATATTCCTTAACACACTTGCCTTCTTACCGTCTCTCTTTGTGTTGCATTCTGGGTAATTTATTAATACATATCTTCCAGACCAATAATAACCTCTTCATCTGGGTCTAAAATACATTGAGTATTTAATTTTGACCATTGTAGTTTTTATTTTTACTTGGGTATTTTTCAAATCTGCCTGGCCATTGTATAGTCTCTTTGTGTTTTTTTGTTTTGTTTTATTTGAGAAGTCCAAATAAAGTAAACTGGATTTTTGCATGAGGTATGGAAGGTGTAATTTGGCTCTGCATTGGGACTTGTTTCTAGAGTTTCCTTTTCTTTTAAGTACTTTAGATGTTTTCTGATTATTTTCACTACTCCACAGTTTTTACATATCTCAAACAAAAAGAAAGGCATGACAAACTGTGAATTATGATGAGCATTAATAATAATCCTTTGGCAAATATAAAATTCCAGAGTTGATCCTATCCATCTTGTGCTTTGATACAGAGTAGGTGTTATTAGTCAATAGTTACCAGACAAGTGGTATGTACTTCTGATGTCATTTATCTACAAAATTAGCCTTTAATTTGCCTATAATTGCCTTTGGGCAAGCCTAAACCCAAGGACAGATTGAGTGCCCACAGCTTTCCACTCTGACCAATTAGGCACATTTACATGACTGCCCTGCTCTGCAGCTCAGATCTTATCCAGAAGCCCAAGGGAAACATTACTCAGCGTCAATCAGTGACATGATCATGGCGCCAGAGGTTTAACTGACAAGTGATTTTTGCTGATTGAATGAAATTTTTTTCCGTAACACCACCATGTTGACTCTGTTACTAAGCAAATCTCTCACTCTGGATTTTTGAGTAGCATTAAAATACAGGAATGTGGGTGTGCGGCTGGTGATAGCAATGGAAACAGGAATTATGTTCTCCATGGTATACATCTTTCCTCAACCCCATAAAATAATACTGCACTGAAGTGGCTCTCACCTGACTAAATCTCCCTTTTCTAGAGATGACGCATCCTCACTGTGCTGGACATAGAAGGCAAGTACAGACAATGACATCCCAGATGATCACTGAGTGCCCCCTGACCAGGCTGTACTTTTCACCACATGAGTAGTCGCCATACTTAATTTTTCTTTCTGATCCCATATAGCAGCTCTTCAAGGCATATAAACTAGTACAGTTGATTCAGGTTTTACTAGCTGCAAAAGCCCTTTTCATCTATTACCTCTGTTAATGCTTATAAGACTCCTGTGAAATAGATAATATTAGTATTTCCATCCTATAGATGCAGCACCTGAGTATCAAAAGGGTCAAGTTACTTGTCCAGAGTCACATGACTAAAAGTTACAGAGCCAGGTTTGCTAAAGAGAGCTGCTTCCTTGTTTCATATGACCTAGCTTTACAGTAACACAACTCTACTAATTTAAGATAATGATGTTGGTGTACAGTGAGAATAAGAAAGTAGTGGCCAAGTCTGGAAATAAAATAGAAAGGCAGATGAATAAATTTACTCGGGAATTTTCTTTTTATGTATAGTTGTGACTTGTTTTATCTTCCTTTATGTATTGAAGATAAACTACTGACATTTTGGATGAGACTTAATTCCTTGTTGTCTAGGGGTGGACCTCCTGTGTATTGTAGGATATTGAGCAATATCTCTGGACTCTCCACACTAGATGCCAGTAGCATTTCACCCACCCCAGCTGTGGCATCAAAAATATCTCCAGACATAGCCAAATGTCCCCTGGGGGGACAAAATCATTCCCACATTGAGAATCACTAATCTAGTGGATCGCTGAGAACAAACAAAATAATTTCTCTGCCTCTAAAATTAGACACTGCTGGCACTCAGTTGGGTGGCCTGAGTGAGAGACCCCAGGGATCCTTCTTCAGTTGGAGTGAGAGATTATTCTGAACCAGACCTGAGTCAGGACCCAGTATGCCCATGCCCTCTTCTTAACTAGAAAAGGAAGATGTAGGAACTTAGGGAACAGCTAAAGACCACTGGTTTGTCTTCAAGATTCAACTTCAGGGAACTTAAAGTAAGTGTTCCGGAACAAATGCTTAGTGATATAGAGGGAGGAAATAACACCTGTCATTTCCTGGGATACCAGATCAATTACATTACTTAATCATTACCATAACTCAATACGGCAGGTAAAATTTATCAGTTCCATTTTACAGAATCAAAAAGGAATGCCAAAGAAGTTGAAAGACTTGCTTATGATTAGAAAGTGAGGTAACAGTCGGGTGGGATGGCTCACATCTGTGATCCCAGCACTCTGGGTGGCTGAGGCAGGTGGATCACGAGGTCAGGAGTTTGAGACCAGCCTTGCCAACATGGTGAAACCTCGTCTCTACTAAAAATGCAAAACATTGGCTGGGTGTTGTGGCAGGTGCCTGTAATCCCAGCTACTTGGGAGGCTGAGGCAGGAGAATCGCTTGAACCCGGGAGGTGGAGGTTGTAGTGAGACCATACCACAGCACTCCATCCTGGGCCACAGAGTGAGACTCTGTGTAAAAACAACGACAAAAAAAGAAAGTGAGGTAACTGGAACAAGGACATTTCTTTCTCTTTCTTTTTTTTTTTTTAGATGGAGTCTCGCTCTGTCACCTAGGCTGGAGTGCAGTGGCATGATCTCAGCTCACCGCAACTTCCACCTCCTGGGTTCAACTGACTCTCCTGATGCAGCCTCCCGAGCAGCTCAGACTATGGATGTGTGCCACCATGTCCAACTATTTTTTCTATTTTTTTTAAGTAGAGACGGCGTTTTGCCATGTTGGCCAGGCTGGTCTTGACTCACGACCTTTCGGTCTGACTTAAATGTCTATGCTCTTTCCAACCCATCCCAGGAGCTTAGGGAGAATCTTTCAGAGATTACATAGAAAGATTAATAGAAAACTGTCCTTTCATTCACTCATTTGTCCAGCAAAAATATATGTACACCTACTTTAGGCAGATACTATGCAATCCACCAAGGATACAAACATAAAATCAAATCCCAGCCTTAAAGAGCTCAGATTAGTGAAAGAAAAAGATATACATAAAACATTTATAATACAACATGCTAAACACAGTGACAAGGACTATGTTCCCACAGTACCATGTAGATGGCACTATGGGAACGTAGAAGAGAGAAACCCAATGTAGCCTTGGGAAAGCGATGGGGAGCATTCTCAGGGAAGGCTTCATGGAAGAGGTGGTATGGGAACACAGTTCCGAGATGTCAGGATTTGTCCTAGGAAATGACAGAAATCTCGCAATTTCCCACTGAAAATCAGCTGCTACAAACTGCAGTTTAGATATGACAACAGAAAAATGCACTAAACATTTTCATTAAAAGGAAAAACAGTATGTTGAGGGGAGAGACCCCAGACTTCTTTGCTGGCACAAGGGGTATCACTTCTCAGGGTATGCTGAGCAGGAAGATTGACTGCCATTTGTGTTAGTCAAGCTTCTCCAAATGAACAGAACAAAAGGAGGGATGGGAAAAGGTAGGGAGAGAGAGATTTTAAGGAACTGCTCATGTAAGCATGCAAGTTGGCAAGTCTGAAATCTGTAGAGTAAGTCAGCAGGTTGAACATGCAGGTAAGGGTTATACAGCCTTCTTAACTCTGATTTCCACAGGGCAGACCAGCAGGCAGGGAACTCAAGAAGAATAGCTACACTGCAGGCTTGAGGTAAATTTTTCTTCTTCCAGAAACCCCAGTCTTTGTTTTTAGGGCCTTCAACGGATTGGATGAGGCCTACCCACATTATCTGCATTATTTGAGTAAAAGAATCTGCTTTACTCAAAGTCTACTGACTTAAATGTTAATCACACCCACATTCATAGCCATATCCACACTAGTGTTTGACCAAACAACTAGGCATCCTAATCTAGCCAAGTTGACACATAAAATTAACCATGACACCATTGTTGTTTACTCATTAATCTCTCCCAGAAAGAATTATAATCTTCCATCTGGAAACCTATTGGAACTTGGAAGTTAAAATCTCTACAGCCCAATGTGCTGCAGGCTTCAGATCCCCTGGGAAAGCTGCGGCCTGGGGTGGGGAAGGAAACACATCAGCTAACATTTACTTGAATATTTTAATACCACTGCTAGAGTCATAAATCCCAAAGTGCCTAGCCCTAAAGCAGGTCCCTGAAAGAGACAGAGTAATCTTAAGGTTTTGGTAATTCAAAATCCATTTGAAATATACAAAAGAAGCTCTTTAACGGGCCCCAAGGTGAATCTTTTCATAAAATAATAAATTAAGTGGTTTTTTTTCCACTTTGAGGAAACACTCATGTATTTCTAATATCCTACATTAAAATGCCTTGACTTGAGTAGCTGTATGTGTGCATGGACATGCATTTATTCATTTCTGTTTTTTCTTGACAGACAAAGGAATGGAATAATTTTATTCAGGCCTGATACACCAGTGTATGCCTGAGCATGCACGTGTATATCTAACCAGTAACATCTCAGTTATTGACATGATGGGAAGCATTTCTTTCCATGAACGTAATTTGTTGGTTATATCAAGATGATCATTCCCACATTTTAATAGTGAAATTATCCAGGAAAGACCCCATGGTACACAAGAGATTCTTAATCAGAAATCTTTTCTTTAGTGACCAGTTAATTTGTTGCAGAATCCGTATGTTTTGACAAGGAGTCCACACAAATAAATCTCTGACAAATCTAACTAAGCTGAATTAATCAGCAAGGAGGGAAAAAAAAAGAATGCTTTCCCGTAAACTTCACCCTGATGAAAAAGAGAGGGTGTCAGAAGTCCATGACAAAACCCAGGCACATCTAAAATAAGTTTGATTATAAAAGCAAGAACTTCCTTCTGGTTTTATATGATGATTGGGGGAGGGCTGGCACAAACACCATAAATTATTCAGGTTTAAGAGATAGTGATGAAAATGTAAATGCAACCCTGCCACAGAATCTTTGCACCAGCTGAATAAATTCAAACTAGAAGCTGAATCAGCATCTCGCCTCTGGTTAAAACCAATTGAAAGCAGAGACAGGAATAAGGAAACCTCAGAAGTTCTTTGGAAATAGCAGATAAATTGATCAAGCATAACTGCAACATTAAGATGAAACAGTTTTACTGATAACTGACCACAGGCCAAAGGGCCCTGCCAGCTCTCTTCAGATGGTAGCACTTGTAATCAAAGAACTAGGTCTTATTTAAGCTCAAAGGTGATTATTACTTCATTAATTATGGTCATGCCTGCTCTTTCACTGTGAGCACATCTAACCTTTTCCCAATAGCAGTCCATTAGCCTCATTTCATCTTTAATGGGTCGTATTTTCCTTTCTGAGCATGCTCTCAAGCTGCCGAACAATGGCTCCACATGCCAAGCTGGGCCCCAACAGTAGCCCTACACTTGCTTGACACTATGGTCAGAGAGCACAACGAAATTAAAAAACATTTTTTTTTTCATATCTATTTGAGACAGATCAAGAGATAACATATAAACATGAGCGAATGTATTTTTCTTCTACAGCTTAGGGATTAAAAGCTGGGGCTCAGTGTCCAGCCTCTCTGGGATCAAAGACAGGCCTGCACCTCGCAAGAAGTCAGTGGCCCGGCAGCCTTTCTTATCTCTAACACAGGGATAACAACAGGGTTTGTGGCAAAGATTTAATGAGTTTAAACACAAAAAGAGCTTGGGATGTGTCTGGCACATAGTAAGTGCTCAATAAATGTTAGTTCTTATTAACATCATGCTTATACTAAACATATGCCACTGTCACTGGTAGAGGGTTGTGACTGCAAGTTGTCCAGGTTCTTGGCATTTTGAACAAGGAATTGGACAAAATGCCCAGCAAAGCAAAGAAAGAATGAAGCAACAAAAGAATGAAAGCAGAGATTTATTGAAAATGAAAGTACACTCCACAGTATGGGAGCAAGCCCGAGCAGCAGCTCAAAGGCCTGGATACAGAATCTTCTTGGGTCCGAATATCCCATAGAAGTTTCCCATTGGCCACTTCCTGATCACCTTATGTAAATGAAGTGGTAGCCCACAATCAATCTGATTGGTTGCAGAAAGCAGCCAACCAGAGGCTGAAGTGAAGTTACAAAGGTCACACTCCTGTGCAAACATCTGATTGGTTGCAAAAAATAACCAATCAGAGGCTAGGGTGAAGTTACAAAGTTATACTTCCATGCAAACAAAGACTCAACCTGCAATCAGTATGATTTGTGGTGGACAGCCAATCTCCCGTCTGCAGGGCAGAAAATGTCTAAGGGAATAGCCTCTGATGTTTTTGGTAGGCATGCTAAGTTTGGATTTTCCTTTCAAGTTAGTTTTAGGAAGTTGGGGTGAAACAGCCTTAGGTTCCCTGCCTCCACACACTATTCTCCTGCCTCACCACCCACTTAGGAGTTAGACAAATGGGTTGAGTGCTTAAGGGAAAAGTTACCAGGCAACCCATCAAGCCACTCATGTGCATCTACTCAACAGCACAGCCTGGCGTGTCCATTTATATGCATCCACGGAATGCCTTGAGAATTGGGCTGCTGTGCACGCTCTCTCCCAATTTGGCTATAAGCTCTTAGGATTCATTTCAATGTTGTAGTGTAGTGAAAATTACAGAATTCTATCAATATCAGGTAACAAAGTTGCTTAATGAACCTATTCACAAATATCCACTGAGTAGTCCCCATATGCCCTTAATAACATTGTGCTTACGTTAAACATATGCCACTGTCTTAGGTAGAGGGTCGTAACTGCAAACTGTCATGACCCTCTACCCATGACAGTGGCATATGTCACGCATGAACGGGCACAAAAGATCTAGAGAAAGCTGTAAAGCCTTTCAGATGTTGACAACTATTTAGGGAGAAAAAGGCTTATCCTGAACTACTAAAAGATGAAACTCATATGTGAATTATGTAATTACAGACAGTGATACAACAAAGCAACACAGCATAATGTGCTATTCACAGGCCCAGAACTTTCTGTGAAGGAGAATGAGAGGTGGGGAAGCTCTCTAGGGGCCTATGTGTTGGGGGTGGTGGGTGGGCACACACACACTCACCCTGTCCTCCCACCATTAGGTGAAGTGTCCTGCCACTCCCCGAACAGCCCTCATTACCAAAGAGGTATTAAACCAGACAGTTGTGAAAAGACAACATCTTCAGTGGCAAAACTGTCTTATGCAGAGATGTTGATGATTTTTTATCTACTTCATCTTTGCATGTGGCTCAGGGGAGTTTTCTCAGCGATTAGCAGGGGCACTGGCAGAAGACAATAGGCCTGAGAGCTTCCCTGGCTGCCCTCACCGTTGCACCAACCCCAAACCCCCCAAGGACATCTTGCAGACCAGTAACCTGCTAACTCTCATTCCTCTCATTCCGGCTCTGCTGTTTTCCCTGGCTAGCTCCAGAGCCAGCAGAAGAAGGTAAATGTCACTCTTAAACTATGTCGTAGTTCAGGAGTGGAGGTGAACTGTTTACACATGGTCTTTGTTTCCTGTAGCTGGGATTTTGTTGCTAATCCTGTCCTGCAAGGTCATACCAGAGGGTACAGAATGGGCCTCTCAGCCTACGTGCTGATGTGACTCCGTCTGGGGGAAGGATCAGATTTAGGCCTGGACATGTTACTTTTGTTGTTGTTATTGTTGTTTAAGCCGATTTATTGGCAAATCGGTGACATAAGAGCTTCAGGGAAGTTCCTACATACCTTCCTCCTCCGTCACTCCTCAGCAGTCCTTTTTGCCTCTTTGATCAGCTTGTTCTCTTTGCCTAAACATACCTGCTTTAGAAGGACAAACTGTCGGGGCTGATTCTTGAGCCACAGTTTTTAGTTACAATGTGTGAGGGGTTGCTTCCTTCTTTCATGTGAAATTCCTATTGTGAGTGACCTCCCCTTTGGATGAATTAGGTCACAAATTGTACTGGCCCCTTTTTTCTGGTACTGCAAGCCCATTTATTTTTATTTGAAGAGACAGGGACTCACTCTGTTACCCAGGCTGGAGTGCAGTGGTGTGGTCATAGCTCACTACAGCCTCCAACTCCTGGGCTCAATCAATCCTCCTTTCTCAGCCTCCCAGGCAGATAAAATTACAGGTGTCTGGCTATTTTAAAAATATTTTTTGTAGAAACAGGGTCTTACTATGTTGCCCAGTCTGGTCTCAAACCCCTGGCCTCAAGCAATCTTCTCACCTTATCCTCCCAAAGTGCCAGGATTATAGGCATGAAATACCATGCCCTGCCCTGAAAGCCTGTTTTGAACCCAAGGCACTGTGCTGGGGATTGGATGAAGGTTTTTTAAAAGTAAGTCACACGTAGTTCTTGCTTTCACGTTGATAAGAATTTAGTACTATGCTGAAGTTGAGTAGGAAGTGAAGGCAACAATATCAATATTCTAATATAAGGCAGAAGCCCAGATGAATAAGACAGGAAAAGTTCTGGAAAGCTGTAGGCACAGGGAACAGCAGGGCATAAATATTGAGGCTGGAGAGGCCAGGGTGTTTGCAGGCCAGTGAGCAGATCATTTGGTGGAAGTGTATGGTCACAGGCTATCCACAGCCCTTTCTGAGATGAAGCAGAGAACTTCAGAGAACAGCTGCCGACTGTCTCGCTCTTAGGACTTCAAACTTGCCCTCCCTTGCACACCACATCCAATCTGGAGCCTACTTCCTATTAGTTTATTAAAACTCAAAATGTATACTAAAGCCCTTAGGAGTGGTCTCAGACATTGGGCCCTTGTGGCTTCTAAAAATCAGAGAAGCATTACTTGGGAGTGGGGGATGCATGAACTATTTGCTCCTGGAAAGTGACATACTGAGGTTACGTGGCAGATGAGTCTCACGCAGAATAGCCAGCTTGCTTTTCTCAACTTGTTAATATTAAAGACTGGAAAACTTTGTAACTACTAAAAATATCAAGTAGAATGGGCTCCTTTAGAAACCTAGGAGCATGGGATGCTTTAAACAAAGGCCAAATAATTGTTGATAAGAATCCTGTGAAAGAGACATTGTGCTACGTGGGCAAGTGGATCAACTTTCCATGTTTCAAATCATGCTGTGGCCCAGAAATATATTCTTTCATATGAATGGCAGAAATGAAGAGAAGAAGCAAAGCCAAAAAGAAAAGAGGTGAATAGTGACTGGAGAACAGAAGTAGGAAGCAAGGAAGAATGCAAAAAGAAAGAAGAAATTGCACTTGCAGTATGTGGAACGGTATTTGGAAAATATTAAATCAGAATAATTCCAATTTCTAGGGCTGTCTCTCTCTCTCCCTCCCTCTCTCTCTCTCTCTCCCTCTCTCTCTCTCTCTCAGACAGAATCTTGCTCCGTTGCCCAGGCTGGAGTGCCGTGGCACTACCTTGGCTCACTGCAACCTCTGTCTCCCAGGGTTCAAGCAAATCTCCTGCCTCAGGCTCTCAAGTAGCTGGGATTATAGGCAGGCACCAACAGGCCTAGCTATTTTGTATTTTTAGTAGAGACAGGGTTTTACCACGTTGGCCAGGCTGTTCTCGAACTCCTGACCTCAGGTGATCTGCCCACCTTGGCCTCCCAAAGTGCTGGAATTACAGGGTAAGCTACAGCGCCCAGCTTGTATCATGAATCTCTTAAGTGAGCTCTTCACCTTAGGGACAAAAGTATTTATATTTTCATTTTGCTCATGACTGTTATGAGAGATTAAATTGGACTACCAACCTGGTTAGAAGGACGAGGTTAGGGGTCAGCTTTGGGATGAGTATACATCACCAGTGATTTCCAAATACTACAACATAGTGATCCCTCGCTGGGGCCCTGGGTTGCAGTAACTGGTTTCATTGCCCCGCTCCTTGCACCTAAGCATGGTCTTGAAACCATCTCAAGAGAGCAAAAGAGCTGGAAAGATTCTACCTCTTTACACCAACTGGCTTTGTGATCTTTCCCTTTGTAATGAAAACCAAACCAGTCAGATTAAAACGATCAGCCTGCTGAATGAGATAATCTATGTGAGGTAAATAGAAGTTGCTGTGTCCTAGCAAGGTATCATTATGCAAATGGAGGGATAATGCAAGGTTCCTAACACCAGTGGTCTGAATGTGCTCCAGGGTCTCTGCCATCTTTAAACACATGCAGCCTTACATGTGGATATGTAGGGTAGATAAAAACTGAGAACAGAAAATTTCCCAGACCCTCAAATATCTAGGCAACTACAGTGTGGTCAGTGGAAATTAGAAGTAGATGCAAGAGTGAAAACAGAAGATTCTGAATTCTGCTTTACAGAACTTGGAGCTGTTGTGGGCTTTCATTGAGAGGAGAGCGGTGGCTGGGTTTAAGTCCTAGCATGCATCACTCAGTATGAGGGAGGGTGTGCTGCAGTAACAACCCTGTCTTCCCACATACCAGCGGCCTAAAACAAAGATTTATTTCTCACTCGTACGATACATCCCTTGTGGCTTGGCTGTAGGTTTTGTGCTATATCATCCTCACTGAAGGATCTCAAGAAGCAGTCCCCATCTGTTCATAATTGGCAAAGGCAAAAAGATCTTTGAATGGTTTTGTAGCAGCAATTAGATATGATAGCATGGAAGTAACACGTATCACTTTTACTCACAACTCACTGGCTGACACTAACTAGTTACCTAGTAGCTGCTTAATCAGAAGGGGAGCAAGCAATGCAATCCCACCATGAACCCAGAAGGCAGAAAGCCAGAAATATCTATTCAACTGCATTCATAACAACCACATGACACATCAGTGTATTTGAATAAAGTTGCCCTGGTCTACCCAGGTAAAAGGTATGTTAATGCTCAGATGCTATGGCTGAATCTGCCTGGCCTTTTATGTTGTTACTTTTAATGACATTAATCATTATTCTCTTTATTGACAGTATGATGATTCATTTTAATGACATTAGGTGAAGTCATTAACTTTTTCCAAAGCCAGTCAGCAACACTGGAGGTCATCTTCGCCTCGAAGGTTAGAAACTCAAACCAAAGCTCAGTGTGAAGTGGCACTCAGAGTATACACTTGCCTCCTTGCTTAGCATAAATAACTTTACATTTCTAAATATGTGTTTTTGCCATGTGCTTGATAGGCAATAGAAATAATGAACAAAATTCTCTCAAGTAAGATTAACTCTATGAACAAGTGAAGATGGTGGGCAGTTTCACCTGTTTGGAATCACTCCACCAGTCTCAAGAACAAAAGAAAGAGCCCCACAATACTAGATGTATTATAAATTTTCTAGAGTCCAAAAGTGGTGTGACTCAATATACATAATATCTGCTGATCTGATACTTGTAACAACTTACATCCCACAGCACTGTTGTTCGCCTCCGTGGATACAGGACTTCTTGCTGCTGGCCGGCCTCCTGAATTGTGCTGAGAGTCTCTAGGGTGTCTTCTGCAAGGCCTTTCCCCGCAGGTTGCTGGAGACTTTATCCCTGTTGCAGGACCCCCAGCAGCTTTGCCCCAGAGACCACCAGTGCCACCCAGGGAAGGCAGTGCTACTTCTGAAGCGCGGGCCATTGCTGCTTCTGCTGGACATTGCAGCTCCTTCACTGCGGCTGTCCATCTGCACACATCTGTCTGCCAAGCTGCGCCATGGAGCCCGAGGTATCATTCAAAGATCACAACAGCAAGGGTGCTCTTCCTGGGAGCTGCTACTCCTCAGGCACTGCTCACCATCCCTCTCCATCTGGGCCTTCCTTCTGCCAAAATATACTGAGAAGTTTGATGAGGTGGAGGAGAATATGATTCCATCCCATTTACGTGGGAGTAGGAGAAGGGTTCATGGCAGTGAAACTTGAGTGACAAATAGTAGAGCATTTAAACTGTTCTATAAGCATTTGGTCACAGTCCTCTCACTCCCAACAATCCAGGCCTGAGTGACTAGAAGCTGTGACCACTGTTGATTGAATATAAATCACCAAAATCTCAGAATCACTCCTCAATCTCCAGCCACTGTTTTGTTATGAGTTACTTTAACTGATAAAATATATACAGTGTGCCAAGAGCATTGGTAGGTACATAGTAGTCCCTACACAAATATTTTGTTGAGGTTGTTGCTAAGCATTCAAGTCCTTCCTTGAGAAGCAGTTATCACTCAAAAACTCCTAAGGGTCACTGCAACCAAATTCTCGAAGGTCGTCAAACAATCCCAGTCATGTCTGAATCTCTTCTAAAACTCACATACACACAATTATTCTGCCAGCCAGAAACTGTTGACTTCACATTGTTCATAAGGAAACTAAAGCTCAGAGAGGTTAAGGACTTCCTCAAGGTCACAGAGCAACAAGTGATGGAGCCAGCTTTCAAACTCAGGACGGCTTGACTTTGAACTCATTTATACTATGGGTAGAATAGAGGGTTAGAGCAGTGAATCTCAACCAAGGGTGATTTTGTCCCATCAGGAGACATTTGGCAATCTCTGGTGACAGTTTCAATCATCACTGCTTAGGGAGAGGGAGGTACTGCTGGCATCTAGTGGGTAGAGGCCAGAAATGCCACTACTGAACTCAAAACAATGCACAGGACAGGCCTCTCCCTGCAACCCCCGATCCCCCAACAAAAGGTATCAGGTTCAAATGTCAACTGTGCTGAGGTTAAGAAGCCCAGGGTTGGAGGAACATATGAACACATTAAATTGCTAGGAAAGAATAATCAGGAAATGGCAGGAAGAACATACTGAAAAAATCCATTCACGATTACAGGTTGAAGTAGGATTTTAGTAAGCAGAGGGAGAAGGTGAAAATAGTAGAGAGAACAGCATGAACAAAGGAAGGGAAGAAATACAAGATGTATTTGCAGGAAAGTAAAAGCCCAGGAGCAGGGAAGAAGTGGAAGTAGAAATTGAAAAGAGACGTTGAGACTTAATTTGGGGAGGCCTGGAATGCAAAGAATTTAAGGGCAGAGAGCCTGGAACAAAATAAAACACAAAATGTCTCAAAGTGTTTTTCTTGGGGCTGCCAGCCGAGCTCACCAAGTAACATGAGGGTCTGTAAAAAAAGAAAAAAATGAATCCTTTTTTTAATCCAAGCATTCTTCATCAATGCAGTCTATATATTGCCTTAGACAATCTCAGGTTTACCCCATCACTTAAAGAAGGAAACACTGGGGTCCAGGGGATGAAGTCACTTCCCCATGGTCACTGGTGGGTTAGTGACTGGGCTGGAACTGAAACCAAATCTTGGCATTAGATCTAGTCTTTATTCCCATGAAATTGATGGTCTTTGTTTATGATATACAGTTTGGACCCTGGGATCTCAAAAGCACAGACAGCTTTTTCTCCCTTTTACGATTCTTCTATTTGTATAAAGAAGATTGTTGGTGGATTGTCTTCATTATTTCCCCATTCCTACTTGAAGAGCCCAAAATGTGCAAGGCCAAATATTGATGCACAAGCCAAATAGCGTTTTTCTACTGAAAAAAGAAAAACTGTGTTAAAAGGGACAGGAATGAATGGAAGGGCTATTGTTCTGTCCTTGGAGGCATTTTCTGAGAATCATGGTTGAGGTCCGACAGGTATTTCCCATTTCAGCTTTGCATGTGGGCCCAACTTCAATGAAGAATTGAGATTTGGCTAAAGAGGCAAGTTAACATAATCCTATAAAGAATTCCAGGGACGGATCCAGGCGAGGCAGCTTGTATACAGAGCCAGGCTTCTTTGACCCACAGAACATTTCACAACCTGAGAGCTCCGTTTTAGAATTTTTGTATTTACTCCTCTCAACTGGGCAAAAAAAGAAATTATATTCCCACTGCAACATAAAGATTATTTATTTCCAAACAAAAGAATTAGGAAATGTGAACTTTAAGGCTCTAAGACTTACATTAACTGATCGGCAAGAGACAGATGGTATTTAGTATCTTCAATGAAGAGGCTGTTAAATGTGAACTTAATACATCTGGGATGAATCATCAGGGTGAGCTAATTTGCTAAAACCTTAGCTTTTGCATTTCCTAATTAGATTTTTTTCTCTTTTCATCTTTCAACCTGGCATCTTTGACCCTAACGATTTTCCATTTAACACAAAGGAAATACTTTGAATTTTCCTTTATTTGTAGTTTCACCAGGGTCATTCTAGGGTATTTTCCTCAGGCTTAGTTTAAAATTGTGATGAAACAATTTAGAAAAAAGACTTTAATAGGGAAGTGTCATTTCATATGAAGATATCAAGTTAAGAGGGACATTATATATAATTTATGTATATATTTACATTATATATATACAAGAATATTTTATATGGCTTGCTTTCCAGTGATCTCCTATTAGTAGTACTTCCTTCCACCTTCACTTATTTCTGCTAAGTGCTTATGTGAATCCCATGTATAATTTTTTTAGATTGAGGCAATAGGATTTTGGTTTTGCCCTTTTTTCCTCAAAGTGTCTTTTAAGTGTACTGGGTCTCTTATTAAGTCTATGAGATAGAAATCCTCGCTAGCGTTTATGTATTCAATAGATGTTTCCTAAAGGTCATATGTATGCCTCCCCTTAATAATTCCCAAGACATTTAGGAAGCTGTGCAGTATGTCCCCAGGAAGAATATGTTATTATTGGACACCTACAGATAACACGTTGCTCCAGACTGTGGTCCAAAGTGTTTCTTGGCTTTTCTTATTGAGTTATCTATTAGTCTGTACAGAATCCACCCCAAGGGGGACTTGGTAAAATCCACCTCTTTTTCTATGGATTCCTCACTGTCTTCTGCAGCCCTGGCTTTGCCGTGGAAGGGTGGCTTATCAGATCCTTACAGGGAAACTTTTACTGAATCGGTGAGTATTTCTTTTGCTAATACTTGTTGAGAATTTAGAGGTGATAATTCATCTAATCTCTCCCATTACCATCAGCACTTCAACTTTGGAACCAAGGAGTCAGATAATGGGAAAATCAAAATATCAGAATGATGGCAAATAAAGCCATTTTGGAAACTATGGGTCTGGACCCATGGCCACAAACGAGCTTCTCAGTAAATCTCAATTCTCAGATTTAGATCTTGGGGCCTCTTCTTTGCAGTGAGAGAGTCTGCAGAGAAGCCTGTCTAACCCAGGGACCCTCTCTCACATCCATTAGGCCCCCAGGAGTCAGGAGTAAGGAAAGAGGAAGTCAGTGCTCTGAACAACCTCCAGAAAGTAGGTAAACCTGAATGCTAACCCTCATGAGCTCAGTAGGGAAGAAAGGACAAAGGCAGACGTGGAAAAACAACAACTCAGAAGGGACTGAGCCACGGGTTTCTAATCCTTGAAACCCAATCACACAAACAAACACAATGGAGTGGGCAAAAAGAGGCCCTCTCCTCTCCTCTTCCCCTCCCCTCCTTTCCTTTCCTTTCCTCCTTTCCTTTCCTCCTTTCCTTTCCTTTCCTTTCCTTTCTTTCCTTTCTTTCTTTTCCTTTCCTTTCTTTCCTCCCTCCCTCCCTCCTTTCCTTCCTTCCTTCCTTCCTTCCTTCCTTCCTTCCTTCCTTCCTTCCTTCCTTCCTTCCTTCCTTCCCTCCTTCCTTCCTTCCTTCCTTCCCTTCTTTCTCTCTTTATTTCTTTTCCTTTCTTTCCTAAGACAGAGTTTTACTTTGTTACCCAGGTTGGAGTGCAGTGGCATGATAGCTCACTGCAGCCTCCAACTCCTGGGCTCAAGTGATTCTCCTACCATAAATTTCCTAGTATCTAGGACTACAGGCATGTGGCACCATACCTGGTTAATTATTATTTTTTTTTTATTTTTGTAGAGATAGGGACTTTCTATGTTGTCCAGGCTGGCCTCAAACTCCTTACCTCAAGTGATCCTCCTGCCTTGGCCTCCCAAAATGCTGGTATTACAGGTGTGAGCCACTTTGCCTGGCCTCTACTAACTTTTATTATACTTTAGAAATTGGGATACTTGAAAACTTGGCTCTTTTAAAAGATTTAACTTAATTTTTTAATTTGCCCTGGAAAAATCTAATACTTAAAACTCTTAATACTTAGGCAAGTATTTACCTAAGTATTGAGTAAATACTCTAGGCTTGAAATTTATTCCCTATCCTATATATTATCTGAGATTGTCACTGGCCAAGATGCCCAACAGAATTAATCGGAAGTCATACACCATAGAGATTGTCACTGGCCAAGATGCCCAACAGAATTAATCGGAAGTCATACACCATACCCAAATAATACCAATACAACCCAAAATACAATGTTGGTGGAATAAGATTGACTCAAACTTAAATTCAAACTGTCTCCTAATATTAAACTTCCAGAGAGCAATAAAGTCCAAAATTCAAATCCCTTTTAATATTATAATCTAAAGAAATCAAAGGCCAACATTCTTAAAGACTCTAAAAATTAAGGCCATATCTTCTCCAACATTAAAAAATATTGCTTAGTCTCACACAGAAGGATCTTCAGATTCCTTAATAGAATGTGGCTTCTGCATCTGTAGCCTCTCACTGAAATAAGGGTGCTTCCTTTAGAATCTCCACAGTTGGATTAATTAAAGCCATGTTCATTGTACCTCTAATCACAATAGCCAAGATAAGGAAACTACCTAAGTGCTTGTTGATAGATGAATGGATAAATAAATTATTACATTTATATGTTATTTACATTTCTTGGTTGCAGAATGAAATAATCATTCCCACATTTCAAGGTGAGGAATAGAAATGGCATATGGAAAGCAGCTTTCATTACGTGCCTTAAAAGTTCATTGTGAACTGTATCAATGTAAACAGCAATGGATAACAGAATAAAATTCTAGGTTCTATTTCTGGCTAGACTTCACTCTTATTATCTAAATAAATACAAAGATAGATAGATAGATAGATAGATAGATAGATAGATAGATAGATAGATAGATGATAGATGATAAACAGGTAGATAGAGGATTTGACTCAAGGCTGCCTAAATCCATTTCTTCCTTTAAAATTTCTTTTTTATTAACTTCTATTTTAAGTTCACGGATGCACGTGCAGGTTTGTTAGGCAAACTCGTGTCACAAGTGTTTGTTGTACAGATAATTTTGTCATCCAGGTATTAAGCCTAGTGCCCATTAGTTATTTTTCCTGATCCTCTCCCTCCTCCCACCTCCATCTTCCAGTAGGTCCCAGTGTCTGTTGTTCTCCTCTATGTGACCATATGTTTTCATCATTTTGCTCCTACTCGTAAGTGACAATATGTGGTATTTGATTTTCTGTTCCTGTGTTAGTTTGCCAAGGATAAGGGCCTCCAGCTCCATCCATGTTCCTGCAAAGGACATGATCTTATTATTTTTTATGACTGCATAGTATTCATGATGTGTATGTACTATATTTTCTTTATCCAGTCTACCATTGATTGTCATTTAGGTTGATTTCATATCTTTGCTATTGTGAATACTGCTGCAGTGAACATACATGTGCATGTGTCTTTATGATAGAACAATTTATAACTCTTTGGGTATGTGCCCAGTAATAGAATTGCTGGGTCAAATAGTAGTTCTGTTTTTACCTCTTTTAGGAATTGCCACATTGCTTTCTACAAAGGTTGAACTAATTTACACTCCCACCTGTTCTCTTTTCTCTACAACCTCACCAGCATCTGTTAATTTTTGACTTTTTAATGGCATTCTCACTGGTGTGAGGTGGTATCTCATTGTGGTTTTGATTTGCATTTCTCTAATGATCGGTGATGTTGACCTGTTTTTGTGTGCTTCTTGGCCACATGTATGTCTTCTTTTGAAAAGTGTCTGTTCCTCTCTTATGCTCACTTTTAATAGAGTTGTTTTTCTGTTATAAATTTGTTTAAGTTTCTTTTAGATGCTGGATGTTAGACCTTTGTCAGATGCATAGTTTGCGAATATTTTCTCCCATTATGTAGATTGTTTACTTGGTTGATAGTTTCTTTTGCTGTGCAGAAGCTTTAGTTTAATTGGATCTTGTTGGCCAATTTTTGCTTTTTTGCAGTTGTTTTTGGCATCTTCATCATGAAATCTTTGTTCCTACATCCAGAATGGTACTGCCTAGGTTTTCTTCTAGGGATTTTAGTTTTGGGTTTTACATTTAGGTCTTTAATTTATCTTGAGTTAATTTTTATATATGGTGTAAAGAAGGGGTCCAGTTTTAATCTTCTGAATATGGCTTGCCAGTTATCTCAGCACCATTTATTGAATAAAGAGTCCTTTCCTTATTGCCTGTTTTTGTCAGCTTTATTGAAGATCAGATGGTTGTAGATGTGTGGCCTTATTTCTTGGCTCTCTTCTGTTCTACTGGTCTCTGTGTCTGTCTTTGTATCAGTACAACACTATTCTGGTTACTGTAGCTCTGTAGTATAGTTTGAAGTTGGGTAGCATGATGCCTCAAGCTTTGTTATTTTTGTTTAGGATTGCCTTGGCTACGAAAATTGGTTCCATATGAATTTTAAAACAGCTTTTTCTAGTTCTGTGAAGAATGTCATTGGTAGTTTGACAGGAATAGCATTGCATCTATAAATTGCTTTGGACAGCATGGCCATTTTAACAATACTGATTCTTTCTAGCCATGAGCATAGAATGTTTTGCATTTGTTTGTGTCATCTCTGATTCCTTTAAGCAGTGTTTTGTAGTTCTGTAGAGATCTTTCACCTCCCTGGTAAGCTGTATTCCTAAGTATTTTATTATTTTTGTAGCAATTGCGAATGCAATTACATTTCTGATTTGGCTCTCAGCTTGACTGTTGTTAATGTAAAAGAATGGTAGTAATTTTGTATGTTGATTTGTATCCTGAGACTTCACTGAAGTCGTTTATCAGTTTAAGGAGCTTTTGGGTTGAGACTCTGGGGTTTTCTAGGTATAGAATCTTGTCATCTGCAAACAGGGATAGTCTGACTTCCTCTCTTCCAATTTGGATGCTCTTTGTTTCTTTCTCTTGCCTAATTGCTCTGGCCAGGACTTCCAATACTATGTTGAATGGGAATGGTGACAGAGGGCATGCCTGTCTTGTGCTACTTTTCTAGGAGAATGTGTCCAGCTTTTGCCCATTCAGTATAGTGTTGGCTGTGGGTTTGTCGTAGATGGCTCTTATTATTTTGAGGTATGTTTCTTCAACATCTAGTTTATTGAGAGTTTTTAACCTGAAGGGATGTTGAGTTTTATTGAAAGCCTTTTCTGCATCTATTGAGATAATTATGTGGCTTTTGTCTTTAGTTCTGTTTATGTGATGGATCACATTTATTGATTTGTGTTTGTTGAACCAACCTTGCATCCCAAAGATAACGCCTTGATCTAGTGAACAAGCCTTTTGATGTGCTGCTGGATTCAGTTTGTCAGGATTTTGTTGAAGACTTTTGCATTGATGTTCATCAAGGATATTGGACTGAAGTTTTCTTTTTTTAGTTGTTTTTCTGCCAGGTTTTGGTATTAGGATGATGCTGGCCTTTTACAAAGAGGTCGGGAGAAGTCCTTCCTCCTCAATTTTTTGGAATAATTTCAGTAGGGGTAGTATCAGCTTTTTTTTGTACATCCTGCAGAAGTTGGCAGTGAATCCATCAGGTTCTGTGCTTTTTTTTTTTTTGGTTGGCAGGCTATTTATTATTGATTCAATTTTGGAGTTCACTATGGGTGAGTTCAGGGATTCAATTTCTTCCTGGTTCCGTCTTGGGAGGGTGTATATGTCCAGGAATTTCTTCATTTCTTCTAGATTTTCCGGTTTGTGTGCACAGAGGTGTTTATAATACTATCTGACAGTTATTTGTATTTCTGTGTGGTCATTGGTACTATCCCTTTTGTCATTTATATTTGTGTTTATTTTAGATCTTCTCTCTTTCCTTCTTTATTAGGCTAACTAGTGATATATTTTTCTTTCATTTTTTCCCCCAAAACCAACTCCTATATTTCTTGATCTTTTGTTTGTCTCCATCTCCTTCAGTTCAGCTGTGATTTGATTATTTTCTTGTCTTCTGCTAGCTTTGTGGTTGTTTTACTCTTGGTTCTCTAGTACTTTTAGTTGCGATCTTAGGTTATTAAACTGAGATCTTTCTAACTTTTGGCTATAGGTGTCTGTGCTATGAATTTCTCTCTTAATCCTGATTTAGCTGTGTTCCAGAGATTCTTTCTTCTCAGCAGTTTCAAAAAAAAAACTTCTTCATCTTTGCCTTAATTTCAGTATTTATAAAAAAGTCAGTCAGGAGCAGATTAATTAATTTCTATGTAATTGTATGGTTTTTAGTGATTTTCTTAGTCTTGATTTCTAATTTTATTGTGCCATGGTCTGAGAGAATGGTTGTTATGATTTCATTTCTTTTGCATTTGCTTCTGGTTGTTTTAAGTCTGAATATGTGTGGTTAATTTTAGAGTATGTGCCATGTGGCAATGAGAAGTATATATATGGTGTTCTGGGGTGGAGAGTTCTGTTCTATAGATGTTTATGAGGTCCATAGACCTGACCAAATGTTGAGTTCAGACCCTGAATATATTTCTTAATTTTTGACCTGGATGATTTTTCTAATGCTGTCAGTAGAGTATTGAAGTCTCCCACTATTATTGAATGGAAGTATACATCTCTTTGAAGGTCTCTAAAAACTTGCTTTACCAATCTGGGTGCTCCTGTTTTGGGTGCATATATATTTAGGATAGTTAAGTCTTCTTGTTGAATTGAGCCCTTTACCATTATGTAATGCCTTTTATTTTTTATTTATTTATTTTTTTGGTTGTTTGTTTTGTTTTGTTGGCTTAAAGTTTGTTTTATCTGAAATTAGAATTGCAACTCCTGCTTTTTTATGTTTTCCATTTGCTTAGCAGATTTTTCTCCATTGCTTTATTTTGAGCCTATGGATATCATTGCATGTGAGATACATCTCTTGAAGAGAGCGTATCATTGGGTCTTGGTTTTTCATTCAGTTTGCCACTCTGTGCCATTTAATTGGGGTATTTAACTTATTTACATTCAAGGTTTGTTTTGATATATGTGGATTTGATTCTATCATCACGATGCTAACTGGTTGTTATGCAGACTTGTTTGTGTGGTTGCTTTATAATATCACTGGTCTGTGTATGTAGGTGGGCTTTTGTAGTGCCTGGTAACAGTCTTTCCTTTTAAGATTTAGTGCTTTCTTCAGAAGTTCTTGTAAAGCAGGTCTGGTGGTAACATATTTCCTCAGCATTTGCTCTTCTGAAAAATATCTATTTCTCCTTCACTTATGAAGCTTAGTTTGGCCAGAGATAAAATTCTGGGACAAGGCTCAGCTCCTATCTCCTGGACTATGTGCTCAAACTCTGGGGGACTGGTACTGGGCTCCAACTTTGTTCTTGGGCCCTTCAAGGTTAGGAACTCACTGTGCTGGTAGGGGTGTCAAGATACTTCTAGGCTTCTGGTCACCACACTTCAACAGGTAGCATCAGCCAAGGTGTTTTGTAAAAGAGTGGCAGCAGGATCTATACTCATTTGCACATGCCAGCAGCAGCAGTTTGGCAAGGTGTGTGCTAGTCCACTGCAGTAAGGTGCTAGCAGTGCTGGAGTGTCAGCCTTTGTGTAGATGTTCATAGTAGCAGCAGAGGCAGCATGGCTTGATGGTGTGCATGGTGACTGTGCATACAGTCATAGTAGAGGTGGTGTTAGCACGGGTGTGGGATGCTGGCATGTGCAGGTCTGTGTGCGCCTTCCTTGCATGTTCATGCCTGGATAATTTTTGTATTTTTAGTATAGACAGGGTTTCACCATGAGGGCCAGGCTGGCCTTGAACTCCTGACCTCAAGTGATCTGCCTGCCTCAGCCTCCCAAAGTGTTGGGATTGTACAGGCATGCGCCACCACTCCTGGCCAACTTGGGTATAATTATTATCCTTATTTTACAGGGAAAACACAGGTAACTAGGGGTAGAGAAACTTTCCCCAAATCATATTGCTAAGCTGTGGTTCAACCAGGATTTAAACTTTGGCAGTCTGGCTCCAGATTCACTCCTAAGATTTTGAGGCATGCTGCAATTCATTTGTGGCTCCTTTCCCTCCCTTCAGCTTCCAAACACAATGGTCTGTTTTGGGGATATTCAAGGGTGCCATTTGAAAGCACCAAGGTATGATTTCTCCCATCCTATATGCTGCCCACTCAAGGTGTGGTCATCCACCTTGCCCAGGGTTGGGAGATGAAGGAACATGGTTCCTTTCCTGGCACGTATTGTTCAGATGCTTTTTCCAAAGGATACAAAAGTCTTTATCTTACCCTACTTTTGACAAAGGGAGTGGTTGAGGTGGTTATGGATGAGGTGTTTCTTCTGCTATGCTACTCCAGCTAGGATGATTTGTTGAATGTCTTCCTAATAGTCTGTAGAGCAAAAGGAGTGAAAGAGTTGGGGTTTGTGATTGATACGGGTAGAACAAATGGGGATGAGGCAAGAAGGTAAGATTTGTATTCACATAGGGGACTGCCTTTCGGATGCCTCAGAGTGGAGGCTATTAATCAGAACCACTAGGGCCCCAGGGACATGCAGCCTGGGGAGTAAGAGCATATTCCGAGGCCTCTGTTCAGAGGCCTTGGAAGTAACACCACACATCTACAACCACCTGATCTTTGACAAACCTGACAAAAACAAGCAATGGGGAAAGGATTCCCTATTTAATAAATGATGTTGGGAAAACTGGCTAACCACATGCAGAAAGCTGAAACTGGACCCCTTATATCTTCTACAAAAATTAACACCAGATGTATTAAAGATTTAAACATAAGACCCAACACCATAAAAACCTTAGAAGAAAATCTAGACAATACCAATGAGGACATAGGCATAGACAAGAACTTCGTGACTAAAACATGAAAAGCAATGGCAACAAAACCCAAAATAGACAAATGGGACCTAATTAAACTTAAGAGCTTCTGCACAGCAAAAGAAACTATCATTACAGTGCATTGGCAACCAACAGAATGGGAAAAAAATTTTTGCAATCTACCCATCTGAAAAAGGGCTAATATCCAGAATCTACAAAGAACTTAAACAAATTTACAAGAAAAAAAATAATATCCAGAATCTACAAATACCTTAAACAAATTTACAAGGAAAGAAAACAAACAACCCCATCAAAAAGTGGGCAAAGGATATGAGCAGACACTTTTCAAAGAAGACATTTATGAAGTCAACAAACATGAAAAAAAGCTCATCATCAATGGTCATTAGAGAAATGCAAATCAAAACCACATTGAGATACCATCTCACACCAATTAGAATGGCAATCATTAAAAAATCTGGAGACAACAGATGCTGGAGAGGATATGGAGAAATAGGAACACTTTTACACTGTTAGTGGGAGTGTAAATTAGTTCAACCATTTTGGAAGACAGAGTGGCGATTCCTCAAGGATCTAGAAATAGAAATACCATTTGACCCAGCAATCCCATTACTGGATATATACCCAAAGGATTGTAAATTGTTCTATCATAAAGACACATGCACACATATGTTCATTGTGGCACTGTTTACAATAGCAAAGACTTGAAACCAACCCAAACGCCCATCAATGATAGACTGGATAAAGAAAATGTGGCACATATACACCATGGAATACTAGGCAGCCATAAAAAAGGATGAGTTCATGTCCTTTGCAGGGACATGGATGAAGTTGGAAACCATCTTTCTCAGCAAACTGACACAAGAACAGAAAACCAAACACAGCATGTTCTCACATGTGGGTGTTGAACATGAGAACACATGGACACAGGGAGGGGAACATCACACACTGGGGCCTGTTGGGGGGTGGGCGGCTAGGGTAGGGATAGCGGGGGTTGGGGGTATTGGGGAGGGCTAGCATTAGGAGAAATACCTAATGTAGATGACGGGGGAATGGATTCAACAAACCACCATGGCATGCGTATACCTATGTAAGAAATGTACACAATCTGCACATGTAGCCCAGAGCTTAAAATATAATTTTAAAAAGTTCCAAACTGAAAAAAAAAGCACATTCTATCAGTTTAATTACTAGTGAGATCTGAGGTTACAAAGAAGAAACTGATCAAATAGCTGCTGACCTTCCTCTAGCTCCACTGACCCCACATATCAGGTTCTCCTAGCTTTATGGGCTCCTCACGTCACCTCTCCTTATTCCCCCTCCCCACTTTTTGCAGTTGGTGAAATGACAAGCTTCTTTCAGCTAAATGCTCTTAACCCAAGGAGATGGTAGCTGCCATGGCAGAATACTGTCTTCAAATAAAGGTAGCAGATAAATCCAATTGAGAAAAAAAGCCCATATACTCACAGAGGACTTGTTCCTCATTTCTGCCAGGGTCCTGAGCAGGAAACGAGCACATATTTCTCTGGTTAGCGTTTACTGAGCATATGTTTTATCTCTGGAATAGGAGACCTAGCATTGAAACAATCACATGGGATTTCTACATTCGTAGAGTTTAGGGTGTGAGAAATCTTAAACAAGTACTACGAGTTAGAATATGATATGCTATTCATATGAAACAGATATGATAGGGGAAGCATAGGGTATATGGGATCCCAGAACAGAAGGATACAGCTCACTTCACCCAGGAGGGTTACTTCATAGGAGGATGACTTTCCTAGTCCCTAGAAAAATCAACCCCCTTTTTAGGATTTTGTCCTAGGAAAAGGCCATCTTCTAATGAGACATTTTCTGATCACCAGAACTATCCCTAAATCAACTGAAACTATGACCTTTGGTTATAAGCAAGATAGTGAGATGATATATCTCAGTTGAAATGCAGTGGCTTGAACTTATGCCAAAATACTAAGTTTGAATTTGTGAGAGTGGGATCCGCTTTTAGTAATGTAATATTTCAGAACATTTGTAGTTACTTGTCAATGGTAACTTAGTTCATAAATCCTAGCTGCTCTATGAAGTTCAGCATCTGGGACGGATGCCTGCTCCTGTCTGAGAAGGATGTACACTGCTTCATGTCACTGTTCTCAGAGCTGATTGGAAATTTCAGTGAACCTGCTGAAATTTTTCCCAGCCAGGCAAGGTGACCTATGACTCCTCTGTGGACCTGCTGTGCTGGGATGCTGGATGCTCTTCCCTCTGAGCAGCTGCATCCTACTGGGAGCCACAAGTAAGAGATGACATCAAGCTTGCTGCTGCTTTGTTCTAAACTGGTGAGTCTGTTCCTTTCTATACAAAAGACACCTAGATAGAAGAAGAAAAGAACCTGCCATTAGCTCTACTTTTGGAATCAGGAAATGGCTCTTTATCTGGAGTTAAAAAGTGGAATCCAGGCAGAATTCCTGTGGGAAGTAAGGGTTAATGGAGATCTGAAGGATGGGTAAGGGCCTGGTTGAAGTACACAAGGAATTGTTCTAAGAAGAAACATCTTATATGAAGACTCAGCTCTCAGAAGCACAGAGACCACAAGACATATAAGGTACTTGACAGGGTTGGGGCAGGCTGAGGAGGTGAGGCTTGTAAGTTCACGTTAAAGAATTTAAAGTGTGTCCTGAGGTCAAGGGGAAGTCAGTGAAGGGTGTGAAGCAGAAAAAAAAAGACATGTTTGGGTTTGCTTTCTGAAGAAATATTATTCTGGCTACAGCATGGAGAAGGAATGGAAAAGGGACAAAACCGGAGGAAAGATCAGTTTGACAGCTGTGGCTACAGCCCAGGAAAAGAGGGCAGGACTAGGGTGGGAGCAGGAGGATACGAAAAGGTCGACATATTCAAGAGGTTTGAGAAACCAGAATGATGATGATAAATTTAAAGTAGATGGCAAAGGGCCAGGCATGATGGCTCATGCCTGTAATCCCAGTACTTTGGGAGGCCGAGGCAGGTGAACCACCAGAGATCAGGAGTTTGAGACCAGTCCAGTCAACATGGTAAAGCCCTGTCTCTACTAAATACACAAAATTAGCCAAGTGTGATGGCATGTGCCTGTAATCCCAGCTACTTGGGAGGCTGAGGCAGGAGAATCACTTGAACCTGGGGGGCAGAGGTTGCAGTAAGCCAAGATCACGCCACTTCAATCCAGCCTGAGCAACAAGAGTGAGACTCCATCTCAAAAAAAAAGTACATGGTAAAGGACAGAAAATCAAAGATGACTCCTAGGTGCCTGGCTAGAGCACCTACAGGAAGGAAGGGGTCATGTACTGTGTGACACGGACTGAATGTTGGTGTCCCCCCAAAGTCCTGGTTTGAAGCTCTAGTTCCCATTGTGATGGTATTAGGAGGTGGAACCTTAGATAAGGTCATGAGAGCGGAGCTCCCATGATGAGATTAGTGTCCTTATAAGAAGAAGAGTAAACAGAGCTTGTTCTTTCCACCATGAAAGGATATAGCAAGAAGGTAGTCGTCTCCACATGAGAAAGAGGGTTCTTACCAGACGCTGAATCTGCCAGCACCTTGATCATGGACTTGGCAGACTCCAGAACTGTGAGAATTAAATGCCTGTTGTTCAAGCCACCCACTTTATGCTATTTTGTTATGCAGCCTGAGCTAAGGTACGGTGGCAGGGAAGAAGAGGTAGAACAACCCAATTTCAGATAGAAGCAGGTGCAACTGGGGGGCTGCCAGGTGTCTCAGTGGTTGAATAGACAGCAGAGATCATATGAGAAGTCCAGGCTAAAGATACAGGCTTAGGGGCCACAGTCCTATGAAGGAGTGTTCAGCCACAGGCATATATAAGGTGGCCAGGGTGATGGGCAAGGGTGAGAAGAGAAGAGGAAGACGCTTGGAGGCATCAACATTGAGAGCAGCAGAGACTTAGCTTTGTCCACAATGATGTTCACAGTTCCTGTGATCCAGAGTGGGGAGGAGTCCAGAGGTCATATACTGAGTCATAGGCAGGTGATCCTAGAGCATAATTCTGCACCTGACAACAACTTTTGTTCCTAGCCTAATAATAGTAGGGCTAGAAGGAGCTGACATCTATGAAAAAACCTGCATTAGATCAGTGAAGTCTCATGTCTACAACATGTAGATTTAAAAATTATCTGTAACCATAAAGCATTATACTCATAATAATTCTCATGTGATTCTAGCTATTATTCTCCCCCATCTTAAAGGGGGAATTTAAGTTTAGAAAAGCTACTTGGCTTATCCCAGGTAATTCAGGGACGATGGCAGAGGCTGAAATCCTTCCTAGTCCTCCAATTCAGGTTCACTCCTCTGTCCCAATCCTCTTAAGTTCCTATTTATTGCAGCTTTACGTTTATGTTAATTTATTGTCTTCTGAACCCGTGGAACTTCTCCATGAAAACAAGTAAGAAAAAGACACTTTGGCTGAAGAGGTGGAAAAATACAGAAGGAGAGAATTCCTCTGAGACCTAAGATACCCTGCCCTTCCCCCTTGGCCTCTCAGCTGTTGCCGAGTCCTGGAGAAAATCGGGCATCTGAACACAGGCCTGGTTGTCTTTGCTTGGGCCCTGTGTTCTCATTCCTGCCACGCCATCATGGATAATGAAAGTCGACTGGCTGCCCGGGTTTCCTTTCTCTCTGCCACCGTCATTTCCATTTGCTGGGTCTCATGCCTTTTTAGCACAGAGTTGTGTTTGGGCTCTAATTTGCCAGGCAGTGATAAATTCCAAGAAAAACCACTCTTATTGAATTATTTTTGGAATGTCATGCAAACAACTCTAAATTGTAGAGTGGCAGCCAACTCCACTCTAAGATCTAGCTTTGACTTCATGTTAATTCAAGTAGAGGAGCGAAAGAAAGAAACAACTCAAAATGCTGAGATGCCATCTTTCATTCTCAAGGAGAAGTTTTTAAGGTCTGCTCCTTTGACACAAGGGTCGAAGCTCCATTTCAGAACTTGGGCGGTGACGATCACACTCCGGTACCAGGATCCCTTCACAGAATACACAGGGGGAAAGCCTACCTGTTCAGCTCCCCAGCAGAAGAAAGACTGAGACAAGTTGAAAGCCCACTGAAGCACACAGGGTAAAGCTATGATCTCCTCTTTGGGAAAGAGTCAAGCAAGACTTCTTTCCTTGAGTTCAGGCCTTAATGGAAGATATCTTGTCCCAGGAGACTTTTAAAAAGGAAAAGCAAGTAGCAATAGCTATTTTCCACCCCTGTGCCCTCTATCACCAGCTCTAAGAAATAGCTTAGTCTAGAACCAAGCTCTAATTCCAGTAGAGCCAATACATTTCTGATTCTAGGAGTGAACAACTGTCATTTCTCTATTTCCACATTTTTGTAGTCAAAGTCCGTCTTTTTGTCTTGTTGTTGTTGTTGTTGTTGTTGTTTTTTGTTTTTGATGGAACATTCTGTTCTCTACTCCCTGTCCATTTTAGAACTTGCTAAGCTACTAGGTAGGATGGATACCTGGAGGTGCTGAGAACTCATCACCACCATCAGGGCAGCTGCATGAGGCTGAAGCCAGGACAGGAGTGGGGAGAGTTGAGAGGTGGAGTGGACAGAGTCCTGGGCGCATCATTGGAGCACCTGCTTCAGCCCTCGCCTGAGCCAGATCTGCCTCCAGGCTCTATAAATACAAGAATAAGTAAAAGCAAGAATCTTCACTACTAAGCTTTCCCAGTCTCAATTTCTTCATCTGAAAAATGGAAAGGATGGCATGCAGAGCTTTTATCTGTGTTCTGCAGAGTCTGGAATTCCAGAAGTCTTGTTAAAAATGCCATTGTGGGCCGAGCACAGTGGCTCACACCTGTAATCTCAGCACTGGGAGGCCGAGGTGGGTGGATCATGAGGTCAAGAAATCGAGACCATCCTGATGAACATAGTAAAACCCTGTCTCTACTAAAATACAAAAATTAGCTGGGCATGTTGGCATGTGACTGTAGTCCCAGCTACTTGGGAGGCTGAGGCAGGAGAATTGCTTGAAAACGGGAGGCGGAGGGTGCAGTGAGCCGAGATCGCACCACTGCACTCCAGCATGGCACCTGGCGACAGAGTGAGACTCTGTCTTAAAAAAAAAAAAAAAAAAAAGCCATTGCGTGCACAAGTATCTGACTATACACAACAGAATTTGTGAAGGAGAGGGACTGAAATTCCTGAGTTAAAATATTTATCACAACAGCACCAGTGGCCCCCTATTGTCTGAAGATTCCAATCAAAATTCCTCACCCTGGCTCCCCAGCTGTCCCTGTTTACATTTTCAGACTTACACATTTACATTCCCCATCCTCTGGCCAAACCCAGCCCTGCACTATTCTCCACTTTCCTCAGTGCTGTCCTCTGGGTCCTTGCAATCATAGTGCCTCCTTTTCATGAAATGCCCCCTCCACCCAACCCCCACCTCACCAGGTTATACCTCCCCATCCCGCAAAGTCCCATTCAAGATCTGCCTTCTCCAAAAGTTCTCCCTCAACTCCCTGTCCCCTGTTCTGCTTTTAAGGAAAAGCTCCCGTCTCTGAATCCCCAAAGCCCTTTATCTGAACCTGACTTATGTGACTGAATCAAGATCCCTGTATGTCTCACTTCAGATTCCCTTTGCTCAGATGCTTCAGGAAACTCACGGCCCCTTGTTCTGTCCTAGTTGCCACTGAGGTCAGCAGCACTGTGTGGACTCTGGCCAACTGCACAGGGGCACAACCTGGCGGTGCCTTGTTACATGCTCTTGCTTTAAACCTCCTGCATCCTGTCTTGGCATATTCCTGCTGCTACTGAGAAATTGGAGCCAGAGGAATATACATGGCGCTCAGTGAGCATACATGTGCCCCCCACACATACCACACACACATGCACACGCACACATGTACACACACATGAACACACACACATGCATTCACACACACATGCACACACACACGTGCACACACATTCACATACACGTACACGCACATACATGCACACACACATACATATGTACAAGTAGTTAAGGGAAGTTAATGCTCCCTAGATGGAAGCTTTTGTCAGTGGGACACAGGAGCCAGGGAATAATTTCTTCTCTTTCCCCTGCCCACCCTCTAGGAAGAGGGTCTTTGAGACTGATCAGTTGTTTATACTTATTATCAAGTGGTGTCCAGCTCAGGAAACCTTTTCTCCCTTTTGTCTTCATTTCTCCTTTCCTTGGTTTGCATTCCCCAAAAAAGAAGTAGCACAGTAGTTTTTGCATCTAGTTCTGATTTCTGGGGCACCCAAACCTGTCACTTTTTATTTAGTATCACAGTTGCTTATGCATGTTATCTTGTTCCACCTGACTAGACTACATAATTATTATGAGATTCTATATCTTCACTACAATCTAGCATAATGCTAGTGGTCTGTGGAATGAATGAATGACAAGAGGTGTTGGAAAATGTAGTGTCAACAGGGACCTAAAGACCCTAAACTGACACTCTCCATACAGAGAGATGGGAGGGGAGTGTGTTCTTACATGATGACTTCTGTTCTCAAGCCAATGACCGGTTATTCTGTTGGATGTACCAGAGCACAATTCAACCAAAGGATGGCTTCTTCCTTATGCCAGTACAATAGTGTGCACAATGAAGCAAAATATAGAAAATTATTAGGTCAGACTCCTTATATAGAACAGAAGGCAGCAAGACACCGTGGAGCAGAACATAGGGAAAATAAGAGGAGAGAATTCCCTTAGAGGCAAAGAAACCGATGGCCTGATACTTTTCACAATATTTGCAAAGGAGAAAGGCAAATTCACAATGGGGCTAAAGAACCATCTCAACAGAGACCTTATTAGAACTGAAAAAGGATGGTGATGTTCCCAACTAAAGTCTGTTGGAAGGAAAGGAGACTGTTGTCCCAAGGGCACAGCTCACCCCGAATGAACTGAAAGTTCCTTTTAGCACTACCCCACCACCTCTAATGTAATCTTTTTTGCACCCTGTTTTTTTGCACCAAGGTTAGGGTTGCAACCTTGGTGCCTATGCGTAGCCTGGAAGCCACTGTGGTCTGTGCTTGTATCCAGGCCAACAAGGTCATGACCACGGCAGTGGAGAGGCACCCCTCAGTCTGCTTTAGGGCAGTTTTTGACAAAGGCACCTGCGGAAGGAGCTGAAACAATACTCACCCGTAATTGGGCCGCTCAGAAGCTCTAGTTCCTCCTCAGCCCTGCATTTGGAAGCAGGACTGTGCACTTTGGACTATGTCCTGGGAGTTCTTGGACCTCAGAAGAGTAACACTAGTCCTCCTGCTAATGAGGACTCGATCAGCTAATTGCAAATGAAAAGATGAGACCACATTCATAGGGGATGAAGTAGTTCCTTCTGGTCATTCCAGGACTCGCTAAGCCTGTCTGCACTAAGAACACTTTGTTGACTAAAACCTTTCTAGGGTACCAGGTGTAGCCATGGCTTATTGGAAAGTGTGACTTATGCAAAGAAAAACAAAACAGGAGATGGGCAGAGGAGAAGAGATGAGTAATTGCACCTGTCAGAAAATGAGGATAATGGTTAAGGATACACGCACGGAAGCTCTGAGTTTTGTGGAGAAAAACACCAGGGCAAATACGAGGAATTATTTGTCCTTAATCTCTCCTGGAAAAGGTGGAGTTGGTCACTGGGGCCTGGTGGCCTGTATGGCCTTCCAGTGAACACTATTAAAAGTAACTGCTCACACTCAGTGGTTAGCATAGGCATTACACAACCCCAGCCCTGCTGCCCGCCCTCCGGATAGATACCGGCAGCTCTAATTTTGCAAAATGCTATTTGTAAAACAACCAAATCATCCTACATTGCCCCCTTTGCAGTCTAGAGGAAGGAACTGGTTGCCTCACCAGTCTTTGGCACCAAAGTGCTTCACTGCGGATGTCTTTTCTCCTGCTGTCATACCATCCTGATTAAGATTAATTGTCCCAGCCGAAGTGAGTCACTCAGAAAAGATGGGAAGGGTGGAGGGAAGAGGGCAGTTTGCTTCTTCTTCTTTTTTCTTTTTTATTTTCCTACTTCAATGTTTGTTCTGAAAGATCCAGAAGAACACAGGAGAGGAGCAAAGGAATTTAAAGTGTGGAACATGTAATAAAGGAGATCAAGTGAAAAAGCTATTATGGCCTCCATGTTTATCTTCAGCTCAGTGACTTTCAGAGGAGCAGGCACTTGGCTGAGGAGTCCAGAGGGTGTGACTGCTCCCTGACAGTTGGAGGGCCTTGACCTGAACTCTCAAAAATTCAGCTGACCTTGTCCAGCCCCAGCTTCTCTAAAAACAAGGCTAGGACATCTCCTCTTACCGACACAGATACACCCCAGATGTATATATTGGAACCTCAAAAGTTCATTTTGGGTGGAGAAATCATACACAACCAAGGGAGAAACTGAGTAAGAAAAGGAAAATATATAACCACTAAACTCAAAGCTGTACCGAAGAGGAAGAGATATTATTTATAGAACAGCTTTCACTTGCCAGGCATTAGTGCAAAAGTTGATTTCTTTCTGAGCCACTTATCCAGAGCTCAGATTTGTACAACCTCTCTGAGTCTATTCCTCCGTCTCTGAGAGGCTCCCACTCCCTGGCAAGCACCTCAGACTCCTTTGTTGATGGAGTGGGCCTGTCTGAAGCAACTCAGGCTATTCTGGAAACAGTTATAGAATATTTATAGGGGCCTTATTCAAAAACTCATGACCACTACTCTCATTCCAAATTGAAAACATCTATCATCTGTGCTTTTTTCCCCACTGTATTACCTTAACAAAAAGAAGAAAGGTTTGGCAAGGAAAGAAGTATATGGCTTTGCTGATTCTGTGCATCCAATAGAAATCAAATTGTCATGACTTGTTAGGAAGAGAATTGGGCAGGGTGTCAGGAGACTGAAGCGTACAACACCCAGCCCAGAACATGGCATGTACAGTATTCATTGGCTAGTGAATTAATTAATTAATTAATTAACGTGGATATGAATTTCAGCCCATCAACTAACCAGTTGTGCGCCCTTAGATAAACTACTTCTATTTTCTGGACCTCAGAGATTATCCAGTTGAAGAGAGGAAACCAGCCTTAGCATCTAGTTCAGATACTCCTCTTACTGTCCCAGCTGCCTGGAGTCTGTATACTCCTGGGGGCGGGGCGGGGGCTGTCTTGACATTTCCTTTTTCTGAAAAGACCATTTGGAAACATGCCTGTTCTACATCTACATTTTGGGCTGTATGAACCTTAAACATTCATCTCTCAGTTCTGACTTGAGCCCACCCAACTGCTTAACTGAAACTTTCTCTGGGTTCCAGTGCTCCAAGTCCAGAAGCTTCAATATCTGCTTTCACCAAATACAAGTGGTTGGCAGATAAGCCTGCAGTAACTCATCACCCAAACAGTAACTCATCTGTACTCCCTCCACACCAGCTCTACAGACAAGACGCCACAAATAGATGGTGATTTGAATTCATTGCCTCCTTGGGAAATATCTTTGAGGGGAGTATCTGGCTACATCCTTAAGTTACAGATAAGATACTTCTCATTCCCAAACAAGTAGCCAAGGAATATTATCATAATCCTGTCTGCCCCAGTATTTGATACCCTCATAATAGTTATTCTTCTAACTTAAGGTTTATTTATTTTCAACCTCTCTCTCTCTCTAGTTCTCTTTCTCAAAGAGTTGGAAGGATTATCAGCCACACAAACATAAGTCATGCAATCTTGGCCAAATTTAGGTCAACGTACAGGATGCAGATAACACTGGGGACTCAGAAGGTTGAGCCAAGCTAGACAGCTTCAGTCTTCCATTGGCCCATGATGCTTGCCCTATTAGTCTCTCTATCTCTTCCCTGTGATCCACACTAGCTTAAGAAGTAGAGAATATCAGACCAAGAAATCTCAGGATCCATTCCAGCTCTGCTCTCCTCCTTTCAGGGATCAGAAAGCTGAGGCTCAGAGAGGTTAAGGTTGCCTGCCAAAGTCACAAAGCCAACAGAGCCCAGCCACGTTTTGCAAACATGTCTGACGTCTCTTCCACTACCACTCAGGACACACTCAATCACCTCAATTTCCCACAGGACCATTAGGCTTCTATTTGCAGCTGGAACAATTCTAGCAACAATCTTTGTTAGTGATCAATTCAAGCTTCCCTGAAATGGAAAACAGGGAAATGCTGGGGCAAGAAGGATAACTAAGGGATTCACAGAGAAATAAAAGCCCCGGAAGAGAAGCCGTCATGACCTAATTGTGGCCCTATAAGCCCGGGGCATGATGGACATTTTGCTTTGTTTTACTGCCTTTTTTTTTTCTCTCTCTCTCTTCTCATTTGTATCCTCACTTAGTTTTGCAATGGGAAAGAGAAGGTCAAGGATCTGGAAAGACAAGGAAGGTATTTTATTGGCCAGAAATTGGCAAGACCTCATATTCCTGCTTTATCAGTATGCCTGACCAATTGACGAGATGGGTCTCTACATCCCGGCTCCTTTTGGGCCCTGTAGGTTCACACTTTTTAATTTTTATAGAGCAGTATATGGGCTGCAAAAAGGGGAAGTGGGGGAATCGGTTGTCAGGGCCTGCATTGAGCAATGAGCCATCTTCTCTGTCTTCTTTTTCTTTCCTCCCTCTGGGAGCCTTGTAAATGAGCATTTAGACTTTCTGAGGGAGATGGAAAAGGGCTTTTGGGGAGCAAGGCCTGAAAGAACAGATGGGTTATGAAGGGGCCTTAGGAAAATCTGAGACACTGTCTATCTCTGGTCAGCTTGGTTATTTGTTAGGCAGGAGAAGATTTCAGCAGATCATTCTCAAAATCTGCTTTGAACTATCCAACCTGTGAGGGAAAGAGGAACGTGTGACCTGATGATTTAAGCTAGAACTATCAACTTTTTTAGGAGTTGACATTTTGAAAGGAGTGATTTGGGGGCAGTGTGGTAGGATCTAAAGAACTGAAAGCTTTAGAATCCTCTGACTCTCTAAAAGTCCTCTGGAGCATGCTCTACACTCAGCATCTCCACAGCAGCTGTACAGTCACTTAAAGACGGTAACTGACAGAGACCAACCAAGACATGACAGGCAAAGAATCAAAGCTATACTTGAGAAAAATGTTACCTGTAAGCCAGTTGATTAAGGGTCAAGGTAAGTTGGTATAATTTCATTTATCAGTAGAGTGAAGCTTGAAAGAGGAATTCGATTTTTTTAAATGTCCTACCTTTTTAAAGCTTGAGAATTCAATGAAAAAGTAAGGTTAGAAAAATAGGGGAATCGTCACCATCACCATCATCAGCATCGTCTTCACTACCAACACCATCTTCATCATCATCCACCTCTTAGCGAGCACTTATTAAAAGCTTGTTGGATACTGGGCATCTTTTGAGTGCTTTACATATATTATCTCTGTCCTCACATCACCCTTCATGAGATAGGATTGTTATTAGCCGTCTCTTACAGGTCAGGAGAATGGGAGGAATATTTCCTCATACTCTAAAAAGAGGTGGTAAAGAGAAGAAAACTCAACTTTTTCCGAGGTCTAACTTTACCCTCTGCAAGTTACAAAGCAAATGCTGAGAAGATTTCAGCTTCCATTCAGAATTCCCAATTTTTCCTCCTTCCTCTCAAAGAATAAATGAATTAATGCTAACATATGGAAATTCCGAAGGAAGCGAGAAGAAGAAAGTGGCTTTTAGAAAAAAAAAATTAGACTGGTTTCTGCAGTAAATTTGGGAAGATCCTGACTGGAATGATTTGAACCCTTGCTTGTGCTCCTATATTGGGATGTCTTTGCTTGTCTAGCTTCAGAAGACTTCCAGAAAAGTCCCAGCCTATTCATGGGATGCTCTACTCTATCCCATGTTCACATACCTGAGACTCCTTAGGAAGGTGTTCTCCTGAATGAAACTCAGTGCACTTGAACCTTCTGTGGGTGGTAGAGTGGGAGGGAAGGTGGCCTCACAGGCAAGGCTTCGGGTCTTCTGCAAAATGCTGCCAACAGCAACTGTCCACTCAGCCTAACAAGGTCCAGGAGTGGTGATATTGAATCTCTGCTCTTTACTGTACCTTGAGTTGCATTACTATAGGCCTGTTGAGTTTTCCTGGTAAGTATCCCACACCAGAGGGGTGGTAGGTGTGTTGTTTGATGCCTGAGGAAGGTGAGAAGGGAGAAAAAAAATTACTGTAAAATCAAACTAGAAACATTAGAACTGGGAAAATTCTACAAGGGAAACATACAATATGATTAAATCAATTTAGATTCTTCTGGAAAGGGGTGTATGTGAGGGGGTAGATGGGGATGCTAATAAACAGTGCATACTGGAACTTTCCAAAGGATTAGAAACCACACTCCTTCCAAGGGCTGCGGTGATGCATTTAGAGAGATAACACCCTGCAATTGTCATAGGCCGCCCTGTGATTTTCACAGCAAGGCGTAGTGCCAGAATCCATGGATTTTCAAATCGATTGTCAAATCCTCTGAATTATCAAGCATTTTATTTGCCTTTAGAGCAGACCCACTTTATATACCATAAACATTTCATTCAGGCATTAAGTTGTGGGCTCTGCCTCTCGTTTACTTAGCCCTGCTCCTGCAAAGGCAGCTGACTTACTGCCCACTTTCTTTGACTGAGCCTAGTGCAGTTAAGATAGGATCTCCAGTTGCTTAGGGCTGACAGGGCTGACAACATCTTTTTGTATACCCCTTACCCTTTAATTCTTGCTGAGCTTGCTGAGGTTTAAATGCAGATGCCCTGATGCTGTAGGCAGAATAATGTCCTCAGAGACGTCCATGGCTTTATCTCCAAACCTGTGGCTGTTACCTTACACATCTAAAGGACTTTGTAGGTGTGTTTAAGGAGCTCGAGCTAAAGAGGAGTACCCTGGATTATCCAGAGGGACCCAGTGTAATCGCAAAAAATCCCTAAAAGATGGAAAAGTAAGGCAGAAGAGACAGAGAAGGTGATATGATGATTTTTTCACAGAGGTCAAGCTTCACCTCCTCAGGGAAGCCTATTTTGTCCTCCCTTGTGAAATCAGCTGTCTTCATTGTAGCCTCTCTTTGCATCATCTACCACAATCACCACCACAACTGTGGGATGAGTGTGTGTGATTATTCTATTAATGTCTGTGTCCTTCACTAACTCATGAAGGCAGGGACTGAGCCAGATTTTTCTTCCTTCTGAATTCCCAGCACACAGCAGGCACTCAATAAATATTTGTTGGATAAATGAGCAAATGAAAGGGTGAGCAGAATCTAATCCCCCTATGGTTCCAAGTATTCTTTAGTGTGGGTGGAAACACAGCAGTCGATGAGGTACCCCACTGACTGGCTCTTTGCTTCTTGTTTTTGTATCTGCCTCAGACCAGAATATTTATCTTCACATATGGTCTTAATACATTTCTGCTGAGAGAACAGCAGTATCTGTGACTCCTATCAATGGCTCCAGGAGTTTGCAGGGATGGAAGTTTTCCTTGTTCTGTTATGATTTGTATTCAGATTATTCTGATTTAACTCTTGACCCAGCAGCCCCACCAGTGTACAATGGTCTCTGTTGTTAGACTGGAGATCTCCCACTGCTTGTCTCTTCTCTGAGTATGAAAGACTATCCGCTGATTCAAAGACCAAGATCCAGAGCCCAGTTTTGCAATACCAGGGGTATCCTACTTTCAAATCATCAGAACAAACTATATTAAAAATCACTTCAACCTTAGTGCACCCCTGCATTTATTTTTAAAGGAAGTAGTGAGTGAAGTTACAAAAAAATAGAAGAGATCAGTAAATACCAAAACGGCAGCTACATTTCATCCAGACAGTTACTGCATACAAACGACGAGTAAAGCCCTGAAATAAGGTTGGGAGGCACTGCCTTTTGTTGGCACCCTCGTATGTCCCTTAAGTCTCTGAGTACAAGTTCACTTTGTCCCTCACAACTCTCCTGGGAGACTGACAAGGACAAGGTGTTAATCTCTTTAAGTGCTGAAGTCACAGGTAATTACTCACTCTCTGTTTATCTGGGCGCTTCATCTTTGTCTTCTTATGTTCCTCGTGCTGTCTGACACATAGTAGGCCTGGAGGAGTCTTTTCTGAAGGAACAAATGAGTGCCTGCCTTCTTTCTAAAAGAAGAATTTTTAATTGATTTGCCCAACATGACTCAGTTAGTAAGCAAAGGAACTTGGATGTGCAGCCTGGTGGCCTAATTCCAAGTTCGGCATTCCTTCCTCTCTGCTGTCCATGAAAGGACTCCTAGGCAGGAAGGATGAGGGACAGTGGGGACACACACCATATAAATGTCAGGTACATGATGGGAAGTTTAACTATAATCAGACAAAGAAAAGTGGCACAAAAGAAAGCAAGCTTTGAGTTTACCCAGTCAAACAGCAGGAAGAATGTAGCCGGACAACAAAGACAAATAATCCATCAGTGATGCCTGGAACCTTCCCCTTGCCCCAGGTATAGCCACACAAACTAGGGAGAGCCCCCGAAACCAAGTGAGTCAGGCACATCCCTGACACAGCAGCCAGTCCAACCGTGGCATTTTATAGCCCTCAGGATGTTTAAAGAAGCAAAAGACTTGGAGGATATGTATTCCTGCCCAAGTAAAGTTTATTTTACAATATTCAACATTTCTTTATTAAAGGTGAACAGGCAGGATATAAGCTCTATAAACTTTCCAAGGAGAAGACACTGCTAGCATTCCAGGTGGAGAAATCATTGCCCTGTGGGAGGACCAAAGCTTGCCTATTTCACTTTACAGGGCCACACATGGCATATTTTTCTTACAGGATTGTGATGCAGATGGGTAAGCTTTTGGACATTAAAATGGCAACCGGATTTATCTTGCTGCCTCATTACTGTGTCATTTAAGGGAGAGGCTCATGGTTAATTCTCAGGGCAGGCTTGCCCAAAGCATCCCCTGTATTATGGGCAGGGTCTTGTCTTCAAATTGTACTACAGAAGATGTCAGCTGTGGCCTCCCTGCCCTTCCTCCAAGATTTCAGAGCCCGGGGTATGGTGCCAATGGAGGCTGCTGGTCAAGCCCCTTTCTCTTCCCATCTCACTCTGTCAGCATCAGGACCAGCTCATATGCAGGAATGTGGACATCTGAGGGTCCAGACTCAATTTCTATCCGCATCCCCACAAACAAAGCTCTTTGGTGGAGTGATCCACCATCCAGAGGAAGAACCTATGTGAGAGTCCTGTGCAGCCCTAGGAAGCCACATTGGAACCACGTGGACAGGGGATTCCAGTGTCCCATGAATCTGGCAGGGCATGAGTTCCAGATGCACACACCCCCAGACTGAGAATACTCCTAACCCCACAGCCAGAAAGAAGCCCTCTGTGGTGCTGGGCCCAGGTTTCCCAGATCTGGGCTTGTGCTAATCATATATAGGTAAAGTTGATTTAAACTCCCCACAAAGCCCAAAGCTCCCTGTGTAACACCTGTCACTGTGTTGGGGCTCGCATATTCACGGTCTTCACCCCCATTCACTTCTGGCTGCGTACTACTTGTTTTACTCCACACCAACCCAAACTTGAAACGTCACCGTTTCACAGTTTCTTAGCAAAAAATATTCTCATACCTAACATTTTATTTTTAGTTCATGCTACTGAAGGCTTGGATGTTGAAAACCTCTTTTTATCTCTGCATCCTCCTCTCTCCAAGGAGCAAAGCAAATCCCATTTCTATTGTTATAACAAGAGTCTAGAAACCATCTTTTAGGGCCTGAACTTTTTGTTGGGATCTTACCCTCCAAATAGAATGGTTTTTCAAAGCCTTAAGAGAGACTTGGGGAAGCAAAGTGTTCTCCTTATTCATATATGTCTGATTATGCATAAACACAGACATCACTTCCATTCTCTCCTTGGTGGAAGAGAAACTAACACATAAGATTTCAACTGAGGCACACTCATAGCGGTACAATAGACCGAAGTTCCCTGGCCTACCTATTCCTTTCTCTTCAGCCCTGGTTGTTGGGTCTTCTCATTTTGAGATCTAGGCTGGAGGAGAAATCCCTCCCTGGAACACACTACCCTTGCAAAAGAAGGAAATGAGCTATGATGTTTTTGAAAGTTTCTGCTCAAGGGTAGCCTACATAATTTTCGCTCACTTTCCATTGGCAAATGCAAGTCATATGGCAAAAGCTGATCGATGGGATGTGTGTGTATAATTCTCTCAAATACATGGAGATTAACTAATTGGGGGAAAGAATGCTACAATACCCATCAAATAGTAACCTTCTTATCATCCTCCAGGAGGAAGCTAAAAATGTCATGTCAGTATCACTCCACAGAGACATCACTCTCCCTTTTCTGTTCTACAGCATTACAATACTGAGACTTTTGGGACAACGTGCTGTTTCCCCTACTACTTAGCGAGCCCTTTGAGGGCAGTGATAATCTCTTATTTTATTCTACCTTCCCAGTACTTAGAACAGCCCCTCGAGCCTAATACATTGTGCTATTATTGCTTACTTAAGGGGAAAAAAATGGTGCCATAACGCATGGAATCCGTCTTGAAATCCAAGGAATATTAAGAGAAAGTTATAAAGGAAAAGATGGAAGAAGACCAAAAACTAACTTTTGCACTTTTAAGCTGAGATGTGCGTGTACATGTATATAATAGATATGCAATACAAGAAATATAGATTAGGCAGCTGCATTTATAAGCTTAAAGTTTTGGAGACATGTTCAGGGTGGACATATACATTTGGCATAATTTGGCAGTCATCAGCATGTAGACAGTGTTATTTCCTAAGAAAAGAATGGAGAAAGAGATGTTTATGATGTGTTTCCCATTTCCCACTTCCTAATTCCTGACTTGCCCAGAGACTGTAAGTCAGAACCTCAATTGTTTCCTTAGACAGACTCTTCAAGTGTCTTCTAAAAGGTCAACCTTGGTGGACCCTTGGTTTTTCATTAAAATATACTCAGCATCAAAACTCTAATTTGTCCCTCTGTTCCCTTGGGCTTATTTCTGCATAAAGCTGGGTTATATTCTTTTTTTTTTTTTTTTTTTTGAGATGGAGTCTCTCTCTGCCACCTAGGCTGGAGAGCAATGGTGCAGTCTTAGCTCACTTCAACCTCCGCCTCCTGGGTTCAAGTGATTCTCCTGCCTCAGCCACCCAGTTAGCTGAAATTGCAGGCACCTGCCACACGCCTGGCTAATTTTTGCATTTTTAGTAGAGACGGGGTTTCACCATGTTGGTCAGGCTGGTCTCGAACTTCTGACCTCATGATCCTCCTGCCTCAGCCTCCCAAAGTCCTGGGATTACAGGCATAAGCCACTGCACCCGGCCTGGAATATATTCTTAGAGGGACCTTCAAAGTGCACTATCTCTCGCCTCTGGAATCCTGTTGCTTGAGCCATCCATACCACATGACTGTCACTTTCTTCCCTCCTCTTCCCCCCTTATCATGTTGGTAAAATGGCAGCCTTGTATTAAGTGAGTAAAAGGACCAGGCATGATGACATATGTCTTGCATATGCTATCTCTTTCCATCCTCACCACAAGCTGGTGAGGGAGGCATTGGCTCAATTTACAGATGTGGCATTCTAAGCTCGGAGAGGTCAGGTAATTTGCCTCAAGTGAACACCAGCAGGGAGCAGGACTCTTGAATGGAAGGATCTCAGTGCAGATTCCATGCCCTCCATAAGCCACCAAGCTGCCTCAAACACAAAAAATCCTTGAGAGCTGAGTCTTCTGGAAAGAGATATTTACACTTTGCAGATAAAGAGACATACACACATACACACAACATGTCTATATATGTGTATAGATGCAAGTATACTTGGATTTTTTTAAAAAACACTACATTACATAGTTTCCTGCATTCTTAAATAGATAACGAATAATATTTAATCGTTCCTCCATACTTTTATGTCTGCTCTGTGCTTTGCATTGTGTCAAGTGCAGTGTTTTGAACTTATTTTGAATTAATTTCTGTCCTCCAAAACTCTTAAGGGTTTGCAATTTAACTGATGAGAGACAATCTACATATTGCTCTATGATCACCCTGATCCCCAACGTGATGGTATTTGGAGATAGGGCCTTTGAGAGGTAATTAGGTCATGAGAATGGAGTGCTCATGATGGGATTAATGTCCTTCTAAGAGATGGGAGAGAGATTGTTTATTTTATCTCTGCTGTCAGCTATATCAGGACATAGCCTGGAAGAGGGCCTTCACCAGAACCTGACTAGGCTGATACCTTGATCCCAGACGTCCATCTTACAGAGCTGTGAGAAACACATGTCTATTGCTTAAGCTAACCAGTGAATGGTCTCCTGTTAGAGCAGCCTGATTAGTTCAGACACACACACACACACACACACACACACACGCACACACGCACACACACATACACACACCGCACACACACACATACGCACACACGCACGCACGCATGCACGTATAAAACAAGTAGAGATCATGTTAAGAGGAATAAGTTACTTCTTTTTAAATTTGGAGGCTTTCTAATTTGCAAGTCTTTTTCCCATGTATAATTTTATTTGATCTTTACAGTAATTACCACTATTTCACAGATAAAAAAATACTGAGGCTGGGAAAACTTCAAAATGTGTTGAAGATTACACAACTAGTAGACACCAAAGCTGGAAAATAAAACCTAGGTTCAAATCCCAAGATTCCCTCTGGTAAAGTGAGGCCGACTCTTTACAGAAACAAGCTTCTCTCCTGTTCTCCAGGACCTCTGAGGAAGGAGAGCTCACTCCCTTCTTCCGGCACCCAGGAATCTAGCTCCTTTATAGGAATGAAGTCCTGGTGTTCATTTTCGCTCCACTGTACTCTTGGGTTTGGCTGGGTGATGCCTGAGCCTGGGGGTGGCGGGCAAGAGAATGTGTGTGCCGCGCAGCTCCTGCCAGCCCTACAGAGCTGGCATTTTCTACAAGAATGCTTGCTTCTCAGAAACGCTGTTGATAATGAGGTTGCTCATTTTTAAAATGCTGTAACTGATATTCTGAGAAAACAAACCTGGTTCCAGAAGTGCAGCTGTGGTGTTTGGATTTAAGGTTGGAGGCGGTTGTTTAAGATGAGCTTTTAGCTGGCCTGCTGTGGACTGCGACAGGGTGACACAATCAGGCCATTGTACTGACAGAGAACACTCAGGGCTCCTTGGAGCCTAAGAGGACTGTGAGAATTCCTGAACCTGGCACCTACTAAAGTGGACTTTTCACCTCTTGGGACCCTGGTAAGAATCAAGAGAGGGAGACAGAAAGGAAGAGGGTGGGAGAGAGAGAGAAAAAAAATGTTTCAAATCACAGGAAATAAGCAAGCCAGGGATTACATGAAATCCCCTCTAGCCTCAGTCAGACCTGGAGGACATGCAAATGCATTTGAACTAAGGAAGACTATTTTTTGAGACCCCTGGGAAATAGAGTGGCACAGAGCAGTTTCCTGACCTCGGAGAGGATGCAGTTTTCTGAGATGCAAGGTTTGCTTGTGCATTTCCATGCACAGGGCAGGGGTCTCAGCACAGTAATAGCCAAAGAGTCACACACCAAGGCAGACCCCTGGCTCTGCTTGGAGGGCCAAAGATTCCGAGCTGAGTGGATCATCAGTAGGCCATCTGAACGAAGCCCCTGTCTCCTGAACTACATTCTTTCCATCATACCTCTCACCCCATGTCTATTTTCTCAGTATTGAACGAGAAAGGAAATGAATATTTACTGCATCTAGTTATGTACCAGGTGCTTCATTTAATGTATAATGGAAATCACATGGTATGATAATAGCCAACATTTATGAAGAATCCAGTAGGTGCAAGCAGGAATCTAACCATTGGATACTCATTAACTTACATTTAATTCTCACAATAGCCCCAAGTGGTAGGTTGCAGTGAGTATCTGAGGCTGAGGGATGGAGAAATGTTCTTAGCCAGCAAGCTAAGCAAGAGCTGGCATTCCCCCCATGGCTGTCTGACTCTAGAGACCTCCTCTCTGCCTCAGGTCAAGCCTAGAGACTGAATCAAATAAGGTTCTCTGTCCCCAGCCCGGACACATAGCCCCTTTTGAGATGTTCCAGAAGTTTCTTCCTCTCTTTTCGCTTGACAGTTCCTCCAAGAGGCAGAGCCAAAGGAACCCTCCACTCCAGGGTTCATCGGAAAGTCCTCAAAGAGAGCATATCTTAGCATTACCTTGCCAAAGGTTTTAAAAACCTGCCAGTCCTTAAAAGTTTACCAACCCAGAAAACCAATAGGTATTTAGTGGTGACAACATTGGCAATATTTTTGAAAGTTAGCATACATTGTACTCAACACTTCTGTTTGCTCTGTGTTATGCTTTTAATTGGTGCTTCGTATTCTACATAATCTAATTTAGTAAGTCTTTTCTTGGGAACTGTTTGTCAACTAATAGAAAGTAGATCCCTTCTCAAGGACCTGATCATAGGATGGAGTCAAATAAGAAAAATCTTTACAAAATGCCAACATGAGCATAGTAACTTTTAGTTTGCAAATTACCTGAGATATTTTTAACCCTTTGAGATCCTGTTTCTCACTCACGATCTCATCAGCCTAGCTGCTTCCCACAGCCTTGCCCTGGAGGCTCCAGGCAGAGAACCACAGGGGCACAAGGCTTTCTGGGGTGACTGTGTCCGCACGCACAGCTCCCTGAACACGTGCAGACTGAGCACCACATTCCTTCTATCTGGCTAACTCCTACGAATCTTCCAAAGCACCATCACCCTCTCCAGGAAAGGTACCTTCACCAGAGAGCGTCTGGGAAGTCAAGTCCACTTCCTGCAGGTTCCCCTGTACCCTGTGCCTACTACCTGTACCCCTCAACTTCTATCGGCCAAGTCCCGATGACATTGTGAATTTTTTGAGGCAAAGACTATATTCCTTTGACTCTATATCCTCAGAGTTTTGATACCAACCTGGCACACAGCAGATGCTCAAACATGCTTAATGAGTGATGGATACACATTTATAAATCCACTGTTTAAATAGAGATTGTTTTAGGGTTTTAAAAGGGCCCAGGTATATGAACCCCCTTTGTAAATCACCCTAAGTCAAATACAATGTTCATAATAACATGCAAGGGGGGGTTCCATCAAACTAAATCAAATGCATAGCCACAGCCTGTCCTTTGCGTTTATTTTAGTTTTTCATATTGGTAGATTTTGTATGGGGGTGAAGTTCTGGAGTACTGTGGTACAGTGTTCTGTACCATAAAGAAACTTCAGTGTTTCAAAATCAGAAATTGAGCCTGACTGTGAACTACACACACATGCATGCATGTGGGCTGTGCACTGACCACATAATGCAAATGCTGAGCCATTATAATATATCTAGATCTACACGGGTAGGCAGATCACTGGATATGGATACAGGTATAGATAGATGTAGATATAGACACAGATACAGTTATTGACATGTAGATAGCTGGATGTAGTTTCTTGTTATATACAAGAAAGGTCTTGATCTTAGTTTTAATACTGAAAACACAGACAATAATTAGCAAACTCATAAATTAGAGTCATGCCTATTTAATTTCTGATAAATAGAGTCATAATATATTTGATTGAGTTCAGTTCTCTCAGTTTCTTGCATTTATTAGTCCCTACTCCTTGACCTGCTCCAGAGTGTGAATTTTGGTTTCAAAAGCCTTTATTAAGTTCTGGAGTTCACTCTGGTCCATGCATTATTATTATTGGTTTGTTTCCAAATGGACTATTCTCTAATTTTACTTTCATATATGTTGAGTTAGTGCATCCATCGGTAGGCGGACCAAGAGAGGAGGCCTGAATCCAGATAGGAGAGAGCCAGAATGGAAACAGGAAATTAAAAGTAGAAAAGAGTAGTGCATTTGTGTGTGTGTGTGTAGAAGAGGGAGGAAAAGCCAGAATCAGGAAACTCAGATCTTTCCTTTTTCTGCCTCTCCAGCCTTGGAAATTCTGTCTGAAATACAGCTGGCATTCACTTCTTATACACTGAGCCTCGTGACCTTGGCTGGTACCCATGTCTACACTACATTTATGGCATCCAAATTGCTAATTTGGTGTTGAGGTGGATGGAGGGAGGGGGGAGAGAGGAATTAAAGGATAGGAAGGGAAAAAAGTACCCCAAACTGTAAAAGCTCAATTTCCGGCCAGGTGGCTTCCAAACCACCCAGCGGCTTTATTCAAGGCTTCGAAGTCTTGAGCCGAACAGTTCCAAATCTTCAATATTTACCCCGCAGTCTCCAAAAACAAAAGTTGACTGTGTTCCTTGAAGTCAATCTCACCAGCATTTCAGGATGACAGATGGGAGAGGCTGAAAAAGAGTTATTGGATGACCTGGAACTTCTTGGTAAGGATTTGTTATGCTTGGCTCTTCTCTCTCTCTCTCTCTCTCTCTCTTTCTCTCTTTCTCTCTTTCTCACACACACACTCACTCAACACACACACACATAGTTTTGTTGTTTTCTTTTTAAGCTTACTCTGCTTCCCACCATGAATTCCTACTCTGCCCCCAACCCAGTCATCTGTTGCATTGTCATGTATATCAAAAACTCACCCTGGAAGAGCAACAGCTAACCCAACTCCCTAGTCTGAATTCCTTTAACCCAGCAGTTGAACTCGGCCGCTTACACCCATGGACTAAATACAAAGAAATAATGGTGGAGCCAATTCTGTAGGTGAGGTAGAATCTCTATCTAGCTACGGACTCATGCAGGGCACACCTTTGGGAGGGGGAAATAGGTGATGGGTGAACATAAAATTCTGAAATTGAAACATGTTCAGGAGGCAAAGACTCCATTCCAGTCCAGCCTTGACGAGTACTTGTCACTTGCCTTTCTCCTCACTATCACTTATGCTTCTTTGCTTCTCTAAACCCCACTTACTGTTCAATGTCCTCAGTGGTAAGTATCTCCATCAGAGTCACTCAATGAATATGTACCGAGAACCTACCATGCACCAGGCACTGTTCCAGGCTTGAAGCTAACAAAGTGCTGGCCCCGCTGGAGCTCAGGTTCTAGGAGGGGGGGACAGACAATAAACAAACAAATAAGTAATCCACAGTGTGTTGGATGGCAGTTCATGCTATGACTAAAAATACTGCAGGGTACATAGGAAAGAGATGGGGGATCATGGGCAATATTTGTCATATGGGCAGAGACCAGAAAAAGATGAAGGAACAAAGGAGAGGCTGTGTGAAAGAAGAGCATTCCAGCGGACTGGTCAGCCAGAGCGAAGGCCCTGAGGTGGGAGGGTGTGGCTTGGCCAAGAAGCAGCAACAAGGCCGGTTGGCTGGGCCAGAGGGGACAGGCAGGATCACAGAGAGCTTTGGGAGGACTCTGACTTTACCTCTGTGTGAAATGGGAGCCACTGGTGAGTTTTGAGCAAATGAGCATCATGATCTGGCTCATGATGGACTTTGAGCTGCAATGTTGAGAATAGACTATAACCAGAAGGGAAAGAGCTAAAGCAGCCAGAGTAGAGTCTTCTTCATCCCTCCACACTTAGAAGGTAAAAGATAATGGTGACTTGGACCAGGCTGGGGATAGTAGAGTTTGGACTCTGGAAGTTCTTTGAAGGTAGAGCCATCTGATATACTTGCTGATGAATTAGATGTGAAGAATAAGAGGTGTCAGAGATGACTCACAAGTTTTTCGCTTTAACAACTGAAATGAGAAAGTCATTTCTTTATCTGTGCTCCCAAGTATTTTTATTAATGTTAATATCATAACATGTTAGTAACAGTTGTGCATGTGGGCATCTCCCCCACTAGATGCACTGTCTCTTAACTTTCAAAGGTCTTTTGATAGGTTGGGACTCTACTGAAAGCTATGGACTCTTGCCAATGAGGAGATAAGTATTCATACAGAAATTCATGCACACATTTACAGCCTGAAAAGGTTTATTTCTCTCCCCAAGTTCGCCCGTAGGCGCTTTGAGTTGTTCATGGATTCAAGATTAAAAGATTCAGGAACTAGATTTATTTGTTCTTTTAATACATTATTATGGAACACCTAGGGCATGACAGATGTAATGGGTGACCAAAAATAGCTAGACTCTTTTCTCATGGAGACTGTCATCTGAGGCAGGAAATAGACAAGGTGTTAGTAAACAAATAAACAAGTAAGTAATGATAATTTATAAAAGGAGCTATGGAGAAAAAACAAAGCAGGGTGACATCATCTACTATAATAGGGTATATTACAAAAGAAAACAGAAGCCATCCAGGTCTTACAGGAGAATAATATAAGGCATTGGTTGTACACATGATGGAAAGAATAGAGGGTAATGAGACCAGAGACTGGCAACATGAGAAGCCCACTATCACTTCCAAAAATGGAAAGGAAATGAGAAGAGGAGGCACTACTAGAGCTCAGACACCTAGACTATCTGGAAGCTAGGTCGAAGAAGGGGTGCTGCTCCATGGCAGTGACGACTAGAAAAAGGGCTTGTCTACTGGAGATGCCAACAAAGACAGAGCAAAACAGAGCAAAGGGATCTGGCTTCTCCCCTTCTCCCACTCTCCAGTTTTCTAACAGTGCCTCCCCTTGACCAAATCTGTCCAGAACCAGTTCCCTGTGATTCAGAGCAGAACAAAGAGGAACAGAGATGGATCCAAGAGCAATCAGGTGAGCAGCTGACATACAGGGGACCCACTTAGAAAGAGTGGTCACCAAGCACCACTCTAAGAAGCTGCAATTTAAGTTGACATTGGCCAAATCAGAAGATGACTATCACGGGGGAGAACGTTCCAGGTAGAGGGAATTGCAACAGAACGTTCCTGAGATGTTAAAGAGCTCTGCCTCTTTGGGAGTGCAAGGCCTCGCCTAAGGTCAATCTGGCTGTATACCTATCCCATTCTGTGGTTCCTTTTTTCTTTTTTAGAGACAGAGTCTAATTCTGTTGCCCAGGCTGGAATGCAGTGGCGTGATCTCAGCTCACTGCAATGTCTGCCTCCTGGGTTCAAGTGATTCCCCTGCTTCAGCCTCCCCAGTAGCTGGGACTACAGGTGTGTACCACCATGCCTGGATAATTTTTTATATTGTTAATAGAGACGGGGTTTCACCATGCTGGCTAGGCTGGTCTTGAACTCCTAGTCGCATGATTTGCCCACCTTGGCTTCCCAAAGTGCTGGGATTACAGGCGTGAGCCACTGCGCCCAGCCAGCTATCCCATTCTTTACTTAATCAGAGGAGGTTAGGCATATGGCTATTCTTCTATAACCCCCTGCCAGGTGGCATATTGCAATGGAAGCAAGCCTCAGACCAAATTCCGCTGGATGCCCAGACATTTATCAGTGAGCCTACAGAAAGACAGTCCTACCACCTGCTCTGTCCTTTCGGCCACCCCACAAGTGCCTTGCCTGAAGTGTGAACTTCGAGGCAAAGGCAAAAATATTCCAACACCAAGATTGATTGTTAGTGTCCTCTGCCAAGCAAAGGCATGCATGGCCAAATGGAGTTGTAGGCCAAGGAGACCACTCAGAAAGTTCTGGATTGCTGGGCTTGCCAGGTTCTTATATTTTATGCAAAGGCAGAGGGGTTATACAAACTTTCAGCTATCCATCTTTTATTTCATCAATGAGAAGTTATTTGTAACATTACATATACAAATTAATATACCTTCTAAAGCATATTCAGAACTTGATATTTAAAGTACATGCTGAGGCCAATAAAGCATGGATTCTTTATTAGGGGAATTTAAATATAGCCTAGCTGCCCCTAGATTGTAGATGGAAACTAACCTGCACATTCAGATAACAACACACTGTTTATACGGAAGCATAGAAAAGTTAATTACAGACAATGAAACAGAGGGGATGAAAAGTGCCAATGCTGCTGGAGCTTCACTGCTGAAGAGGAGAGTAGATTCACAGGAGGCTGCAGAAGTGAGAAGGGGCTGAGTCTCATAGGCCACCTTAAGGGATTTGCTCATTCAACCTGCAATGCAAGACTTTGACCAGGAGGTAACATAATCATGCTCACTGCTTTGTGAAGAATGGATGATAGAGGAGGGAATATGACACTAAGTCACTGAAAGTGTTGGAGTTACTGGCATCAACCATCATGGTGGCAGTACAGATGGAGAGAAATGGAGACAGATGAGCTGTGTTTCAAAGACAGAAACTCAGGAATTATGTCAGTCTGTTTTGTGTCACTATAAAGGAATATGTGAGGCTGAATCATTTATAAAGACAAGAGGTTTATTTTGGCTCACATTTCTGCAGGCTGTACAAGCATGGCACCCTAATCTGCTTGGCTTCCCATGAGGCCTCAGGGAGCTTCCAATCATGGCCAAAGGTGAAGAGGAAGCAGGTGTATTACATAGTGAGAGAGGGAGCCAGGAGGGAGGAGGAGGTGCCAGATTCCTTCCAAACAACCAGCTGTCACATGAACTAACAGAGCAAGTACCCACTCCTCACTGAGGGGATGGCAACAAGCCATTGATAAGAAATTCACCCCCATGATCCAACACCTCCCACCAGGCCCAACCTCCAACACTGGAGATCACATTTCAGTGTGAGGTTTGGTGGGGACACCCATCCAAACCATATCAGGAATGATGATTGGATGAGTCTGGAATGGTGGTGAGGGAGAGGTTGGAATCAAGGATCCCTTCCTGGTTTGTAGCTGATGTAGCTAGCCAGAGACTGGTCTATTTTACTAAGATGGAGGAGGCATAAGCAAAAGATTTGGTGGTCAAGTGGAAAAAGGGAGGTCAAAAAAGATTTCATTTTATACATTTTAATTTTGTGACACAAAAGCGAGAAACACACCCTTGTCTATTTATCTTTGCGTCCACCTGCATGGCCTTGACTAGTGCTTAGTACATGCCTGAGGAATTAGAAAGAATAGGCATGCTATTATTTTTGTCACTTATCTTAGTATTTAACACCTCTCCCTGCGCCTTCCTTTCTTTCTCCCTCCCCCTACTCTCCTTTCTCTTAATATATACAAAATAGCACTTCAATTTCATATGGTAGTTCAAATAATCAAAGATAAGATAAACCGAGGATATAATACATTTTAGACAGAAATAAAGGTTCTGAGTTGCAAGGGTGACACCAACAGAAATTAGAAATCAAACGAGCTGAAGTAAATGAAGTTTGGAGTCTGGATGAAAGACTGCATCCCAAGAAATCCCATGTCTCTGAGATGGCTAAATGGTCTTCCATTCCACTTGAAGATCTGTTAATACATTTCCCTTTTACATTGCAGACCATGCCTTTGCAAATGCTATCATTCCTGTGTGGGAGATGTGGCTATAAAATGAAGGAATTACACTGGATTATCCCAAAGACTTGAAAGTCTCCTTCAGAGCCTACTCATCTTCCAGAGTTATATGGAAATGCCCTTTGGGGATCAGGAACACAACAGGTCCAGCTGTGGTAGTCTCTCTGGTAGAGCCCCCATAGCACACACTGAAGGGTACCAATTGTGTAAATATAAGAGAAGCTAGGGAGAAGCATTAAAATCTCTTTATCTGTCAGTTCTACAGAGAAAGGAACACTCTTCTTCCTATCATCTGGAAAAATATTATTCTCCCTTTTTAAAATTTCTTTATATCACACAAGGAAAGAGATAATAGTACTCTGGCTTACCACACTTTGGAAGCACACTTTAGGAATTTTCGAGCAAGAAAGATCTGTTGAAAGGCTCAAAACTAAGTTAAAATTTAAAAAATTATTCATGCAATTTATGTCTCATAACTTACCAAAAATCCTTCTAGGACTGTTCACATATTAAATTGTTTATAGTACCTTTTTCCTGGGAAGGGAAATATACAGAGCCCATAACTGCACAGAAAACTTTACTGTGAACACAGAATACATATTTATGAAGTCCAGAACATTTTACAAAACAGGTCATTATAGTCTCCCAGTCAATCACGAACCTATCCATGGTTATAATTGAGTCCAGTTTGGCCCTGAGCCTCCTGGCAGCCAAAGCAAAACAAAGCACAGAATCAGCTACAAAATACTCATTACTATAAAGAAGGATGCATACCATTTTGAAAGAACAACAGTAAAATATTTTGTTTAAATAGTGTGAGGCTGTGGGAAGCAGAGAATGATCGGGTAACAGTAACTAACTCCTCCACAGTAGAGGCTGTGATATTTCATAAGGTTTGTTCTTCACTGAAAGTCAAGGGCATCGTGTTAAAGTACAATTCAGTGAAGGACTCGGACAAAACAGACCTTGAGAGGTGCAGCTGGAACCAAAGATAAAAGCAGATCTAGAAGGCACTGTCGGACATGAGGCCATGAACCACATAAAACTGGAAATGTTAGGCATCCGAATTGAGATAAACTGTGAGCATAAAATGCTCACTAGACTTCGAAGTTTTTGCACCACAAAATGAAAATAAGGGGAAAATATCTCAACATGTTTTATATTAATTATGTGTTGAAATGATAATATTTTGGATGTTGGGCTAAGTAAAATAATTACTAAAATGTATTCCATTTGACTCTTTATTTCACATTTTTAAATGTGGCTCTTAACAAATTTTAAATTACCTATGTGGCTCACAGTTGTGTCTTGCATTACATTACCATTGGCTAGTGCCAGCTCTGGAGGAGTAAGCACCTGCTACTTCATGTTGGACTTGCTGCTTTCTCCACTTGCCCATCATTCTCCCCATCTATGAACTGAAGGACCCTAATACCCATCTCCAAGAGTTAAGTGGACTGGCTTGTAGAAATCGTCAAACACAATGCCTGTCACGACATCTGGCCCAGCAGCCTTCCTTTGCTACTTCTCTGCCCCGAAGCCTACCTTTGGGGCTGAAAGTGAGTAAATATTCTCACTCCTGCAACAGTCCTGCCATGAGATTTGCCTGTGACCCTCCACTCCCTGAGATCCATGGCTGTTTCTCTGCCTTGAGGAAGTGCAGTACTATGTGATTTCAGAGTCTCAAGGCAGATAACTCTGGCCCCCTGGAATAACCAGTATGATGACGGGGGTTGGGAGGGAGGCTGTTTATAGAAGACAGGGGTCAAATACTGCTCAAGGACTTTGTTTAAAATTCTTTTTGTAACCACACAGCTCTATGTTTGGGTTTGCCTCTCTCATTAAATAAATATCTGGAGAGTCTTCATGGATCATCCCAGATACGTATGGCCAAGGTTTTTAAGATAATGAATCACACTCTTGAGTTACCCTTCATGGATTCCCAAGTTGGGGCATCTAAGGATGGTCAAGAGGGGTCAGTGAGGGATGGCATGAAGTTCTTCCCAACAAGGCCAAGAGAAGTGGACCCTTTCAGAGTTATGTGCAAGATCCCTGCTCACCAGTAAATTACATAAATTTCTTATGGGCTCAGTTCAGGTCAGCAAGAAGGCACAGGGAAGAGAACAACCAAGACCTTATGACATGAAAGAACAGAATTTAAGGAAACAAGAACATCTTGTTAACTTGAAGTTTGCCCAATTTCATGTTTGAATGAACATGTGCCAATTATTTCTGATTAGCAAAAACTGTAAATTTGTGTTTTATTTTAATGAAATATTTTGAAAAGCTGAGGACATACCTGGAGTTCTAAATTTGGTATTTATAATTCTAAATTTGACCCTTAGCAAATTTAAGTCACTTTCAACTCAAACTTTCCTTAAGGGAGAATCACAGATAGGGGAAACAGTAAATAAAAAAAAAAAATAGTTGGGATAAAAGAAGTTTTTTAAGTTGATAAACTTTATTTTTTGAGTAGCTACAAGTTTACATAGAAGTTGAGCAGAAAGTACAGACTGTTCTCATATACGCCCTTCCTTCCACACAGATACAATTCACCCTATGTTTAACATCTTTGCATTAGTGAGATGTATCAATATTGATACAATATTATTAGCTAATGTCCGTAGATTACACTAGAGCTCACTTTAATGTGCAGTTCTATGGGTTTTGATAAAGGCATGATGTCATGTGTCTACCATTACAATAGCATGCAGAAGAGTTTCACTGCCCTAAAAATCTTCTGTGCTCTAACTATTCATCCCTTCCTTCCACCAGCCTTTGACAACCACTGGTATTTCTACTGTCTCTATAGTTTTGCTTTTTCCAGAATGTCATATAGTTGGAATCATTCAGGATGTAGTTTTCAGACAGGTTTAGCAATATACATTTAAGGTTCCTCCATGAGGACTTTTTTTTAAATCAGGAAAATAATTTCTCCTATAGAGAAGAGGAGAACGAGAATAAATAAAAGGAAAATTTTAGGCTGAGCTATTGTCTCTGGCTCCTGGTATTTGAGGAAAGGAAAGGACAAACTCACCCTGGAAGAGAAGACCCTAGAACAAAAGGAATGAGGCTGTGTGAGGTGGAAGGGCAGGCACCTTGGGAGGATGGGGCTGCTTCCAGGGGGAGGGGGGAACCTTGAGTTTATTCACAAAAACCAACTTGATGGCTGAATTGTAAAATAAAGTGAAGTTTTGCCTATTTTCTCTACAGAAGACAATATAATCCAGTTTTCCAAAAGGAGTGTACGTAAGATTTCTCCTGGAAGCAGGAATATAACACTTAGATTATTATGCTATTGGTTTCTTTTTGTCTTTAGTTTAATTCAATTCCTAATTCTTGACTCAGAGTATAATTTGTCCCTTCAATGGGTCAAACTTGTTATTTTTTTTCTAGATAGTTTTTTCTCCATTCCCATCTCCTTTTTTTTCTAGAACTTGAATGAAAACTGCACTGCAGCTTGCTTTCATTCATGTGGTTTGGATGGGGCTCAATCTACACCCTAGCTGTAGAGGCAGACATATGGTGCAGACATACCTTGCATTTCACCTCCTTGGACAGAGTGTTTCCTTCCAAGGTGGCCACAGAACCCAAGCGGGATCAATGAGCTACAAGCCTAGAATTTTTGCCGGAACTCTTGGGAAAGAGAGGCTCTTCTTCAATGGTTCCTAAGCCTTGAAATGTATATCTAGGGACACCACTGTCACCTCATGCTCAGAGCCTACCAGAGAGTAATCTCAACACAGGAAGGAGAGAGCTGACATATGGTAGCAGGTAGAGTTAGCCAATAAAATAAAGAAAGCAGTACAGGGACATGTTTATACTAAAAAAAATAAAGTTGTTCATTATTTATATGAAATGTAAATTTAACTGGAAAATTAAATGCTCTGTTTTATTTGCTAAATCTGGCAACTTGAGCAGCAGGCAGCCTCCATCGTGGTTACTGCGTTTCTGAACACCCTCATGAATCTACACTCCTGGACTTCTCAGCTATGTGAAGCATTGTCTACCTGTTTTTTTTTGTTTGTTTTTGTTTTTTTCTTAAACCAGTTTGACCTGGATTTCTATCAGTTCTATTAACTTGTAACACAGAAGTTCCTCCTTCATGTAGAAGTTCTGCCATCTTTAATAACAATAGGTGTTCTCTTCAAAAAGAATATATCCTCAGGAAAATATCCTACAGCCACCAGTGGGTCATGTCACTGGGGCATATGCAGGAGAGGTAGACAGCAAGACCAGGAATATTTGGCAGCTGTTAGGGGTATGGAAAGTACTCAGAGAGGTAATACCTTATGCCTGAGGGGAGTGGAAAATAAGACCTGGACCAGGATGGAAACACTAGGGCACTACCAGCTGCATGGGCTAGGATCAAAAGAAAGACACCAAAGCTGGGTGCGGTGGCTCAAGCCTGTAATACCAGCACTTTGGGAGGCCGAGGCGGGTGGATCACGAGGTCAAGAGATCGAGACCATCCTGGCCAACATGGTGAAACCCCATCTCTACTAAAAATACAAAAAATTAGCTGGGCATGGTGGCACGTGCCTGTAATCCCAGCTACTCAGGAGGCTGAGGCAGGAGAATTGCCTGAACCCAGGAGGCGGAGGTTGCGGTGAGCCGAGATCATGCCATTGCACTCCAGCCTGGGTAACAAGAGGGAAACTCCGTCTCAAAAAAAAAGGAAAGTCACCATTACCAGCACAGGCAGCTCCATGCATTCCATCATGTCCCCAAGAGTAGCTTGCCTTTAAAGATTGCACTCCTACCCTAACTTCTGGGCTATTTGCATTGAACAAGAACAGACACAAATCTACAACATAAACCCTAAGTGATGGGAAAAAGCCAAAATATTCTTGTGGTTTGAGGGGGCAGAGGAAAGAAAGGCAGGGGAGGAAGGAGAGCGATTCATTTCACAACAGCCTGTGTCACTTGCCACCCCACCTGTGGGAAGGACAAACTGAGCACAGTCTGGGTAGGAGAGCAAACGCGAAAGTGTCTCTCTGGCACTTAAAAGCAAGCAACCTGATCCTGGGGCCCCAGAGACGGGGCTGGAGGACAAAGCTGTTGGAGTGGGGGAAGGCAATGAGCTGTATGGATTCCAAAGCTTTTTCTGCCCTGCCCTGTCTCCAGGCACCAGCAGGTCATGTCACTGCAAACAAACAACATGGGGAAACCTGCCAGGAGAAATGACAAGGGTATTTGCCAGTCAGGCTGGACTGGTCATCAAAGAGTTCCCTCTTCTTGACTTGGATTTCTAACACATTAGCCAGAGCCTTTTTTTCCTTTTTTTTTTTTTTTTTTTTTTTTTTTTCACTCTGTAGCCCAAGCTGGAATGCACTGGCACGATCTTGGCTCACTGCAACCTCTACCACCTGGGCTGAAGCAATCCTCCCACCTCAGCCTCCCAAGTAGTTGGGATTACAGGCGCATACCACCATGCCTGGCTAATTTATTTTTATTTTTGTATTTTAGTAGAGAAGGGGTTTCACCATGTTGCCCAGGGTGGTTTCGAACTCCTGAGCTCAGGCAATCCGCCTGCCTCAGCCTCCCAAAGTGCTGTGGTTATAGGTATGAGCCACCACACCTGGCTGTCAGAGCCTTAATTAAGCAACTTCTGTGTGCTGGGCTGCTGGGCTTGGTGGTCATTTACATTCACTACATAGTCATTTTTCTACTTTTCTAGAAAAATCTTTTGAAAAAATAAGTTAAAGCCAGTATTGTCCCTATTTAGAGGAAACAAGAAACTGAGGTGTGGACCTCCTTAGATCACACAGTACATGAATACAAGGAAGAAAGCCTTACAGCCATTATTAATCTCTGAATCTGTCATCATTCTTCTTTACAGAAATTGGCATGGTGGCTTATAGGCCAACACTGGCAAATCCTCTTTGTAGCAAGTCCTTACAACTAACTACAATGGAATGAAGTTTTTATTATTGCTTTCAAAAAGTCATTGTTGTACTGGTGGCGAAAATACCAACCCCACAGTCACGGCAACTAAAGACTCTTATTGAAAGGGTGCTTCAGTCAAGCTTGGAGAGAAGTTCAAAAAGTGTTACCACTTATTCTTGATCTTTGGAATTCTTTGTTAAAAAGCTACCATTCCAGTCATATACATATATGTATATATACATATATATATATATATATGAGAAAGCTGAAAAGATCCCAAGCTGGGGATTCCCAGGAAAACTTCTTGGAAGCAGTGGCAAGCCTTTTTAATTTTATTTTATTGTGTTAAGAAAATTGGCCGGGCACGGTGGCTCACACCTGTAATCCCAGCACTTTGGGAGGCCGAGGCGGGTGGATCACAAGGTCAAGAGATCGAGACCATCCTGGTCAACATGGTGAAACCCAGTCTCTACTAAAAATACAAAAATTCAGCTAGGCATGGTGGCGTGTGCCTGTAATCCCAGCTACTCAGGAGGCTGAGGCAGGAGAATTGCCTGAACCCAGGAGGCGGAGGTTGCGGTGAGCCGAGATGGCGCCATTGCACTCCAGCCTGGGTAACAAGAGCGAAACTCCGTCTCAAGAAAAAAAAAAAAAGAAAATTTAACATGAGATCTAACTGCTTAACACATTTCTACGTGTGCAATGCAGTATTCTCGGCAATCGTGTTGCACAGCAGATCTCTCAGACTTACTCATCATGCTTAACTGAAACTTTATGCCAGCTGACTAGTAATTCCCCACTTCCCCCATCCACAGCCCCTGGTAACCACTATTCCATTCTTTGATTCTAGGAATTTAACTATTTTAGATACCTCATGTGTATTAGTTTGTTTTCACACTGCTGATAAAAATATACCAAAGACTGGGCAATTTACAAAAGAAAGAGGTTTATCAGACTTACAGTTCCACATGGCTGGAAGGTCTTACAATCATGGTGGAAGGTAAAAGGCACATCTCATATGTCGGTGGCAAGAGAGAGCACTTGTGCAGTGAAACTCCGCCTTATAGAACCACCAGATCTTGTGAGACTTATTCACAATAACAGCACAGGAAAGACCTGCCCCCATGATTCAATTACCCTCCCTAGGTCCCTCCCACAACACATGGGAATTCAAGAGGAGATTTTGGTGGGGACACAATCAAACCATATTATTCCTCCCCTGGCCCCTTCAAAATCTCACGTCCTCACATTTCAAAACCAATCATAACAAGGTCTTAACTCATTTCAACATTAACTTAAAAGTCCACAGTTCAATGTCTCACCTGAGACAAGGCAAGTCCCTTCTGCCTAAGAGCCTGTAAAATCAAAAGCAAGTTAGTTATTTCCTAGATACAATGGGGGTACAGGTATTGGGTAAATACAGCCATTCCAAATGGGAGAATTTGACCGAAATAAAGGGGCTACAGGCCCCATGCAAGTCCAAAATCCAGTGGAGCAAAAAAATCTTAAAACTCTAAAATGATCTCCTTTGACTCCATGTCTCACATGTGGGTCAGGCTAATGCCAGAGCTGGGTTCCCATGTTCTTGGAAAGCTCTGCTGCTGTGCCTTTGCAGGATATAGCCTCCTTCTTGGTTGCTTTCATGGGCTGGCATTGAGTGTCTGAGGGTTTTCCAGGCATATGGTGCAAGCTGTCAGTGGATCTACTGTTCTGGGGTCCAGAGGACAGTGGTCCTCTTCTCACAGCTCCACTAGGTAGTGCCACAGTAGGGACTTTGTGTGGGGGCTCCAACCTCACATTTTCTTCCGTACTGTCCTAGCAGAGGTTCTCCATGAGAGCCCCACCCCTGCAGCAAACTTCTGCCTGGGCATCCAGGTATTTCTTTACATCCTCTAAAATCTAGATGGAGGTTTCCAAACTCCAATTATTGACTTCTATGCACTCACAGGCTCAATGCCATGTGGAAGCTGCCAAGGCTTGGGGCTTGCACCCTCTTAAGCCTCAGACTGAGCTCTATGTTGGTCTTTTCAGCCATGACTGGAGCTGCTGGAACACAGTGCACCAAGTCCCTAGGCTGCACACAGCAGGGGAACTCTGGGCCCAGCCCACAAAATCATTTTCTCCTAGGCCTCCAGGCTTATGATGGGAGGGGCTGCTGTGAAGACCTCTGACATGCCCTGGAGACATTTTCCCCATTGTCTTTGGGAATAACATTTAGCTCCTAGTTACTTACGTAGATTTCTGCAGCCAGCTTCAGTTTCTCCCCAGAAAAATGAGTTTTTCTTTTCTATCACATTTTGAGGCTGTAAATTTTCCAAACTTTTATGCTTTGCTTCCCTTATAAAATGGAATGCCTTTAACAGCATCCAAGTCACCTCTTGAATGCTTTGCTGCTTAGACATTTCTTCCACCAGGTACCCTAAATCATCTCTCTCAAAGTTCCACACTTCTCTAGAACAGGGGGGAAATTCCACCAATCTCTTTCCTAAAATATAACATGAGTCACCTTTGCTCCAATTCCTAACAAGTTCCTCATTTCCATCTAAGACCTCCTCAGCTGGGCTTTGTTGTCCATATTACTATCAGGCTTTTGGTCAAAGCCATTCGACAAGTCTCTAGGAGGTTCCAAACTTTCCCAATTTTCCTCTCTTCTTCTGAGACCTCCAAACTGTTCCAACCTCTGCCTGTTACCCAGTTCCAAAGTTGCTTCCACATTTTTGGGTACGTTTTCAGCAACACCACACTCTACTGGTACCAATTTAGTGTATTAGTCCATTCTCACATTGCTAATAAAGGCAAACCTGAGACTGGGCAATTTACAAAAAAAAAGAGGCTAATTGGACTTACAGTTGCACAAGTCTGGAGAGATCTCACAATCGTGACAGAAGGTGAAAGGCACGTCTTACATGGTGGCAGCAAGAGAAAGAGCTTGTGCTGGGAAACCCCCCCTTTTAGAACTATCAGGTCTCATGCGACTTATTCACTAACACAAGAACAGCACAGGAAAGACCTGCCCCCATGATTAAATTACCTCCTACTATGTCCCTCCCACAACAAATGGGAATTCAAGATGAGATTTTGGTGGGGACACAGTCAAACCATATTATCACATAAGCAGAATATAACTTTTTAGCACATGCACACACTGTGTATGTGGGATTCTTTGAATTCCCCTGCAAGCCAATTGTAACATCTTGATGGCTCCCTTATTAATTATTGAACAATACAAATGTTTAAGCTCATCTTACAATATCTAGGAACTGTGGTTTTACTCATTAAGAATGGATTAGCTAAAGGGAACACACTGCATGTCAGTGTGCCCAGAGCCTCACCATAAGGAGAGCTTTTCCTCAACATTATGAAAAAATAAAACTTTTCTTTAGCAGCATTGCATAGTTATTTTCTATATACCTATCCTCTTAAAGGGGACCCAATTTTCTTCCCCTCTCATTCCTCCTTTTATTCCCCTTTCTGTCACCCCAGTTAAGTGACTTCATCCATTCCCTGGAAAAATTCTTTACCGTTTTTTTTGCCACCCCCACCTCAAAATTAAGTTTCTATAAAAGCTGATACTTATCATCATTAGAGTGTAGCTGAGATATAAACATCAATGTGCACCCTTTCCTACAGAGTTTCGCTAGCATTTGTCGGGGAACAAAGGCTTCAGTTAAAGAAAAGAATTTCTAAAGGTTGAGATTCCTGGGAGAAAAATCACAGATCATTTTGTAGTAAAGTATAAAGGCTTTTCAGAGACTCTGAAATTAGACTTTGTCACTCTGTGTCCCCCAAAAAAGAGAATATTTTTGAGTGATAACCAGTAACAAATAGACAAAGCAGACTGTTGACCAGTGGAACAACTCCAAGTTATGAAAAAATAATGCCGAAAGACAGGGTCCTTTGCTAGAAGAATGTCACCTGAGGTACAATACTCTGTCTTAAACAAACAACAGACACATAGTAAAAATAAACATGGTGAGTACACAAAATGAAGAATAACAATGCATTGGGTGTGTGTGTGCACCGGGGGAGGGAGGCAGTGTCAACTCTGCTGCCACCTGCTCTGGAAGGGGAGATACTGATTATTCAGAAGACAGCCACATTGGCTTTCCTATCCCTGAAAGTCCATCTCCAAACCTTTTAAGTTTTCAACAGAGCACATGGAAAAGAAGACAAGCAGCACTTTCTGAGAACACGAGTAATGGGAAGGCTTAATCAAATGAGCAGGCAAGGCCATCCCAGGGGCTTCTCCTGATGTTCCTTCTTTTCATGCTCTAACCTGCCCACTCTCTATGATCCGTAAATTGCTAAGTTGGGTTTTTGGACTGGAACCAGAAACCATCAGAGTCTAGTGGCCTTGGGGATCGGGATTGCTACCTCCTCACCTCCCACTCAGTTTAAATGAGGACAACTGATGTCTAAGGACACTTCCAGGGGTCTCAGGCTATAATTAGCTGATAAGTATCACATCTAAGATGTAATAAGCTGTGGCCAACGAAGAGAATTCAGGCACCAGCACTTACCAGATCTGGCAAGCTCCACCTCTCTCTTTTTTATTCCCTTCACTTTGCTTCTGCCAGCACTCCCACAGACCTCGTGCAGGGCAGTGAGCCCATGGGGAAAAGCCAAGAATTCCTTCATCTGGGGCTGTGCCTCTGCAACCCTGAAGATTTAGTGCCAGATATGATCTGCTTTTCAGAACTCAACAGCCAATCTTTGGAAAGAACCTATGACTCAATGGCAGCCAGGCAATTCAGCCTGCACCCCGCTACACCTCTGACCTCACACCCCCAACTTCCAAATATGGATAGAGTTAATTTCCCACTTCTGGAATACATGTGATTGTGCATTCTTAAATCAGACCACCTGAAGATGATTTAGTCCATAGAATTCATCAGAGAGCAAAGAGCAAGCCAACTGTTGATTGATTGGGGTGGTGTCAGAATCAGAACTAGAACACAGAGTTGGAAATATTAGGGCCAAGAATGCATCAGCTCATTTAATAAATTATCTGAGAGTCTTTGGTTCTAACTTCTCTTCTGCTTTTCTGTTTATCTCACTACCAAATGAGATATTCTAAAATAATGTACATAAAATTGGTTTGAAAATAATAATTGAAATAATTGGAAAAACAATAAAATGAACATAATATGGAATATCTATTATGCACTGGCCAAGTGTTTTACATAAATTATCATACCTAATCCTTAAAGCTGAAACTCAGAGAAGTTCAGAAATTTGCCTATAAACACAAAGATCTGTCTGATCCAGAAGTTCCTCTTTTGACAGTGCAGCTATATATCCCTCAAGCTGTTTACTTTGAGTACTGACCCTGATAGCTGATCTAATGCTCTTCTGCTTTTGCGCTGGCCCCTCTAACTTAATATGTCTTAATGAAATTCAAGACAAATCTCTGCAGAGTCCCAAACAAACTCCTTCGTGTGCCTCCACACTCCAGAACAGCTAATTGCCAACAAGGAACTAGTGATGCAATGGCAAAGTGGGTGCATTGTATGAGCAAGAACAAACAAGGATCTCACCTGAAGGACATGTACATTCCACCAGCTCCTAGGCCAGAAGACTCATTTCCTTCCAAATACCACCCATTTTATAGAACGAGTCACACTGCCCTGAGTAAGTCCCACCAGCTCTGTGTCCTAAACCGGGCTGAAACAGTGGGTGTTTAATTATTGTTTTTATGAGATCCTGTATGTCAGCATCTTGATAGATGTTTTAAATAGATCAACTCACTTAATGCACTAGTACAAACCTGTGAAATATTATCCCCATTCTACTGGTGTGAAAACTGAGGCCAGGAGAGGTCAAATTGGAAATTGTACATCCCTGATCAGAGCCACTAACCAAGATATAAAAAGCAATGAAGAACCTGCACAGCTGGAAGCTGACAACACGTATGTCTTGGTTAGTGGCCAACCTATTTGACCCGAGCATCCTGATGGTTACTGGAGGAAGGTTGTACATTATTGTGTTTCCCTAAGCAGGTTGCGCAGCATTTTCCCTCACTAAAAAGGCTGATGTTACTTCTCTGGGTGATGTTTTGTGGTATGTGATAGGGCTGGACCACATGGCTTTTAGATATCCGTCATTTCACTATGTAAGTCTTAGGCTCTTAGGAATCATTTATAAAATAAAATGCATAGAATCCTACCATCTTTTTAATGCTTTAAAATTTCTAGGCACTTTTAGGTACATTAGTTCATTTAATCTTCACCACTCTTAGAAATTGTTCCCACCTTGAAGAGTTTCGTTAAGGATTCAATGGAAAAATGTTAAATAAGAAAATGTACATTTAGCACAATGACTGGGGCACGTAATGTATGCCTGCTAAATGTCATCTATTATAAATGGTAATTCAAAGTGGTAGGCAATGTCGTCTACTTCTTATCACACTCCCAAGGATCTTCAGAGGATAGAGAACAGTGGGTTTTTTGATGACCATCTCTTTCCCTCAATTTTGCCAAACGTCCATTTTTCTGTTTCATTTGCTTATTTCCTGGTGATAGGTAAAACTCATGCTGTCATGTACCAGCATTTCCTAGTTATAACAGGGTAATAAGTCTCTCTCTAACTCTGGAAACTGGGGAAGATCCGGTGCTTTCAAGGTTGGCAGATCTGAGAGGCTGACATCAAGGACTCCCTTGCTGCTCATGATAGCCTTTGGAATGCTCAACCAACAACTTTGTAGAGCTGGGTCAGGTCAGGCAGTGGGTTAGTCTGCTGGACTGAGCTCTCCATGGGGAGCCAAGAGACAGCAGTTAGTCTTCATCATAACCACTGAGCCACTAAGACTTGAATCAGGCTCCTAGCCTTCCCTGCATGAATTCTTGCTCCTCAAAACCGCCGGCCTCTGCTTCCTTCATCTGTGCTTCATAAAGCTCCACACATAAAGTTGGAGGAACTCCTTCAGGGGATGTAGATGTGAGGTATTTACTTCTAGACAGCTTAAATATTTAGCCAGTCACAGAGTAAACAAGATCATGGATTACCCTTGGCAGTTAACCCCCAAAGAAAGTCAAAAATAAACTGGGAGCATGGGCGTAGAAGTCATTCCCTGGTGATACTCTGGCCTGTGGGGACTTCATTAGGCGCTATCTCCATACTGAGCATGACCCAGCCCTGTGGCCCTAGCCTTCGTGAACTCAGAGCATACAGCAGCAGGTGCACCCTCAGCAACCACCCCTAGCTGTCTCCTTCCTTCCCCGGTGGGGTACCAAGATGAACTCAACTGCAAAGTGGGTCATTTGAGCCCACAGTGGAGATAACGGCTGTCATGGTAGGGCGTCAGGACCCAGCCCCACATAAATGCCTGGTGGGGTAATTACTGAGATGAGACTGGATTTATAGCAAACCATTTTCCTGCTGGTGTGGATGTGAGGCTACTGCTTTACCCTGGGAAACCATAGCATTCCTATTCATGTATCAAGACTGTCCTCATGGAAGCCCTGAGACAAGAGATTAAGGATAGCTCTCTATATAGAAATTGGACTCACATATATCCCACTGGGAAATGCTCCACTTCTCTACTGAGGAGAAGCTCTGAGAGTAGAAACTGCATGCAAATCCCCCCCCACAACCTCCTCTGTCTCTCACACACACAAGCACATATACACATATGCCACCTATCAGATCTAGGGTATATTAAAATAAGAAACAAATATTACTTTAAAGATCTGGGGGGAAATGAAGCCACATAAGATGGAAGAGCCTAAAACACCACATGGCAATTTTCAGGACTCACTAGCAAATCCCCATCCTGCTCAATGTGGCAGGACTTGGTGGGGTAGGTGCAATGGTAGAGGTGGTGTCCCCGTAAAATTCATATGTTGACATTGTAACCCCTAGTACTTCAGAATCTGACCTTACTTGGAAATGGGCTCTTCCCAGATATTATCACATTAAAGCAATGTCATTATGGTGGGCCCCAATCTGTATCACCGATATCCTTTTACAGCCCTTCCACCCACAGGATTCCTTTTGGGTACCACTCTCCCTCTCCTTAAAAACAAAACAAAAAAACCACCACTGGTGGCCAGGCATGGATGGGATTCTAAATACTTCCAGGCTACCTTTCTGGAGGTCAGAAAACATGGTCGTATAGTACGAGCCTTGTATGCCTGCAAGGGCTCCTGAATTTTTATGGACATTTTGTTTTTGTAGGACTAAACAATAAGGCTAAAGTTAAAAGGACAGTTGAGCTCAGGGGGCTCAGCATTCCACAGGTTTGTATGACTAAAGAAACCCACTTCTACCCATTCCATCCCCTTCCCAGTCAGGAGACATTCCTGGTCAATGAGTTAGAGAGGCTGGATTGGAGTAAAACAATTTTTCACTGGACATAGCTGTTTGGACTGTTGTTTTATTTTATTTTTTTGAGACGAAGTCTTGCTCTGTCACCTAGGCTGAAGTGTGGTGGTGCGATCTCAGCTCACTGCACCCTCCATCTCCCGGGTTCAAGCAATTCTCCTGCCTTCGCTTCCTAAATAGCTAGGACTACAGGCATGTATCACCACGCCCAGCTAATTTTTTGTATTTTTAGTAGAGACAGGGTTTCACTGTGTTAGCCAGGATGTTCTCCATCTCCTGACCTTGTCATCCACCCACCTCAACTTCCCAAAGTGCTGGGATTACAGGCATGAGCCACTGCGCCCAGCCAATGACACATATTTCTATCAATCAGCATCCTAGCAGAAAACAAGGTACACTTTTGAGTTGAGTGATTGTCCCTTCTGGCCTTATGGCCTCTTTCACCCTGTCTATGTCTTTATAAATAGGCCGTTTTCTTAAACATTCTTTAAATAATTCAACTCCATTCCACTCCAGCCTGGGCAACAGAGCAAGACTCCATCTCAAAAAAGAAAAAAAAAAGAAATATGTGCCACTGATCCCCATGACAGCACTGAGAAAATGGAGGCACACAGCCAATGGTGGGCATAGAACCCAGCCCATGAATTTGCTCCCCAGAGACTGTGCTCTCACCCCTACACTCCCTCATCTCTACAAGGTCACCCATCTTAAGGACACACCTCTGAGTCTATTCCCATGACACCTTAGTGACTCTCAGGGCTTTGCCAATATAAATAGTGTTTCTGTGAAGACCTTTGTATGTCTGTCTTGGTAAATATATGGAATTATATCTATTGAGCATATTCTAAGCAATCCCTGGTCAATATGTATATACAATTTTTAATTTGAGGAGATATTGTCAAATTGCTATAGTATTTAGTCAAATTAAATGTACTTGTATACTATGACCTGGTGATTTTACTCTAAGTAGATAGATTTAGATGTAGTGATAAAGATATAGCTATAGATAAAGACACAGACATACCAAAGAAATGCTCACACATATCCATAAAGGGACATGTACAAGAATGCTCATTATAGTTGTGTTTGGTTTTGTTATTTTATTTGTGCTGTCTTTGTTTGGGGCAGCAGTGAGAAGTTGGTACTGGTGATGGTTCCTCACTGGGAGAGCTCTTAGGTCAAAATCAATTAGGTCAAAATGGACATCCACCATGGGATTTTGTGCAGCAGTTTGAAGTAAGAATAAATGTATGCCAAATAATATTGTAAATACAATGCTGAATGAAAAAAGGAAGATGTATGCCATAATGCTACGTTTGTACATTAAAAAAATCCACAAAACACTATCTCACATTTTGCAAGAATACATGCAAAATGACACACATTAAACAGACGGGGAGGGATGGCCTAGGAGAGGTGGGTAGATGGGTATAAAGAGGAATGAATGAATCAATCAAGTGGCAGAAGGGGGAAAGGAGGGGAGAATGGCAAGGAAAGATATTGTCACATTTCCTTCCAGAAAGGTAATGCCATTTACATTACTTCCTACAATGTAAGAGAGTGGCCATTTTTCCATATTTCCAGCAGTGAATATTATGAAACTTGCAAAAAAGTTCCCCAAGCTAATGGCTATTGTCAGCTGAAATTTTTTTCCAGTCTGATGATATGATTTGTGTTTTTCCATTATGAGTGGGGTTGAGCTATTTCTTTTTCTGTAACTCAGAATACTTTGTACTATTGGAAATGTCCCATGCAGTTCAAGGGGTTGGCGGATCCACCAGGACAGTGAGACAAACACGTCTTCCACCATCCACAGGCACAAGGGAGGCCACATATCCGGTGGACACACAATCCATGAGTATGAGTGCCATGGTTATCTCCAAATCTCTCTTTAGTTCTGACAGCACCAGTGTCTTGGTGACTTCATGACCTCTCCAGAAGGCCCTCTGTGCTTGATAACCCCAGCTGCATGTTCAGATTATTTCAAACTGTTTCAAATTCACTGACACTAAATGTACCCAAAAAAGCACTGTTTTCTCTGTGCTGAGCTACTTAATGTTGTGGGGCTGTTTCCATGACCCCTTTTTGTTTAGCTGGGCTTTTTTTTTTTTAACCCTTCCCCCTTCCACCCCTCCTTTTTCTTTTTTTTTCTTTCTGAAATGTTCTTTTCTTGGAAGAAGTCATTCCTTTGCCAAACATAAATGAAACTTTGGCTCCAAGTTCTACTTAAAATTTACTAGCTGATAAATTACAGGCAGGGAGTGGGTTGTGAGGGTGGGAGGAGAGGAGAGATGTTGGGAGGGAGGTTTTCATTTGGGGGCAAGCTCCAACTTGGAATCAGAAGCTATTAAAGTGTCTGATGTGTGCTGAGTCAAATGGAGGTGGGGGCAGGGGGTGACGCTGGCTCCTCGCCAGCCACACATATTGCCCAGGTTGATGAACAAGCCTCCAAAGGTGCTACAACAGGATTATAATTTCACTAGACTTTTAAACATAATATTAGAAGCCACATGCATGACACCGAGCAAGCAATCAGCATGGGCCTCTTGTGTTTATGAGACTGGTCTCTGAGTATACATCTTTCTTAAACTCCAGGCACCCACTCAACTCTACCCCTTTCTCCTACCCTCTCCTCTTCCTCCAACCGAGTCTTTCTAGAAGCGCCCCCCCTCACAATTCAACCAGGGGTTACATGGAGCCATGGCGAAGACAACAGCTCTGAGAGGAGCAGCTTTCCTATAAAGATAGTGATGACAGTAATATTAACTCACCTAATATTGAAAGGAATCCTATAAGGTAGATAACATTATCCCCATTTTTACAGATAAGGGAAATAAAGCATAAGGACAAAGCTGGTAAGTGTAGAGCTGGGATGTGAATCTAGGATGGCTGCATTCCTAGCCACTCTAACCTCTGTCCCCCATTCAAGTGCCTTCATCTCACCATCCCACATCTCCCATAGACGGTTTCTGACCTTGGCACATGCTGTTCTCTTATAAGACAGAGAAAGGCTGTAAAGGGTAAAGACTTCCAGGTCTTCAGCCCCTCCCATTACGCTTCCTTGCTCAAATCTTCATGCAAAATCCATCCTAACATTCATCACTCCTTTATTTCTTCCAAGATTTTATCATGGAAAATTTCAACTATACAGAAAGTTGAAAGAATAGTACAGTGAATATCCATGTACTCACCATCTCTTACCCTTTCCCCCCCACAACTTCCCGCCTTCTCCAACTGAGTCTCTCCAGAAGTCCCCATTCAACCAGGGGTGATGTAGAGCCATGGAGAAGACAATTAAGACAATTAAGATTTTGCTATATTTTTTCCATCATATCGATCCATCGCTCCATACCTTTATTCTTCTACCCAATCCAACTTATTTTTGATGCATTTCAAAGTAAGTTGTAGACATTAGTACATGACACCTCTATTCAGCTTTATGTTATTTATCTTTTTGCTTTATATGGAATAAAAACCACAGTTAACAATTATCAAGTGCTTTCTGTCAGGCACCGTGCCAAGCACTTTCCTTGCATAACATAATTTGAAATTCATGGTAATCCTACAAGTACAGTTACCACCTTCATTTTACAAATGAGAAGAACTGAAACATAGAGAACAATGGTGTCAATTAACATTTTAAAAGTGTTTCTATCGGCCCACCACAATGCAAGTACTTTTCATGCATTATCTCAGTTAATTCCTTATAGCAATTTCATAAAGGCAATACTATTACTGATGAGAAAATTGAGACTTTGAGAAAAAGATCCTGCAACCTAGTAAGTGTCAGAACCCGGGTTTGAGTTGAGGGAGTCTGACTCCACTATGCTTGGCTTCGCACATTGGTTAACATCCGTATTGCAGCATTTTTCTTTGCTATTGTGTTTTAGTTTTTGTCTGCACTTATGTTTCTCACCAGACTGTGGCCTGTCAAGGATGAGTCATGTTTTAGTCTTCTTAGTTACAGGCCATCATTCAGATACAAGTAGGCACTCCATAGATGTTTCCTGAATGGATTCATAAACAATGAATAGTAATAGCTGGAAAGCCCCACATCCTAGAATGAAGTAAAATAGTCACAACCATTCTAGAAAATGGAATGAAGATCTTGAAAACCGATGACAGATGCTGCTGATAGTTCCCTGAGGTTTGTTTTTATTTTCCAGCTCACTGCAACCTTCGCCTCCTGGGTTCAAGCAATTCTCCTTCCTCAGCCTCCCGAGTAGCTGGGGTTATAGGTGCCCACCACCACACCTGGCTAATTTTTTTTTTCTGTATTTTTAGTAGAGACGGGGTTTCACTATGTTGGCCAGGTTGGTCTTGAACTCCTGACTTGTGATCCGCCCACCTTGGCCTCCCAAAATTCTGGGATTACAAGCATGAGCCACCGCACCCGTCCTCCCTGAGGTTTTCTTTATACCAATAGGATGCATAGCTAATCAAAGGCCCTCCACATAATGCAGTCTAGGCAACCTGGAGATGGAGGGGACATCCTTGGGGGGAGTCCAGTGCTCTTGCCAGCCCAGGCAGGAGCACACTCCATAACCTTTGGCCCACCAGGCATCTTTTATGAGCCCACTGTGTGGCAAATACCAAAGGGCTGGGGGGGACATAGAGGCAAAACCCGCAAGGCCCCACCTGCCAGAGCACATAGGCTAACAGGGCATAGGAAGAGACTAGAACATTCATAAACATGACACAAGTCATGATAGGCACTTGCCAAGAAAGAGACAAACACATTTTTTAAATGACTTCCAAGAAAGGAGAAATTAGACTACGCTGTGGAGAAGAGGCTCAGTGACACCCTGCTGGGGGAATTTTATTTGGGACGGGCCCGGTTTTCAATAATAGAAATGTAGCAGGGACTAAATGAGCAAAGGTGGGAAAACACAGTCCAATGATGCTCCAGAACATTGCAAACAGACCCAGAGGGGCCCAATGACCCCATGTGGAGTAAGAAAACAGACAACACTGAGGCCAAATTCATGCACTATGTCTGTTTTTACCCACAGCAGCACTATCGAAGAAGCAGTGACTATATCCTCACTCACAGGTTGAAGCTCATGCAAGATGCCTGCAGCAATGCAATAGATACCAAGGCTCTCCTGGGTGGTGCCACAATGCATCGAAAGGCACAGTGTGGGAGAAGAGCTTGAAGGACCACACAGATGGGGTGTCCGAATCACCTAGACACAGGCTGTGCCCTGTTCACAGTTCTTTATATCATCTCATTTGACCCCTATAACAACAGATCCGAGAGCTGTTATTGGCCCCAGTGTTTCAAATGAGAAAACTGAGGCAATGAAAGATTAATGACACAGTCAAGGGTCACATGGCCTGGAAGAATAGAAATTACTGCCTCCAAATCTAGTTTTCTTGGTGTTGTCTCATTAATGTATAGGAAGATCAGGGCTTTGGAAATGAGTGTCTTGCTACAGAGATAACGTACTTTTTTCCCCCATATCTGGGTACTTCATAGTTATTACCTGTCTCTACTAGAGCTGCAGTTACCGGCGTTATGAATAAAAAAAAATTAGAGTTAATGATTAAAAAAGAATTATGACTTTTGAGAAATTAGTCAAGTCTGCCATTAGGAGAAACTAGACACTTATTTTATGGCATTTACTCAGGAGCATCTTTCGCTACAGCTTTGTGATTGTGAGCATGGGCTCTGGAATCAAACTGCCCGGGTTTGAATCCCAGCTTACTACTTACTGGCGGTGCGACTTTGGGTATGTAACTTAGCTCCTCTGAGCTTCAGTTTCCTCATTTGTAAAATAAAAAAAGTAATCTTATCTACATATGCAATTGGTAAACTTTGAATAGCGCCTGGTACATATGAACCGTCTGACAAAAGTAGCTTGATTTGTCACTTATATCCCAACATATCACTTTTTGTTAGGGGTGCCTTTGGGTGTCAGAGAATGGAGACCTGCTTGGACGACCTCAGATGCTGGCGGCTTATTACAAAGATACGTGGCATAAAAGAAGACCAGAAACTTCACAACTGCATGGCTGGCCACTTACATCTGGAAAATCATTCTTTATCTTTTTGGCTATTGCATGCATAAATTGCCATATTGTCAAACTAGTGTTTGCCTGCTTGTCTGCAAAGTAAGAATCCTTTATTCCTGTTTCTCATTTTTCCCCCTTTCTTCTTTTCTTCCTTTTGTTGGTTATAGAAGGTTGAGTAAATTGAACTCCTCAGTCCATGGCCCATTATTTATCTTGTTTGCTTATTTATTTTATCTCCATCCCTTCATCCTCGTTTTTCTTCCTCCCTCCTTTAGGCAACCACTCTTATTTGCATTTAATTTAGATCCTTTGGTTTGTATGTGTTCTAAGAAAACACTCATTTTTTTGATCCATTTATTTGTTAATTTAAAAAAATGGTACTTTGTTATGTATCTCTTTGTGTTTCTTACTTTTTTCACCCAGCACTGTTTATCAATTCACCCGTGGCATTAGATGTTCAGCCAGGTTGTTCATGCTCACTGTTGCTTCATTCTCCATGACGTATACTCACCATATGCTGCCTACCTAATCTGCATTGATGGATTTCCGGATAGCCGCCAACTTCCTGTCACCACAAACAACACTATAATGAACATCTTCAAAGACATCTCCTTATGGATCTGGGTGAGATATCCTTGGAAATACATGTAGGGTCCATTTTAATTTGACTAAGTTGTGTCAGATTGCTCACCAGAAAGCCTGTTCCTGGAAACACTCCCAGCAGCAGTACATAAATTCCCACACCCACACCAACCCTCTGGCATGCTGCAAGCCTCCAACCTTGCAGCCATTGCTTCTCCATCGTTCTCCTCTTTCCACAATCTTGCTGCTTCCTGGGGGCTGCTTCTGCTCTCACTGCCCACCCACCCCATCCTGCAGCTACCTGTCCTCACTTTTTTCTCTAGCCTCCCCTACACCTTATGTGGTTTCTTCATATTCATGGCTTCTGCTTTTTGAATAAACATATTTGAATATTTTCTAATATTCTTTTTTCCTCCTTGTCTTCCTGTTTGACCTTCAAACACTCTGATTGGGCTCTTTAGTTGCTACCCAGTTTAGCAACATCTGTGAGATGAAGTTCTTTTTTTGGGCCACTTCTTATAACTGCTGTGGATGGGCTCTGACAGCTACCCCTGGCCCAACAGATGTCTCCAGGGTGTTGAGGGTCACTGGTGTAAATCCTATTGACCTCTGGAGAAGGAGTATCTGTTACAGGCTCTTTCCATAGAAGGGGGTTATGGCTATTGCAGGCATTCAGAGTTCCATGGACTGCTCAGTACACACATTCATTTGGTATTTTGTTAAATTCACCATTTACCAATTTTGATGTGAAGTGGCCACAGTTATACAAGGAAAACACCAATCTTGACAATTATTTTATACTTAAATGTTACCAGAAAGAAGTCCTGATTCATACTCCAAGACAGGGTTCTTGGATCTCACACAAGAAAGAATTAAGGATGAGTCCATAAAGTGAAAGGAAGCTTATTTAGAAAGTAAGAATGGCTTTTCCATAGACAAAGCAGCCCCGGGAGCTGCTAGTTGCCCATTTTTTATCCTTAATTTTTGATGATACGCTAAAAAGGGGTGGATTATTCATGTCTCCCCTTTTTAGACCATATAGGGTAACTTCCTGACATTGTCATGGCATTTATAAACTGTCATGGCGCCGGTGGGAGTGTAGCAGTGAGGATGACCAGAGGTCACTATGGTGGCCATCTTGATTTTCAGGGGTTTTCGCTGGCTTCCTTACTGCAACCTGTTTTATTAGCAAGATCTTTATGAAGTGTATCTTGTGCCAGTCTCCTAATCCTGAAACTTAGAATGCCTTAACTGTCTGGGAATGTAGCCCAGTAGGTCCCAGCCTCATTTTACCCAGCTCCTATTCAAGATACAGTTGCTGTGGTTTAAAAGCCTCTGATATAAACACAGAGGGAAATAACCTGTTACTTGCCCATTGTTTATCTTGAGCCCCTCTTTTCCTCCTTGCATTACTTCCTGCACATGGTATCAGGAAAGTTATGTCTTAATCCAGGGAACATATTGTTTCCCTTGCCTGGAACCTTCTTTCCTAACTCCCCTTTGCCCTGATTAAAGTGACTAAAGTGACCCCATTCTTCTGACATTAAATTTTACCTCCAGGAAATTTAATGTCAGAAGAATGGGGTCACTTTAGCGAGGTCTTCACTGACCTCTACTCTGAGATAGGTTCTCCTACTGAATGTCCCCATCTGCTATCCTCACACATGCCGCACTTTATTATAACTGAATGTTGTCCTGCCCTGTAAGATAGGAGTTACCTAAGTAGATAATTGCACCCGTTCCTTTCACTACTGCTTTTCTGCTGTTCAGCAAAGTACTTTGCATGTAGTATGTGTCCAAAAAATCTGTGGCTGTCTTTGTTGAATGACAGACAGGGATATCTCCAGAAGATTGAGTTTAAATCCGAGTCCTGTTATGACATCTGAGACAAGTCATAGTTCCTGTATTATCTACCTTACAGGGTTTTTATATATAAAAATATTTTTTAATATATTCTGAGGGTCTACAAAAACAAGACAAACGCATTGGGTGGGCAGAGATCCTCAGATAATTTTGTACCTTTCCAGAGAAATTTAAATGCCAATTGCTCAAGTAAGCTAATAAAATAGTACTCTCATCCTAATATAATTTCATAAACCAAAGATTATCATCAAAGGGGTATTAGAGATGAGGGATCCTGGAGCTCGTCCTGTCTACATATTTGTTCTACATCGAAAGGAACTGACCTGGAATCTATGTGACTTGCCCAAGTCAAAAGCTTTGCACAAACAGGGCTCAGAAAAAGGATCTTCTCTAGGACTGACCTTCACATACTCAGAAGCATGAGCACTTGTAGGAGGAAGTCCATCCAGCCGCACGCGGTCTCTGAATGCTTACAGCAGCCCAGCAGCCTCCCCTTTGGCTGCTGCCAAGCCGACCTTTGATTCAAGCTTCCCACAAGTCATTATTTCTTAAAATCATGGAATCATCAAATTCTCTCCTGCTTTGCTTTTCATTTTTTTCTTTTCTTTGTGCCTCTCACTGACCCATTTCTTCTCACTGACCCATGAAGAAGTAGCAAAAAGAGATGAGCACAAGGAGACAGAACCTTTATTTGCTATGATCCAATATGCACGATACCCCCCACATTAATTGGCTGAAGAGCTATCTGGGGGTTTCAGATTCTAGACTTCTGATTTCTAGGCAAATTGAAGTTATTTCCAATACACATGCCTTCCCAGTTAGAAGCATTCTCTATATTTCTGTGTGTGTGTGTGTTTCTGGTTGCTACAGAAATTAGAAGCAGTGGCAAAAAAATAATCCTAATAAGGAGTCCTTTGTGCCCAGCTGTTATAAAACAGGATTTTTCACAAGCATTTACTCTCTCCCCACAACGAAGCCTTAAAGTGCAAAAGTTCACCCTGAACATTGCCCACTGCTTTTCTTTACACCTTCCAAGAGACACACAAGTCTCTCATTTTTCAGGGCCCATCTGGCCATAAATTGCGATAGACATTAATTTATGAAAACAAATGACACCAGCCTACTCCACAACATTTTGAAATGGGAATATTAGGCAGGGCAATAAAGCAGGAATAAAATAAAAACACTCGGACCCCGTAGCTGCCCTGGCAATACCTCAAGCCACACAAGGACCCTGAATATCCCTGTTCTAACACACTTTGCTCTTGCAAAGTTACGGTTATTTGATTATAAGACATAACTTTTGTCAGAGTGGCAGGAAATTAAATATATCCAAGCCTTTCTCCATGTAGCCAGAATCACCATTCTACCTACAGAGTTTACATCAACGGTGATAACCATGGATAGAGCAGAGGAGCTGCATTATCAACATGGGTAGATGATGTGGCTGGTGGTTAAACCATTCTCCCTAGGGTCTAGAGGAATTATTACACTCTTGGGACTCTCGTCTAAGATTTGGTGTGTGATCTTCTAGCAGAGTCAAGGGGATGGTTTACAAGAATGCAGAGTACAGGCAATTTTAACCTCCTTATTGTAGCACCTGCAATCTCTAGCATTAAACAGACCAGCAGTGCCAATTCAAATATCATAGAAAGATGCAAAGAGAAAGGGCTGAGTAATGTGACTCTAGGCAAGACAGCTGGCCTCTCCAGGTTTCTGTTTCTCTGGATGCTCGAACTTAATGCATCTTAGTTTTTCAGACATGCATACTAAGGGCAGCGAGACACACATATACATGCAATAAATCTTAAAACTCATTCTCATTTTATTTGTTTATTTTTTGAGACAGAATCCCGCTCAGTCACTCAGGCTGGAGCACTGTGGCTCAATCTTGGCTCACTGCAACCTCCGTCTTGGGTTCAAGTGATTATCTTGCCTCAGCCTCCCAAGTAGCTGGGATTGCAGCCATGTGACACTCATTTTCATTTTAAAAGGCTACACTTAGCATTAAAAATTAGATGGAATCTGGAAGCAGGGTTACAGCTTCTCCCACCACTCTCTGTTTCATCAAATGAAAAGATACAAGACTCATCAGACCCAAATGGGGGTTAAAAAAATCAGCTTCTTTATTGGTGAAGGATATACCTAATCATTCTCTCAAAGTAGAACTTCTAGAAAATTATTGGAGAGTAGGACCTAAACCTTAAGCTTAGTGGAGCTTCCTTCTCCTCCTACTTGGTCTTAGGAGACTCACCTATTTGGACAGTTGATTTGTAAGTCAGACCTAAATTCACCTGCCTAGCCACCAGCAAGGTAGAAAAAGGAAGCACAGACCTGCCTCATGATATCCTCTCCAGGCCCTCCACAGTAGGGGACCTTGCCCAGAGGAGCTTATCTCATAGAATTTACTATGGGGAGGAGATTATACACTATGAGCGTATAATTCCCCCCACAGAACACAGAGCCAAGAAACTAAGAAACAATGCCATGCGTGAACTGCGTATGGCGTTTAACACTGTCCTCCATCCACTGCTAAATGTGATCCCATGACGGTCAGGGCCTCAACAGTCAGCTTAGCTAGTCCACCCACTTTGGAGAGGAGCAAACAAGCAGACAGAGAAGATGGAAGTATTGTATTCTTTCTTTCCTAGTCAAAGTGCAAACACGGGAAGGAGAGTATAACCGTTCCTTCTCTCAGCGAGAATTTCCTTACTGGGGGAATTCAGGAAACAGGAATGTCACCAGTAAAAGAAACTTTGGCAAAACCTTCCTCGGAATGTTTCAAGACTGGGAGAGAACAACATCCCAAGTGGGACAGAATTCTAATTTTTCTCTCTTGAAATGTTTCCATCCTCGGAACTGCATCCGTAGTAAGATAGTTGATGGAGCCCATCCTGTAGCCTTCTTGGTTGGTCCCGAGGGTGGGTGGGCAAAAAAAAATAACACCCCTGCCTATAGAAGGCCACGTTCTCCCTGATCTACTGGAAGGCGAAGGGACAGCCCCACTCCTAACAAGCAGGATCCTCACCACTGAGGAAAAGAGAGTCTGTTATGTAGATTTTCCCAAGACTAAAATGAGAGAAATATATAAACTGTGGATCATTCACTTGAGGACAGGCTGGGAAGAGCCAATGGAAGCCAAAGGAGAGAGAAAGTACAGAGGAAGATTTCCAGAGATATAGAGAACAACTCCTTAGTGAGTCAGCTTGGCAAGAACAAGTGGAGGGAGGCATGCCTTTAGCCTGCCGTTAGCAGATGTTACCACTAACTCACTGTGGTACCGGAGCCAGCTGTGGCTGACGGAGGAACATTTTCCATCCCAGATTCTTTAAGGTGAAAAAGAATAAAGTAGAAAATGGATGGCCCAGATTGTGTCCATGATTTATCATTTTAATCTTGTCACCAAGAATTGAAGAGGCCTAGTCAGCGAGGCTAGGGCAAAGGAAAAGCCAAAATATATATATTTCATATGAATCAGTTATTTGAGGTCAATCTGGGAAGTTTCTTTAGCACATAAAAAAAGCATCTAAAAGAAAGAAAGAATAATAATCTAGTAATCGCTCATGGCAAACTTTCAAGGGTAAAGAATTGAATTTACTCAGGATGAACACTAGCTCAACAACTTAATGGGGATAGAATTCCTGGGACGGCAGGGTTTCTCCAGAGGTCACTTGACCCATTACTCAGAGTCTAAGAAGAGCTGTTGTCAGGCCAAACATGGCTGTGCTCTGTTCTTACGACTGTGACTTGTTCCTGCAATTTGTAATATTTGGAAGCAGCATCCTTTGAGAATTAGAGCTTAGGACAAATTTTCCTTTACCTCTTTCTTCTTCTCAGACTCTTTCCTATTTTTTCCTGCTTCAAGACTTTTGTACTTGATGTCCTTGTGCCTAGAATGCTCTTGCATCAGCTCTTCACCTGGCTGATTTCCTTTCACCCTTCTGGTCTTGGATTAAATATCATCTCCTCCGACAGGCCTTCTCTTATGGCCTCATCTGAAGTAAAGACAATTCTCTATAAAGTTCTATCCCATTATTCTATTTGTTTGCATAATAGCAATTAATACATTAACAAATTTTAATAATTATCAGATTATCAAAGAAGAACTCAAAAGGGAAATTAGAAGGTATTTTGAACTAAATGAAAATAAAAATTTGTGGTATGGCACTAAAGCAGTACTTTGGAAAAAATATGTTGCAAAATGCTTAGATTAGAAAAAGATAAAAGTCTCAAATCAATTACCTCACCTGCTGCCTAAAGAAAATGAAAAAAGAAGAGTAAACTAAACCCAAAGTAAACAAAAAAATGATAAATGTCAAAACAATATAAAAGAGTAAAATAATATAAAAGATATATAGAAAAGTAAAATATATATACAAGGATATATAAATATACAAAGAGTAAAATGATAGATGAGTAAAATAATATAAAAAATTAATGAAACAATAAAATAATTGTTTCTTTAAAAATATCAATAAATTGGATCAACTTCTAATCAGAATGATCAGAAAAAATCAGAGAGAGAGAAAGGACACAAATTACCAACAGCAGGAATGAGAGGTGGCATCCCTACAGATTTTACCATATGAAAAGGACAGCAGGAAAATATTATGTATAGCTTTCTGACAATAAATCGACAACCTAAGTGACAGGGGCAAATTTTTTGAAAGACACTGTGTTAGTCTGTTCTTTGTGTTGCTATATAAAGAAATCTCTGAAACTAGGTAATTTATAAAGAAAAGAGGTTTCATTGGCTCACAGTCCTGCAGGCTGTACAAGCATGGCACTAGCTTTTGCTCCGCTTCTGGGAAGTCTCAGGGGGCTTTTATCAGGGCAGAAGCCAAAGCAGCAGCAAGCACATCATATGGTGAAAGTAGAACAAGACAGAGAGTGTGTGTGGGTGGGGAGAGGTGCCAGACACTTTTAAACAACCAGATCTCAGGAGAGCTCACTATTGTGTAGACAGCACCAACCCATGAGGGATTCACCACCATTACCCAAACCCGTCCCACTAAGACCCACCCCCAACAATGAGGATTACACGTCAACATGAGATTTCATAGGAACATATATTTAAACTATATCAGGCACAAAACTATCAAAGCTCACTCAAGAAGAAATAGGTAACATTAGTACAAGTAGCTTTGTATCTAGTAAAAAACGTTAGATTTGTAGTTAAAAATCTTTCCACAAAGAAAACTTCAGGCTTAGATATCTTCACTGGTGAATTGCATTTTAGAAAGAAATAATGCCAATTCTACATAAACAATTCTAAATCTTGAAAGGGATAAAACATTTTCCAACTCTTTTTATGAAATCAGGCTTACTCTGATACAAAAATCATACAAATACATTGTAGGAAAAGAAAAATACATACTAACAGCCATCAAACATAGATGTAAAATGTCTATACAGAGCTTTAGCAAATCAAGTTCAACCATATGTACAAAAATTTGATAAATTACCAAATAGGGTTTATCCCAGGAATGCAATGTTGATTTAATATTTGACAACAAATCAATGCAATTCACTATATTAGCATACTTAAAAAATAAAAATCATATGACATTTCTGATAGATACCATGAAAGCATTTGACAAAATTCAGTGTTCACTCCTTACCAAGAAATTAAAATTAAAAAAAAAAAAAAAAACCTTCGGCAAACAAGGAATAGAACTGCCTTGATCTTACTTAATCATGAAAAGTCAAATATTTTTTTCCTAAGATCAGGTAAAGGAAAATTATGTCTGCTCTGACAGCTTCTATTTCACACTGCACTGCAGATTTGAGTTAGGGTGGTCAGACAAGAGCAAAAAATAAAAATCATCCAGATTGGAAAAGAAGAAGTAAAACTTTATTTGTGGACTACATGACCGATTAGTAGAAAATCAGATAGACTCTACAAAAAATCAATTGGATTTCTATATGGTAACAATGATAAATTGGAAATTGATGTTAAACATAATATTTGTAATAACATAAGAAATATGAAATACTTAAGGACAATTCTGACAAAATATGTGAAAGTGCTATGCCCTGAAAATCACAGAACATTTTTTTAAAAAACCCCAAAAATTGAGAGATTACATCATGTTCAGGGTCAGAACACTCATGTTAAGATGTCAGTTCTCTCCAGATTGAGCTATAGGTTCACTGCAATCCTAATCAAAATTCTAGCAGATTTTTGGTATATTTAACAAACTGTTTCTAAAATTCATGTGACAATTTAAAAGATCTAGAACAAATTTAAAATGAAATTGAAAAAGAAAAACGAAGTTGGATGACTAATACTATCTGAGCTCAAGATTTATTATAAAAGCTGAAGAAATGAAGACAGTGTGCCATTGGCATCATGACCAACAAACAAATCAATGGAGCTGAAGACATGGTCCAAAAATAGACTTACACAGAGATGGACAACTTGGTTTTTTTCCCAAGGTACAAAGATGATTTAGAGCACAAAGGGTGAGCGGCAAAGAATTGTGCTGTACAATTTGGATATCTACATGCCAAAGAATGTAAAATCTAAACTATAACATTTTCACAAGACAGCATAGGGTGAAAATATTTGTGAACTTGAATTAGGCAAAGATTTCTTAGGTCTTACACCTGAAGCATAATCCATAAAAGGAAAAAAAAAAGCCTATATTAGCTTTCAAAGTAAAAAACTTCTCCTCTTCAAACAACAGAATTTTGTAAATTCTGTCAAGAGAATTAAAAGATAAAACGCAGCATAGGAGAACATATATATCAGACAAAGTATTTAGAATTCATAAACAACTCTCAAATTTCAATAATTAGAAAATAATCAAATCCAAATGGTCAAAAGATTTGAACAGACACTTGCTAAAGAAAATGTATGGTTGGCAAATAAATACACAGAAAGATGCTCAACATCAGCAGTTGTTAGGGAAATGCAAATCAAACTAGAATTAGATACCACTATGGAGTTATTGGAATGGCTAACATTTAATACACTGACCCATTTCAAGTGTTGCCAAAGGAATGGAGTGACTGGGACTGACACATTACTGCTGGGCACAGCCACTTTGGAAGACAGTTTGGCAGATTTTCAAGAAGTTAAACATACTTACCAGCAATCCCACCCCTAGGTAAAATAATCACTTATCTTCACATACAGAAAACCTATACATGGATGTTTATTGCAGCTTGATTTATAATTGGACAAAACTAAATGACCCAGATGTCTTTCATCAGGTAAATGGTCAAACCAGATTTGGTGTATCTTGTACATATCATGGTACTCTATTAGGTTTTAAAAAAGACATCCTTTTTCTATTGATGCAATCCATAACACAGATGAATCTCATTATGCTGAGTTAAAGAAGCTAGACCCCACAAAAAAGATGGATCAACCAAACAAAATAACCAGCGCTCTGCCCCCACTAACCAATGGGATTCAAAAATGATTTTTTTTTGTCAGTTGCACCCAAGGCATGAAACCCTTGCTCAGAATCCATACCTCTTGATTATGCCTTTAGACAACAGCTTATTCTCTGTGTGCATTTTGAGACAGTATACTTTTATTGGGCATTTTTTAGGCAACTGACATTTCACTGGACACTTCTTATCCCTGTTACCACCATCACCACAAAGCAATCTTCTGAGTTACGATTTAGAACTCAGGAGCTGCTAGACCTATGCATTGGACAGCTCAAGAATTCCATACTTCAAACCTCGAGTTGGAACCTTGATGCTTCCAGCTGGAAATGGGAAAAACTTTGTCATCTAAAGATGACCCCTCAATAAGTGAAATCCCTGATCCCTGCTTAGAATACTCCTGCCAGAAACCTCTAATGTCAGGTTCTCCAGAAACAGCCTGGTCCTGGATTCTAACCCATTCAAGTCTCTTCCTTACGTTTTTCTGAAAATTTGGAGCACAGGGATGCTCCTGTCCAGAGTGTGGACAAATGGAGTGAGATACTTGACAAGTAAAGCATTTGCCTCCTCCTTCACATATAGGTCTCTACTTTGTTTTTGCCTTCCCCTTCCAATTTGAGCTGAGTTGTTTCCTTCATAGGCTCTAAGACCAGGTTTGACTTCTAATTACTTTTGAAAATCTTCTCCTTAACTCAATGATTTCATGACTGTTCTTCTGGTTAAAACCTCCAGTTTAATTCACCTCAGACGAATCTTTCCGTATGGTCTCTCCTTATGGTCATCTCCCAGCCCTCTCTCCCATCCTTATAAGGGGGATGCAGCCGCTCAGCAGTCATGAGTCTTCCGTGCCGATAGCTACCCTTTCTCTCTGGTTTTCCTGAGTTGCAGGGATTGCAGACCCATTGGGATTGTGAGACTTCTCAGAACCAGCTTCTACACAGAAATCGTTTCTAACTCTTCCAGCCCATGAAGCTGCATGTCGAGTTATGCACTCTTAAAAAGTTCCTCACTGACTAGGGTCTATCTCCCAGCTCTTCCCCCAGTACTTTCCAACCCTGCCACTCCCCTCCAACTCAACCCACTGGCATCATTGCCTGCTCCAAACTGTGAGGGGGTGAGAGCAGAAATTTCTGCATCAGAACCCATAAGCTGAAGTGAGAGGGAGAGGGACTTGAATACAGCCTGCTAACACCTCAAGGAGAGTTAATTAAAACCTGAGGAACCAGAGATACCAGATAGTCCGAGCATATCTCAATAATGCCAACTTGGCAGTTTTTATTAGTGCCACAATTGTACTGAAGAAGGAAGTGAGTAGAGAGGTGTAAAGAAAACAAAAGGAACGGAGAAGATGATGGGGAGGACAGAAGGCTAGCTTTTGCTGACTTCTTGGACTGTTTAGTTAAAAACCAGGAGTTCTGAGAAAATTTAGTCATACCTCTCCAGCTTTGCCCATCACTGGACTTCTTCTGGGTTGCCACTGCCAAATATTTGAAAATTTTTGAGAGATTATTTTTTGTGGAAATATGGCCAAAAGTTTCAGGGAAACAGACAAGTTTCTAAGAAGCTGGACTCCAAGAATGGGTTCAGCGTGAGTATAAAGGAATATTTTAAACAAATCTAGTACTAAGACTGTGGCTATATTCAAGAGTGATTAAAAGGATTTGAGGATTAGTGAGAAAGATACCAAGTGGTATCAAAATGTTTATTTTAAAGATGAAACAAAGAAATTAAGCGTCTGACGTGTTGATAGAAGGCTAGCCTGTTTTAATGAAACTATGTTCCTTCTCCTTTTGCTTTTTCTCTTTTTATTTTCATTTTACTTCTGTATGTGCATGATAATCCACTCCCATTAGCCTTACTCACAGCAGTGGACCCAAGCAGTCTCAACCATGAGCCTAAGATTCTATTCAATTCACTACTTGGTGTCAGTACAGTCCAAAGTGTCACTTCTTTGGGTGATGGCCAAAGGTCCTGAAAAACTATACAAACTTACAAAAATAACGCACCACCTGCATTTCACATTCTCATTTTCTTCTTGTCCATCTGTGCTTCACCTTGTACCCCTGTTCCCTTGACAACCAGAACCTCTGCATTAGCATGCAGTGAGCACATTAATAAGCTGATCATTTTCCTCGAGTTCTCCCATCTCCAGCCCACGATGTGTTACTGTTGCGTAAGATTTCACACCAGAATGTCCTTTGGGCCTGACATTCCTAGACGTCAAAGATCCTATCCCTACTTGATTTCAAAACTGGTACTATTCCATAAGTAAATTAAGTACGATTCCTAACGTAACTTTTTGTTATCTGTGAATTAGTGGCTTTCCAACTTTACTAGACCAAGCCCCCGAAAGAACAAATACAGAGGGAGCACAAGAAGGGGACACAGAAAAAGCACTCAAACATCTAAGGGTGTTCAGGGATCTCTGTAATATTCAGACCCAGAATGGTAGAACTTGGAAGGATCTTAGAAAATATGGTTCAGTTCTTGTCAGTCTCACAAGTTGTAGCTAGGTGAGCTTGGACATACCGTTTACACTCTCAAAGCTTCATTCAGTGACACAGCCAGGTTTGGGACCCAGGTATTCTGATACTTTTCTTCCACAAAGCCTTTCCAATTACATAACCTAAAAGTGTGCTCACTCTTTGGTGCAAATGTAGAAAAACAAGCTTTGTGTCCGTCAGGGATGAGCAGGGTACCCCCTACTGAAAGTGTTTTTGCCAGACGTGGCTGCTCATGCCTGCAATCCCAGTAACTGACTCAGAGGCTGAGGCAGAAGGATCTCTTGAGGCCAAGAGTTCAGGAAGAGCCTGGGCAATATAGAAAGACCCAAAATTTAAAATTGACAAACCAGTAAACAATAGTCAGGTGTGGTGGTGTGCCCCTGGAGTTCCAACTACTTGGGAGGCTAAGGCAGGAGGACCGCTTGAGCCCAAGAGTTCAAGGCTGCAGCGAGCTATAATTGTCACTGTACTCCAGCCCAGGTAATAAAGCAAAACCTCAATCTCTAAAATTAAAATAAAACTAAAGATAAATAAATAAATAAATAAGTGTCCTCAGCACTCACAGCTGCAGCTGTGAATGGTCAGATCAGCTCCAGAGGGCCACTTGGGGAGAGGCCCCAAAGTAATAATACAGAGGCCACCATCAGCTCTGAAACCACCAAGGAGCAGCAAACCTTTTAGGAGGGATCAACACTGACCATCAGTTTTCCTTTTCTAGATAACCATTTTCTCTCACAAGCTCTTGTCCCTTATCAGATTCCCAGACCCAACCCCTACCTTTGGCTCTAGAAAAGTGAATCTTCCTCAAAGAGCCAACACTTGACCTTACTGGCTAAGGGGTAGAGTGCTGTTCATTTGTCATGGAAAATTTCCTCAAGAAAAGAAATGCATATTTCTTAATTCTACGCTTATGTTTATATGATTCTTTCCTGAGTACTTCTACTCTTAATTGAAAGGAGAGAAAGAGGAAGAAAAGAAAATCTTTGAAGAACACACTTTATAGCCCTGTGTACTAGGTTATGGCTGATAAACTAAGCCCCCTTTAAAGGCTTGAGAGCAGAGAAATTTAGATTTCCATTACCTCCAATAACCAGGGTTGTGTGCTCAGACCAGTATTCTCCTTCTGTGGAGGCCACCTGTTTCAGCCAGTTAGACTTGCCTGAGAGGTTGTCTTGGGGTTACCGTTGCTTCCCAGGACTTTGGTTGGACTCTAGGAAAGGCAAGTTGAGGAACTACAGAAAAAAGGACATGAAAAATGGAGCTGGTACAAACAACAAAAATTTAAGTTAAACAACTGGCAGAAGTTTGCCAGGGAGGATTTTGAGTGCTGGAATATATTTTTAAACCTCCATGAATAACGTAAGATCTAGGTCATGCCAGGGGCAGAATAAAATAATAAAATGAGAGAGATACTGATTTCATTCATTTTCCCGTCTGTGAACACCCTGAGATGTAGGCTAAGGAGAGATGCTTGTAATTTGCGCAAGGGACTTTTTTTCTCTGGCTTACTGTGTTATCCTTTCTTTTGCCCTTTGTGACTCAGTTCCAAACATCACAGTACACTGATGCCTAGGAGTAGAACTGCGGGGTCATATGGTAGGCCTATGTTTATACATCCAAGAGAAATTAAAACATGCATTCACACAAAAACTTGTACATAAATGTTTATAGAGACATCACTTGTAGTGTCCAAAAAGTATAAATACCACAAATGTCCATCAACTCACGGATAAACAAAATGCATATCTATACAACGGAATATCATTTGGCAATAAAGAATGAAGTATTGACACCAGTTACAGCACAGATGAACCTTGAAACCATTATGCGAAATGACAGAAGTCAGTTTTGAAAGACCGTATACTGTATGTTTACATTTACATAAAATTTTCAGAATAAGCAAATCTATAGAGACAGAGGGTAGATTAGTGGTTGCCTAGGGCGTGAGGGATGGGGAAAGCCAAACAAGAAAAAGAATGAGAAGAAGCTGCTGAGAGGGATGGGGTTTCTTTGCAGGGATGAGGAGGAGTAATACAATGGTCTAAAATTAGATTGTTGTGCTGTTTGCACAACCCCGTGCACATACTGAACAAAACTGAATTGTAAGCTTTAAATGGATGGATTGTGTGGTATAAGAATTCTATTTCAATAGAGCTGCTTAAAATGTATTGTTTGAGACCATCTTTTCTACAGGGTAGAATTCAGTCACATCTCTACTGGACAAAATTCATTGTATTTCTTTAAGGAAGATCATTTACATTACTGTCAGTTTTCCACAAGCAAAATAACTTAGAAAATAGAAATTCCGTTAAAGAGAAACATTTCAGTATAATCAGGTGTCCCCAGAAGATATCCTAGACAATGCTCAGCTCTCTACTGAATGGATACTCAGTTATGTCTTGCCCGTTTCCAAGTCCTACAATTTCCCTTGAAAAATATGAAGCTTGTTCTAACCACAAGACCTATGCCAGTTCTATCCCCTCTACTTCAAGCGTTCTTTATACATATATTTACCTGACTCATTCCCCTTTTTCATTCTGGTCTCTGCTCTTACTAAGAGCTTCCCTAATCACATGTGTTAGTTATGTTTAACACATTGTCCCACAAAGCCGTGGCTTTAAACAACAAATATTAACTCAGAGCTTCTCTAGGTCAGGAATCCAGGGCTCTCTTACCCGGGTGGTTCTCTGATTCAGGGTCTTTCCTTCCACTGCAGTCAGGCTGTTGGTAGGGGCTGCAATCATCTGAAGGTCTAACTGGGGCTGGAGAATCTGTTTTCTAGCTGGTTCCTTTACATGGCTGTGGGCAGGTGGCCTCCGTTCTTTGCCACACAAGCCTCTCTATAAACTGCTTGAGTATCCTCACAACATGACAGCTAACTTCCCCAGAGAGGAAAATCTAAAAGAAGAGGAAGAAGACATGGTGGGTTTATTATCCAGTCTGAAAGCTATACATCATCACTTCTACTTCATTCTGTTGGCTAGAAGAAGTCACTAAGCCAAGCCTACACTCAAAGGGAGGTAGGTTAGGCTGCACCTTTTGAAGAGAGGGTGAAAGAGTTCATGGACCTATTTTAAAGCACAATAACACACACCTACGCAAACACATCTCCTTGTCTGGTACGTCCTACTGCCTTACTTGATTTTTGCTTTCTTCATAACATTGGTATTATTATATTATACATGTATATGTGAATTATTGCTTTCCCCATCACAATATAAGGTCAATAAAAATATTGCATTATTTCACATTAATACTCAGCACATAGAATAGGACAAGACACATATTAATTCAATGACTGTTTTGTTTCCTAATTAAATAAATAAATGGATGAAGTATAAATCACAGGAGCAGAACCAGGCTTGGAAGCTAGGTACAATGACTCCTAACCTACGCTATTTCCCAGTATTTTACTTTAGTGGAATTCTAATGGTTGAATATGCCTCAACAGTGATTCTGGGTGAGGAAAGGGATCTTTCCAGTCCTCCACAAAATCACTCCATTGAGACCTCTTCCACTCTTCACAGATCTAAAACAAACCCTGCAGACGAAAATTCAAGAAAGTCTTTCTTTGATTCATGTGCACAAACGAAAACCTCTCATCTTTTAAGAGTGTGCATGGGGCCTTGGTAGGGTGGGAAATGTCTGATACCCCCACATTTTCCCCTCTCTTTGTGAAGAGAAAGTTAAATAGCACCAAAGCAGCTTGGAGTCCAGGGTTTAATACAAGCATTGCAACTGGGTTTAGGAGTAAGAGATTTTGAATGTTACCTTGCTTGTTCATTCTTGTTTATTCACGATTTAGCAACATTTCTGAAGCCAAATGTTGATGTTCCTCGGCTCTGGAGAATGAGGAAATCCACACACAATTAGGAAGCAGACAGTAAGAGACAGTACCCAGGATCGGGCAGCCAGATACTTTGTATCCATTACAATTTGCTGAAAATCTTACTTTTTACACCTTAAAATGCCAGGGTATCGCTGAGGAGAGTACAGACAACTTCAAATTCCTATTCACATTCCACGGTTTTATAAGTTCGGAGATGTCTTAGCATCCCTCAGATAGTCTTTGCCAGCTTCTTTCCAGGTATTTCAGCAACAATCAGCATGGGATGCACTTGCATGTTTCTCTCCCTTCTCTAGCAGCCTTTGGATTCTAGGAAGATGATGTGTATAAAAGAAAAAAAAAAGCCATTTCTCAATGATCTTTTTTAGTGCAAAGAAAAGTGGTGGGAGACACGGAAGACAAACTGTCCACTTCCCACACAGTATGAGGCAAAATACCAACTTCAGGGGACTAGAGAATGGAAGTCTTAGCTCTTCCCTATCACCTCCCAGGCAGTGGAAAGTCAGAAAGAATGGCGACTCCTCACGCTTACAGAGGACAGTGTTGCTTCAAAGACTATGGTGAGTTCCCCAGCTCTCAGCAAAGGCACCATTTCACCACTCCCCTTACTGCCCTCAATGGAGCTTCTAAATCATCACCAAAGGAGACCCGATCTTTAGAGAAACTCCAAGCCTCAGGGACCACCTCATTAAACTAGAGTCTCAGCTAAAGAGACAGTGGTGGGGGTGGAGTGGTGACAAGGTGTTCCTATGCACCCTCTGATCACTTCACAGGGGGAAGTTGTCTTACAACTTTCCACCTGAGTGTCTGCATCTGCATAGCTTTGGAGCAGCACCCTCAAAACAGTAACAGGGGTGATAACAATGAGAACAACACCTGATCTGTTTAAGCCCTGGCTCCAGGCAACCCCCTTACTTGATGTGACATCAGAAGGAAAGGACACGGGATTGTCTCCCTTGGGAATGTCTGGGAAATCCTATCATTGCTTGGGTCTTGGGCTGCCACATTTCAATCAAAAATAAAAATGGAGGAAGAAGAATTTTAAAAGTTATTGGGAAGCAAGGAATAAGTGAAAGGACAGAAAACTCAGCTTTTCCCTTTACGGTCTATGTTATACGCAAGCTAACACGTTAAAGAACGTCAGAGCTGGAAGCATTCTCAGACATGTAGTCCAATGTCCTCCTGCTTTAGATGAAGAAATAGCACAGACAGGTGAAGGAATTCATTCACAATCTCATGATGTGAGGATCACTCGATGATTAGTAGCTACTGTTAACGGTTGCAGACAGAAACGAACAGGCCTGAAGAATGGAAGAAACAGGTCAGAAGGCCGAGGTGCTGGTTTCTATTTACTTTTAGAAACCATGATCAATAGTATTAGTGACTCTTAAGGAGGGCAATAAAAGGGGCAGAGTCCAGGATGTTCCTAGATTTCTAGCGTGGGAGACTGGGTACATCTTGGTGACAGGTATTAAGATGGGAGATACCAGAGAGGAAACAGGTCAAGAGTTTGAGACTGTGTATCTTACTTTAGAAGGAAATTCAGTTGTAACTCCAAAAATCAATTAGGGTTGGAACCCAGGAGAGAGGTTCTGATTCGAGAGACAACATGTACTGTGGGTAACCATCCAAGCCACGGGAATGGATGAGATCTTTGAGAAAGAATTTGTAAAAGAGAGTGGGGAACAGAGTACCTGAAAGAGATGAGTGCTTGAGAGGCAGAGTGAGAAAAAAGAAATGGGGAAACTGAGGAGTGGCCAGTGGGGTTGGGGGTAGAACCTGGAATAGGGGTGTGGGAGTCAAGAACAGCTCATGCAGAATCTAGGGTCCATGGAGCCCACATATGCTTAGCCAGGCTCTCAGACCTTTTGCTTTTTTCCCAGTCAAGAGGAGGGAGAAAAATTTCTAACATATTTGCTCTGATTTGTTCTCCCGGATGTCCCAATATGAAGTTGTGAGTCCCCTGAAGCAAAGTTAGTGTTCCCAGTTACAACTCAGAGCAAATGCCTCTAGAATCGGCCTCTGCTCAGGGATTTCCCTCGTAGTGTCCTGCATTGAGGGTCTGGTGTGCAGTTGTGTCTCTTCCATAAGGATGCTGCTCTTTCAATATCTATTAAATCACAGTGACTTGGACTGTCTCATATTTAGAAGACTCAGAGCTTTGCAGAAAAGATGAGAGGAAGAGAGAAGAGAGGAAAACGACATGGAAAGAAAACAGTTAAAACAAACATCTAAATAGAAGTCTCTGTGCTTTCAAAGCTTTGATTGCTCAAGCAAAACATACCTTAGGTGAAAAAGCCATGCCTTATTCATTTTTTTTTTAACCTTCCTAGTATTTGGTGTCAAGTAGGAGCATAAAGCGTGTCCCAGGAATTCATTCAAGGGTCCTAATGCTAACTCTATCACAGAAACCCAACACAAAATACCCAAGCATTCAGTATAACAGGGTTTGAGACCAAACGTGCTGCTCCTTCATGCTTCTCTTGACAGCGGTCTTCCTTAGTTGCTCCTACCCTCCGTTTCATTGGCTTTCCCAAGTTCTGGCTTCTCCAAAGCATGTGAAGAATGAGTAGCCATTCTTCATGCTACCTGTTCATTTTTTCATAATGAAAAGTTCTGCAAAGTATGCAGAGAAGCACACAAGTATGCATTGGTCTTAAAAACCCAGGGCCGTCTCAATATATTACTCCCATAATTTTCCACTGTGGGTTCCCAGATGGGTTGGATGGTGCTCATGATTCTTCAGCTTATTTCATGCCTTATGCAGCCAGCTCCTCAGGAGGTATGGAAAATAAGAGAGCCCAGCCTGAAACCTCAGACCTTCCAACTGCCAAGGACTGGTAGGATTTCTCCAGCATACAATCTTCATTCTTAAAAGGGTCTGCTCTGCCAAGGACCCATTCTCTTGATTTCAGCTCAATGGTCTTGTCTGCCTTGGCAGGGCCTGCTTACAACAAGCTTCGATGCCATGGAATCTTGGGGAAGAAAGAGGATTAAATACTTCTCCAGGTTACTTCTTGCCCTCCCTGAAACAGTTGACTGGACTCTAACACTTAGTTTGGGGAAGAATTTTACCCTGAAGCCATCTGGCAAGGCAGAAGACATGTCTTTTTATATTCTGCTTTCCTTGGCAGCAATAGGCCAAGAGAGATTCATGTTTGTCTCACACGGAGGAGGTGACCGTGGCTTCTGGAGACACCTTGCTGTAAGGCAGCGCAGTCAAGAGAAAAGAGGCCGGAAAAGCAGGATGCTTACTCTGCCTGCACCCCTCAGTCCCTTGGAAACTTGTCTACGGTCAAATCCCTAAAGGCTCTCTTTTCACATTGATAAATCAGGGGCAATAACCACAGAGCTCACCTCAATTTAGTAAAGCCAAAACAAGAGAGGAACAGTGAACATTCGAGAAGCACTGACATGGAAGTTATAAATAATCAAGCCCTCTATAAACAGGCTCTTGGCTGAGTTTTGAGGTGGATTTCTTCGTCTAGCTTGGGGCATGTCAGTTCATCCATATGACTTCGGCACAAATCTGATCCAAAGTGTGCAAAGCGATTCCTTCTGCATCTCCTTCCTTACCCTGCTCATTTCTACAGGACACAGTTTACTTCGGCACACAACTGCACATCAAGTAAAACTGAATTGGGAGGGGTGGCAGCTAACCTGAATTTGAGGTCTTGTTCAGGGACATGGAATGTGTGAAGGAAGGGCCTGGCTCAGCGGCTTTATATAACAGTACAGAGCAAAGCAGGGTAGCACCAAGGACTTGGAGTAAGCCTTGGGAGTTTCTTGTCCTGACCAAGTTCACCTGTAGTGAGGAGAGAACATCCATTCATGGATCACTCAGGTGGTGTCAAGGAGATGAGGTAACGCCTTTACTTTCACAGCATAGGAATGGCGTCTCTGGGCTGTGGACAAAAGCTGCCATGGCCTGGGGGCAGGTCCTGCCATCTTGAAAGTGCCACCACATCATCCTTCCACTTGCCTTTTGTTTTCGTAACTGTATGTCTGTCTATATAATCTCCCCCTCTACCCTGGCAGTAAACTCATTTTGTGATGGAACAAAATTCGTCAGCTAGACCGTCCACTAAGTCACTGCTAAGATATATAAAGAGGCTGGGTTGAAATTTCATGTAGAAGAAACAAAGTGGCCCTGAGAGGAGCCCGGGCCCAGAGGAAAACATCAAACACCCTGAGACCTGGGAGGCACAAGCATGATGAATTTCTACCATCTGTCTTGGGTACAATGTCAACCAAATGTGTCTTTCACCTTTACATCTCAAAACTCAGGTAAGAGGGTAGGAAAGCTGAGTGTAACTGAGACAGAGTTGAGGCAATGAGGTCTGCTGTCCCGGCTTCCCACCGTAATAACGTGCTGGACACTCAGCTAAGCCACCTCAGACGATAAAGGAAAGGTCTTAGGATGTCAAATAATTAGGACTAGGCCTATGTTGCTACTGTGCATTGTATTTATGCCTCACTGTATAACAAAGAGCAAGTCACTGCTCTTTGGAATTTTCCATCTGTAAAATTACACTACAGCTAAGAACTGACTTACCAGAGGGCAAGAGAGATACAGCCCTTTAAGACCCTGGTATTGCATTAAGGTTGCTCGACTCAAGGGTCACGATACATAACTCTCTGGCCGTGAGTGTCGTTTGCATGGCCACAATTTCCTGCTGTGCCCCCAGCCCAATGCCAGGAAATCTCTCCTCTGTTTATTATCGATCTTTTGTTCATAAGTATTGTTTCTTCTTTTCTTTGTAGGTTATGAGAAATTGAAGTAAAAGATGGGGGCTAGTGATCTAGTGAGTTAGTAGGAACTGGATTTCAGTTTTGAACCTGAGCACTTGGTGACAGGAAATATGGTGTTGATAGGTTCACCCATCACCTAACAGCAGAGAAAGGAGAAGGTAACATAAGATGCCAGTCACAAGAATGGATTTCCAAAGAATGGGTCCCAGGACCCATGTGGAGGGGCCAGACCTGTACAGATCCCTACAAAAACTTAGGAGCTGGCATGAGGCAGTGAATTTAGAGGCAATCAGGCCTTTACTCTAGATATGTCCCTTTATGGTCTGGCAGCCAGGTGTATGCCAGCTTTTTAGGGACAGTCATTGAAAGCTGCTGTGGGAAGCACAGCTGGCTGATCCTCCAGATTCTCGAAATTTCACCACTGTCCCTGGTACGTTGGCTAGGCCTGACTCACTCCTTTCCCTCTTACTGACTCTCAAGCAAGGGATACCAACCTGTCTGCTTTGTCTGGGAGACTTCCACTGTGTTTCTGAGAAATGCTGGCTATTAAGAATACCTCTGGCCTCTGGTTTTCCCCGGTTCAATCAGCCACAGGTGGGGCACTTGTTCCCTGCTTGTACCTTGAGGGGCAATTCACCCACCTGCCTCCTCACTCCTCATTCTCAATGCTTACGCAGCCTAGGCTGGTGCCCATCTGAATTGGGGAGGGCCAGGACAATTCTATTCAGAAGCAAGGGGTATGGGCGGCTTTGTAATGTCTGAGGCATCGGTTTCTGAAAATATCACTGTGTTTTTGCTGAGTCATGGCCGGTTTTCCTGGTCCCCATTTTTCCTCTTACTGCTTCTGCCCCTTTTGTCTGGTCCTCATTCCTTGGAACTCAGATATCACAAAATATCTCCCGAGAACAGATGCACTGAGGCACTGCTCTCTTTCTTTCCCTCTCTCTCTCTCTCTCTCTCTCTCTCTCTCTCTCTCTCACACACACACACACACACACACACACATACTCACACACACAGAGGAAATCTCATCTGCAGGAAAAAGTATTAGGTTGGTGCAAAAGTAATTTGCAATTTTTTGTCGTTCCTCTTCATGGCAAAAAACATCATTACTTTTGCACCAACCTAATAATTGGCATTCAATTACTTCTCAAGCAACTGACTGCCTAGTTTCTTTTCCTTTAAAAAAAAAGTTATGTTCTATCTGTAGAAAACAATAGAGAGTTTTGTTTTTAAAATTATTCAAACTGAAAAGTACGAAATAGTCTTTAAAACAATCACTCCACTATTAAGTCCACCCTTACACTTTTATGTAAGAATCGTTCTGTGATCCCTCAATTTATATAAACAGGCATAATTTTCCAAAAATGATATCTTCTTTTGACTTTATAAAATCAACAGCATTAAGTTTGCCTGAATTTAGACTAAGAAAAAGATTATTATGAACCTTAAAAAGTTCTTAATATAAAAAATGTTGCTTTAACACATGAAGTATTCATTCCTAAAAGGATTCTTTTTGGTTGGGGCTAAGGGGGAGGAGTTGCAAAACTTTAAGATATGGGAATCATAATTTTTTTAACTTATTTATTTTGGACCCTGGCTTTTAGGACTATGGCTTATATTTTACATCTGTTTTTAAGCTATGTTCTTCAAAAATAAAATTAGAACTCACCGGGTGTTTTAATTATCCTTTACACTCCTGCTTCAACACTTTTGCATTGTGCTTGCTATCTATGTAATGCTAAGACTCCCCCTCCACCAGGACAGCCTTCTAGAAACGCGGAAGAGAAGCAGAGGTTAAGGAAGAGACTGAGAGGATCACATCTCCAGAGAAAATCCATCTGAAGCAAGGTAGGCTGGCTTTCTGCCTAATTCCCTCTTTCTTTTGGCAATAACAATTTAATAATTAGCTTTTGCCAGAGTTTTAAACAATTAGTCCTCCCACCACAATCTGCCCTATACCATTGTGACTTGGAAAAAAATAACCCCATTTTAATGGCATTGATCTACTCACATATGTTCTTAGAAAACTGCTTTACAAGTGGAGTTGTAAGCATAACGTTTAGAAAACTGTGGGGCATGTTTCAGTACCAAAGCATTACTGAATTCAAAACAGCATGGGCATACAGGAATTCCAACCTGTACTCACATCTCTCTCCTAACATTTTAGGACGTGCCATAGGATAGGTCAAGGTTGCTTATTAAACTTTCGGTCTTCTGTTTTTTAGCGTCCCAAACTCCCTTGACCCCTCATACTTCCTACCCCAGGAGAACTGGCCCTTCCATCCACAGGATTTTATCATGCCATCTTGTTCCCTCAATCTTCCCTCCTCCATTTCCCCCCTTCCAGTGTGCTCCAGAGCAGTCAGGAGCTTGGGCGTTTGCAGCTCCCGCTGAGGAATGTGCTTGCCTTGCTTTCTTCCTTTCTCCTATCAGAGAGGAGTGGGGAAGAAAGAAGACGAGCAACTAGGCTGTAAGAGGGGAAAGGCAGGGTCTTCCAGCCGCACTCTGCTGATGATTGGCGTCGAATTGCACTTTTACAGGGGCTTTGTGGCTGGGCCCCTGTGAAAGGTGGGAATTGTGGTGGGGTGGGGGCAGGTTGTTGGAAACTGACCATCTCTCTCCTGTTGGTTTTGTTGGTTTCTCTACTCCTAGAAGCAGAAGAAAAAGAGTGGGAAGTTAACTATGTGGTGATGGTACTACCTTTTAATCAGTTTCTGCAAATATCCTCCAGAGCAGATTGTCTCAACATTGACCAGCATGAAACGAGGGTCTCTGTAAAGATCATTTTCTGTCTTGGACTGAGGTTTCTTTGTTAGTGATTCTGAGTTCCATTCCTGTGTGTCTTCGTAGTAGGGCCTTGGGAGAGGTTGAATAGAGGACTAGAAGGAGAAGAAGAAGATGAAAAGTGCATATCAGGTGCTTTAAAAAAATGAGCTCAACCTAAAATTACAAAAGGCTGTCTGTACAGCTAAGCTGACTAAGCTGACGGTGACCGGAGCTGGAGAGAGGCTCTGCCTGGCAACAGAGCTCTGATTGGCCGGACCTGTGAGAGGACTAGGCCTATAGCGATGGCTCTGAGCTGCGCTTCTGCAGGCAGCTGAACTTGGCAGGCCCAAGCAAGCCCTGCAAAGACTCGCTCAAAACAATCCAGAGTACAGACAGCTGCTGGCGAGCAGAAGCTGTGAGTCCTGACAGCACTTGGGGTTGTGAGGCTGCCATTTAACTCGTCAGCCTACTGCCTCTGCCTCCTGTGGTTGGACTTCTGTCTTCCAGATGATTTAACTCTTATAGACATGGTCTTACCAACGGTGGTGACACAGGCAGGGAGGGTCTTTGAAAAGCAATTGACCAGGGAGTCAGGAGCTGGGATCTAGGTCTCTCCCAGGCTAGTACATTAAATACCGTATGTACTACCATGAACAGAGGACTTACTGTCTTCTTGTCACTGTGGTACATGCTCCACACCACCAGTACCTCATACAGCCCAAGGAGACAGAAAGATATGATCCCATTTTCCAGAGATGGGAATTGAATCTCTGGAAAGAGGTGGAGAAAAGACTGAAAAGGGTTTTAATATTTTTTAGTGAGGAATGAATAGATACTCATTAGCTAATAAATATTTGTAGTCACACATTGAGCACTTGAATGCAGTTTAAAATGAAAGGACTGGCCAGATGCAGTAGCTCATGCCTGAAATCCTAGCATGCTGGGAGGTCAAGGCAGGTGGATCACCTGAGGTAAGAAGTTCAAAACCAGCCTGGCCAACCTCGTGAAACCCCCTCTCTACTAAAAATACAAAAATTAGCTGGGCATGGTGGCACATGCCTGTAGTCCCAGCTACTCAGAAGGCTGAGGCAGGAGAATCACTTGAACCTGGGAGGTGGAGGTTGCAGTGAGCTGAGACCACACCACTGCACTCCAGCCTGGGAGACAGAGCAAGATTTCATCTCAAAAAATGAAGGGACTGTATTTATAGGCATGAAAATATATTATACAGTTCAAAAACATGTTTACTGAAAAAAATTTGCAAAACAATTCATGCAGTGTATCATTCAGCAAAAATTGTAAAACTACAAAGTAATACCATCTACTGATATATGAAATCTATAATAAGCTAATAAAAACATAGACTGGAGTAATGTATATACCAAATTATTGACAGCGATCATTGCTGAAGAGAAAGAAGCAAGACCAGGATGGAGAGGAGGAACAAAATGGTTTTCAACTTTAACTGTGAGATACACTATCTGAAGCCTATGTGACTAAAAGTGAACATTTTAAATATGAGCAGGGGATGTGTGTGTGTATATATTATTCTTTTGGTTTTTCTGAATTAGGAAAAAATAGGAGGGTCTTTCCTGGGGGCATCTTCATTATACCATCCTGCTCATGTGATGGCAAGAAATTAATCCAAGGTGCCACTGCTCCTAAGAACACCCTGTGACACCACGAGAAATAGTAAGAGATGGAAGTGTGTGTGCTGTTTTGAAATTTCAAGAAAGCAGGAAAAGTCAAAAGTCCCCTTTTTCAGAGAAAAAAACTTGCAGAACCTGTAGAGTTGTTACCCCCATGCTCTTGAAAGTCCTCTCTTCTCTTACCGTCTCAGCCACAAAGCAGTTATTAGGAGTTATTAAACTCTTTTTTTTTTTTTTTTTTTTTTTTTGTACAGGGCTCCCAGCCAGCCTCGAGGGCTTATGTATGCTAATGTGATTTCTGTGTTTTTTCTAACTACTTCAAAAGTCATGTTCACTTGTCTGTGAAAGCAAGTTCTCATTCCTTGCACCCTGTTTGCCTTCATGTCTCAGGAAATAGGGACGGGCAAATCACATGCCAGGTGGGAAGAGACTAAAGGAATGTTGTACACACACCTCACTCCGAATACCAGAGTGGAAAGGGAACCTATCTGTGTGTCCCAAGGGGGCTGTGAGCAGGAGAGAAAGACAGAAATACAGCAGACAGATGTGACTTACATGTCCTATCTCCTTACTCCTGTGGTGAACCCCAAGATCAGAAGGAGGCATAGTGGAAATTTCTAGGTAGATATGGAAGGAGTCTGAGAATATTTGGGGGAGGTGACCAGCGACACTGTTTCCCAAACACAGCTTGGGGGAGACTGGGAGCATCTTGGAAGAGCCCCACACAGAGCCATAATCAGCATGGCCTGAGTGAGGACGGAAAGTTTAGCAGTAGAGCAGGAAAGTGACCAGCTAGGCATGCCTCCAGCAGCACTGCCTGCATTCCATGGCCTGCCTGGGGTGAACAGTGGACCTAGGAATTTGTAGGTGCCCCAGAGAGGGACATGGAGGTACTGAGAGGGCCCCGAGTGAAGAAAAAGACACCATATTGTCCCCAAAGGCCACTGGGGACCAGTGGTGCAGAGTGAATCAATTGGTGACTATGACACACAGTTCAGTTTGTCCTCTGTTACAAGGACACATATCAGATGTCAGAATTGAGGAAAGCACAAAGAAGAGAGAGCTTTTGAGATCTGTTTACCTAGAATTTAAATTCTTCATGTTCACTTTAGTACCTCTTTAAATGCTCAATTCCTGTGAAAACATGTTGTAACTCAGCGCCGTCACTCTAAAAGTTGTGGTAGAAGGTGCAGAGTTTTAAGTTTGGAAGAGGGTATGTGATAAATAGAAAAGATAAATAGAAAGCTTTTTTAAAATCTGGGTAAATGTTCACACACATATCCACATGCAGAATGCACAAATGAACCCTATGAGGGCTCTGACACTATGAAACTGGCAGAAGCTGGACTTACAGACTCAGCAGGAAGAAGTCCACAAACTGAGCGGATGGTTAATGAGCTTAGCATCCATCATCCCTGGTTCAGAGGATGGCCCTGGAGTTCTATATATTAATATAAAATAGAGCCTGAAAAGAAGCTTGGCGACAAGCAAGTATGGCTTCCTTCATTTGCCTGGTCCTGCAGGCTCTCTGTTGCAGTGGCGGCAAGCCCACCCAGAAGGGATGTGCTCTGCAACTTCAAGCAGCCCTGTCACCGGTGAGGGAGACAGCAATGCTCCAGGGCCCCCGGGGCAGGGGAGGTAAGAAAGCATGCCATCTGGTGCTGCCCCCCACTGCTGACCTGGGCAGTGGGTGCATTCCTCAGTTCCCTCTGACCCATGGGCTGTCCTGAACTGAACTCTGCTCAGCTCCATCCCCTCTGCTCGCCTGCTCCCTACAGAGTGAGCCCTCCCCTTGCTGGCTAGACCTTCCCTGCCTTATTTGGTTTAAATTGCTTTTTTGAACTTTGGTCTCATTATTTTTGGACCGTCATTTGGCCTGGAAGATTTTCTTTCCACGGATTCCTTCTGTTCTTTCTTTTCACCCTCTTGAATGCGCTTCCCAAGGCCTCTTTTTACAGTTTCTTTTGGGTGATTTTTATTACCTTCATGCATCTAATCTGAGTAGGGAGAAGCTCCAAGATTATTGTTATCTTCTCCCTTGGAATCCTGCTTGTTTGGTTGTTATGGGAGCTCCTCTGTTTAAAGGGGTCCTACTTCTCCAGGAGCTGGTGACCCAGCTCCCAGAATGGCCTTTTCCAGCACAACATGAGAAACCAGCTTCTGTAGTAACCTTGGAGGGCCACAGCCCATCCTCACTCTCAGAAACAAATCCACAGATCTGGGGCCGTGCATCTAGGCACACACCTAACGATACCATGGCGTTATTTCTGTCTCTCCTCTGATGCAAGAGTTTGATTTTGTAGTTGAACAGTTTGGATGGTCCAGGCTGCAAGTAATTGAGTATATCTCAACTGGCTTGAGCCATTAAGAAAACATTATCTCCCATAACAAAAGTCTATGGGTAGGACAATCTGAAGCTGGTGAATTCAGAGCTCACAGACACCAACAAGGCCCCGGTTCTTTCTGTCTTCCGGCTCTAGCACCCTCATGTGTGGGCTTGTCCATGGGTTAGCTAACCTACTGGTGAAAGGTGACTACCATTGTCTTACCCATTGCTATGGTCTGAGTGTATATGTCCCCCCAAAATTTATATGTTGAAACCTAACCACTAATGTGATAATATGAAAAGGTGGAGACTTTGGGAAGAGATTAGGTCATGAGGCTGGAGGCTTCAAGACTGGGATTGGTGCCTTTAAAAAAGAGGTCCCAGAAACCTGTCATGTCCCTTCCACCATATGAGGACACAGTGAGAAGCACCATCTGTGAATCAGGAAGCGGGCTCTCGCCAGACATTGAATCTTCCGGTGCCTTGATCTTAGACTTCCTAGATTCCAGAAATGTGAGAAATAAATTTCTGTTTTTTATAAGCCACTTAGTTGATGGTATTTTGTTATAGAAGCCCAAAAGACCAAGACACCCAGATATCACAACATCGAACAGAACAGAGAGCTCATCTATTCGCACATGAATACACCTTTCATGGGAACCCCTCCATGGGATAAGGCTTTTCTCACACCTTATTGCCTATGCCCAAACCAATTTCCATCAAGAAGAACAGGACCACTATTGACTCCCATCAACCGTAAATACAGTTCTGAAGTTGATGATGGGGCTCCATCTTACCAGAAGTTCACAACTTCACAGAGGAATGCAGAGGTCTCAACCAATCAGTAGGCCTTTTAAAAGGGAAGAAAGGGGAAATGCGCTGATGGATAGACTCACAGCTCTGTCTGCTACCATGTAAGGGAAAATCCAGATTTCTGCCAGAAAGTTTTTGTCCCTGTATTTCTGATTCACGTCTCAAATCCAGGAGAGTTTTCTCTCCAGTAACTGATGTTTCCTGTTTTCTGATGTCTGTATATTTTTTATGTCTCCTGGGGAGGCAGAATAGTATAGCAATTAAGTACTTGAATTTAGAGTTAATTAATCCTGGATTTGAGGCCTAGCTCTACCATTTACTAGCTGGGAACTTTTTCAAGTTACCTTATCTCTCTGATTTTTGTTTTTTCATTCAGAATAGCAAATAATAATAGGAACCACTTATATAGAGATTACTATATGCCTAAAGCCTCCTCCCTTCTTGGTCTCTGTGTGATCACTTTCTCCCAGTTCCCTTCTCCTGAAACTGCGGAGGCAGCATGTAAGAGGAGCAGCTACCTGGGCTGAACTAAGACCTGAAGGCTCCAAGGGATGAGGGTGTGGTGCAGGGCCTGGGATGGAGAGCATGTCCCAACAGAGAAAACAGCACATGTCGTGTTCATTGCTTGTTGTTTGCCATCAGTGGCTGCACAGTTGACCACCAAACTCTACAAGGTCACTCTGAAGAATGGAAAAAGCTGAAGTGGTCTAGAAGAAATGGAATTTTCTATAGGAAAAACATATAGAAAATTTGACAGAGGTATCTGTTTTTAAAAATACATAAATCTCAGCCTCAACCAACGCTCATTTGGTGTGACCCTTTCACCCAAGACCACTTCTTCATCCCATTAGAGCCTCAGTTCTCAGCACTGAGCAATATCAGCACACAGCCTTTCATCCAGCAGGATAACATAGAACTGTGGGACCCCCGGCAAAGACAGGGCTGTCAGTGAGACCTGTCCTGGCAGGCTGTCGTCCCATATGGAGAGGTGAGAAAGTAAGGTAGACAGGAAGTGGTGCTGAAGGCTGAGGAGGCAGGTGGAATTCAAAGTTGGTCTTTTTTATTTTCTTTTCCAAATTAAAGAGATGTTTTTTTTCTGCCACAGCTTCTGGGCCCTAATACAGCAATAAGTCAGACACCAGCATTCATCCCCTTGTAAATGGGAACCACCTCTCCACCTTGGAGTACAGACAGATTGCAGTTAGGAGGCCCAGTGGAAAAAGCTGAGTGTGGCTGGGCAGCTTCACACAAGCCTTTGCCTCTAGATCCCCTTGAGCTCCCTTCCCGAGCGCTTGACAAATATGCAGGGCTAAGGGGCTGTCCAAGGAATGCAGCCGTCTCAGCCATTCATTACCAAGGCACAAAACCACAGGGGCAGGAAGAGCAGACAGAGCCGGGTAGGATCTGTCTCCAGTGAGGTTTGGAAACAGGAGATACCCCTGACTGGGGAGGCTGAATTGATGTGGTCTGGCCTAGGGGCAAGGGAACGGACAGAATGACCATCACTACTCTCAGCCAGCCCAGTGGGTCTATGAAAAGAGACGTTTGATTCATTCTCGGGCTCTACCCAAGTGACTCTGAAATATTCCTAGACAGTTGCCAGGACAGTCAATAGTGGGTGAAACAAAGACTGACATGCCAAGATTCTGGGCTTCCGAGCTGCTTCCTTCAACTTTCTTTAAGTGTTTTCCTGTCTGTTTGCTGGCTGGTTCCCCTTCTCTGACAAACTGTAAGACCCCCGAGGTTAGAGGCGCTTTCCTTTCCTGCCCACTCCTCCCCTCTTCTTCTTTCTTTATCCTGCAAACCCGTGCTAAGAAGAATTTTTTAAGGTGCTTCTTCACCTTAAAAAGTCTTAATAGACTCAAGATGGTTTATCTAAGTCACACCTGGTCAGCCACAGGGCTGTGGAGAGGGTGAGCAGGATTGGAGCTGGCAAGAATGACAAGAAGGAATAAACCTGGGACCATGATTACTCATTCATGGTCTTCCAATTTACACTTTGCTCTGATGACCACAAAAGGGAAAAATAATTAGCAAAAAAAGAAAAAAATACATAGACAGACCACCCTCGCATACACGGAAAAATTTTCTTACCTGTAAGAAAATTCCACCAAGCATAAAGGTTAAATGGGGCCCTAAAATCTGATACCTACCAGTATCTGGACACACCTGGACCCTGTGGAGGTGGCTCTATGCTGACTGACATGTTGGAGGGGCAGATGGAGTTAGTCAGGTAGGGATAGTCAGAGAGAGTAAGTCAGGAAAGCCCTCCCACAGGAAGAATTCTGAGTAAGAATTTGTGAATGAGGAGAAATCCAGAATAAAAAGAGGCAGGTACAGTTCTCTACAGGCGGTGGTCAGCAGGGGATATTCACATGGGAGCTGGACACACAGACCAGGACCAGGAAACATTCTAGGAGAGTTCAAAAATAATGGGAAGTAGACACATAGTGAAACAGGGCTGGGGGAGTGAGGTGACGGGGAGATGCTGTCCTCAAACCTCAAGCTGAGGAGACTGGATTGAGTACAAGGGGACATTGGGAGCCAAGTCAGAGACCCATCCCAGCATCTCTGGAAGTTCATAAGATGCTGTGGTCTCTCTCTTCTCTCAAGGAGAATCACAGGAGCTCTGATGCCTGAAGCTTTACCATGCAGGCAGATCAAGGGGAGAAGGAGAGATATTTTCTCCAAAAGCTCAAGGGGAGTCAGGAGAAGGTGGGATCAGCAGCTAGCAGGCAAAGGATGCACCTCTAGTAAAGCCTTTAGAGAGATCTTCCTTCCTCCTGGGATGGTGTGGGAGGGGGGAGGTTGGGATGGACACAAAGAGGCTTGATGGAAAGTCTGTGGATTTACATCAAGTGTGAGGGGAAGGACATGGGGAAGGACGGCGGTACACGAAAGTCACCACGTCACCAGCCTTCACCGTACTGGCCACCCAGGACGGAGTGCTGGCATGAGGTGTGTCCATGTTGTTTTCTGTTTGCCTACATCCACAGCACAGATGGCCCATGGTGTGAAGGAGGCTCATTTCAAGTCCATCTTCAGTCACCTAAATTGGACTAAAGTTTGACAAATGATTTCAAGTCCATCTTCAGTCAGCTTCAGAGGTCTACAGCTCAAGAAATGATTTTTCAATGTTTATCTCAAGGCAGGCACAGATTTGTTACTGGAAAGCAATGGACCATGTTAACAGAATGGATGTTTCTGTCCTCAAAGAGACGTCTGCATTCTAAAGAGAAAAATGGTGGCCAGGCACCACGGCTCACACCTGTAATCCCAACGCTTTGAGAGGCAAAGTCAGGAGGATCATTTAAGGCCAGGAGTTCAAGACCACCCTGGGCAACATAACAAAACCTGATCTCTATAAAAAAAAAATTTTTTAAACATAACCAGGCATGGTAGCTTGAGTCTGTCATCTTAGCTGCTCAGGAGGCTGAGGCAGGACGATTGCTTAAGCCCAGGAGTTGGAGGTTACTGTGAGCTATGATTGCATCACTGCAATCCAGCCTAGGCAATAGAGTGAGACTCTGTCTTTAAAAAATAGTAATAATTTTTTAAAAAGGATAAATGGAAACTAAACAAGTAAACAAACCAGCATGATCATTTAATTCCTGCTAAATACTCTAAAGAAGATAAAATATCCAGGCCAAACGGAGAAGGAAGTGGCATGCTAGAGAGTGACTGGCCACACCAGGAGGTGAGCAAAGGCCCCTGGGAGGAGTGGATGTCAGTTCTGGGACAGGAGTGGCGGCACGGGGAGAGGCAGGGAGAACGCTTCCCCAACAGAGGAGAGAAGCATGCTCAATGACTGAATCTGGTGCTTATGTTTCAGGAAAGGGGTTCTGATTCAGACCCCAAGAAAAGGTTCCTGGATCTCAAGCAAGAAAGAATTCAGGGCAAGTCCATAGAGTAAAGTGAAAGGAAGTTTATTAAGAAAGTAGAAGAATAAAAGAATAGCTGCTCCATAGACAGAGCAGCCCCAAAGGCTGCTAGTTTCCATTTTTATGGTTACTGCTTGGCTGTACACTAAACAAGGGATGGATTATTAATGCCTCCCCTTTTTAGACAAATAGGGTAACTTCCTTACACTGCCATGGCATCTTTAAACTATCACGGTGCTGGTGGGAGTGTAGCAGTGAGGACGATCAGAGGTCAGTCTTGTCACCATATTGATCTTAGTGTGTTTTAGCCAGCTCCTGTACTGCAAGCTGTCTTATTAGCAAGGTCTTTATGACCTGTATTTTGTGCCGACCTTCTATTCATCCTGTAACTTAGAATGCCTAACCCTCTGGGAATGCAGCCCAGTAGGTCTTAGCTTTATTTTACCCAGCTCCTATTTAAGATGGAGTTGCTCTGGTTCAAACGCCTCTGACACTGGGGCTTATAAAAAGAAAATTAGTAAGATATTCAATGTTCAGAGTGAGGGCTGTGGCTAAAATGTCACACACACAGACAGAAGAGAGGAAAGAAAAGTAAGCTATTAAATGTTTAAGTGGGACTTAACAGAGGTCAAGACAGAGAGAGAGACAAAAAGAAACGGGCAGCAGGAGAGCAGCATGTCTCCTGTGTGTGTGTGTGTGTGTGTGTGTGTGTGTGTGTGTGTGTGTGTGTCTGTGTGTGTGTGTGCATGCATGCAACTCTCATAGTTAATTGGCTTGTGATCATGGAGTCTCTAAGAGTGTGGCCACTAAGCTCATGCCTGAATGCTGCTGTAGGGGGCTGGGCAGAGGCTGAATCTGTCTCTAGGAAAGTAATTTAGAGAAGCGGAGAGAAAAGCTCTATGAGCCAGCGCCTGGGGCCTCTCCACTCTCCCGGACAGATTGCTGCCCGTGTTTTCAGGGTCTGTCTTTCCACAAGATGGTCAGAACCTCAGGCACAGGGCTGTGCTCAGTACATCTACAATAGCCACAGCAAGCAAAAGCAGAGATTCTCTTTGCACCCTCAACCTTTATTATGATTTTAAGTCAAGGAGATAGGGAGATGGTTGGTACTGAACAATGGACTGATTTCCAAGATGTGTGGGTTCCAGGCCTGGCTGTCCCACTAACTCCCATATTACTTTCCCTCTGTGGGTTTTACTTTCCCTGTATAAAAATTAGGAGATCGGATGCTGATTTCTAAGGGATTTTCCAGCTCTGATAGTTTCATAAATATAGGAAGTCCATAAGAAGAAGAGATACATGGGAACTCTAAGCAGCTACAGCATAGCAACATCAAAAATCAAATGGACCAGGGAGACGAGATACATTGGTTCAGAAATTATTTGGCTGGAAGTAGCAGACAATGTAACAAAGAATGGCTGAAGCTGAAAGGGTGGTGTTTTCTCTGATAATAACAAACTGAATAGGTATAACCTGGAGTCTATGCTAGGTAGGAAAGAAGTGAAGTTGGGTTAGGGGTGATTGGTTATCAGCTAATGCACTTGGGGGATAAGAAAAGCATGATGACTTCAGAGGCATCTGGCAAGCAAGGGAGAGAGAGCCAAAGAAGACCAGTGTGGCCCATGCAGGGATTACGGGGTTACGAAATCAGAGGCAAAGTCACCCTGCAGGTGGTCTTGAGATAGAGTTGCTGAAGTGCAGTGAGGAAAAAGAGGAAACCAATCTCATCTGGAGTTCGATCCTTTTTTGGCATTCCTTAGAGATCACAAACTCCTATTTTTATTTTATTTTTGGGAGAGGTGGGGTCTCACTATGCTGACCAGGCTGGTCTCCAACTCCTAGCCTCAGGCAATCCTCCTGCCTCAGCCTCCCAAAGTGCTGGAATTACGGGTGTGCAAGCCAGCCACAGACTCAGTCACCCCCACTCCACCCTCTTCTGCCTTTCCCAGTGTTCTACATCTAGAACATTAATAGAAAAGAGGTAGCAGAGGTGGGAATGCAGCAGCACAGACCCCAACACCAGCCTGCCCCGAGTGGACAGTAACTGGCCTGCAAAAGGAAGAGCTGGAAAGGAAAAAAGGCTGGTGGCATTGCAAGTCTGTACCTCAAAAAAGGAGGCATTGGGTGGCAACATTACCAATGGATAAGAGTGAAAGCCAGAAGAATCTAACCCACTGTCTGCCAGGTACACCACAGACACCAAGCAAACTGCTTCTTTCCTGGGGAGGATCTCTGTGCTCCAGGGACCATTCTCATTCTGGCAACAGGAAGCCCTCCAGTCTGCTGCAATGGACTTCAATGGCTATTCCTCCTGTTAAGGCCTTTTCTGTTTTGCTCTCTCAAGATCTTAATTGCAACTGCCCCTGTCACTCCAACTGAGATCACAATTTTTGAGAAACCTTCAAACAGGACAGCTTTAGAGTGTACCCCAAATACAAGGACATAGAATCAAATTCCAGGAACGCCTATAAATCATTAGTCCACAGGAATGGAATCCCCATGGGGGCTAGACTTGACTTCGCTGTTTGCTCACTGGTGGTTCTCGAGAGATAAGAAGCAGCCCTGACATATAGGAGGTGTTGAGTGTGAGCAGCTGTGGCAGAGAGCTGCTCCGGCACTGCATCCAGTAACATTCATCTTGCCAAAGGCCAAGTCCTTTGACTCTTCCTTGCCTCCAGTGAAGTTTCTGTGCGCCTGAGGTTAGGGAGTGAGCTCCTTCCTCTTCACAGCCCAGCGTCCTGGGTACCGAGCCTCTCACAGAACTTGTTCCTATTTCTGATGAGGTCTTACACTCAGGGACCCAGCTTGCCAGCATTTAAACATGATGCCTTCTTCTGTGGCCTGGAAGACAACCATACTTGCCTTCTAGGGGTCAAAACAGCCTCAGAGCCTCCCAGAAGCCAGCTCTTGAGTTTCTTTCCTGCCCTCTCCCCTCTGCCACTTGCTCGGAGTTTCCACGAATGCTGTGGCCATGACTCATTTGATGAGACAGAAAGGGGTCAAAGGGTAGAAGGAATGAAGAGTCCCAGGTTGCCAGAGACTGGGCAGCTTAGGAGGAAGCAAAGTTTAGGCAAACAATCACTATTGTATCCCCAACAACCCACCAACACACCCGTGCTCGCTTTTCCTCATGGAAACGAAGTGGATCTGAGGTGAAACATCTGTTTTGCTTTGAGCAGATTTCATTTGTCTTTTCTTTTTCTCCTTTGTTTTAACCCTCTCTCTTCCATTAGGAAACTTACCAAATCTACCTCACTTAATCCATCTCCTTGGGAACAACCAAGGCACAGCCTTCTAGGGGGACATTTTCCAGTTCACAGACTTTAAGGGATGCTTCATCCCTTTTCCTCCCTACCATGTATCTGAACTGAGCTCAGAGCATAAAACAACGTCTTCCCATTTCATTGATCCAACAGTTTTCTATAGAGAGGGAAGTGTAAGCCCAGCACTGTGCTAGTTGCTGGAGACACAATGATCAGAAAGACAGATGTGGTTCTTTGGAAGCTTGCACTCTTATTCCAGTGCAGGAGACAAAGGAGCAAACCAATACACAAATAACTCATCACAACTTGCAATACATGCTTAAGAGGTTAATAACCAGGGCATTTGGAAAGCTAATCATAAAGGCAGAGTCACAGAAGGTCACGCAAGATCAAGAAGGTCATTTCATGGAGAAGACATTTAAATGAAGATACTGAGGATGACAAAGAGGTAGCCATGGAAAGAAATGAGTGAAGGGGGTTTTGAGGGGAAAAAAAGATAGAGTAATGACTATAAGGGACAGAAAAGAGCTTAATGTTTTCTTAGAGTTGTATAAAAAGTTTTTTATAAAAACTCCATTGACTTAAAACAGAGCCTAGTGAGGCAGAAGATGGCAGCACAACAAGACCAGAAAGGAAAACAGAGCATAGTTTGGGCAAACCTTGAAGCCTAGAAGGCAGCGTAGATTTTGTTTTGTTTTGTTTGTTTGTTTTTGAGATGGAGTTTTGCTTTTGTCACCCAGGCTGGAGTGCAGTGGGGTGATCTCAGCTCACTGCAACCTTAGCCTCCCAGGTTCAAGTGATTCTCCTTCTTCAGCCTCCTGAGTAGCTGGGATTACAGGCATGTGCCACTATGCCAGGCTAATTTTGTATTTTTAGTAGGGATGGGGTTTCTCCATGTTGGTCAGGCTGGTCTCAAACTCTCAGCCTCAGGTGATCTGCCCACTTCGGCCTCCCAAAGTGCTGGGATTATAGGCATGAGCCACCACGCCCAGTGGGAGCTTAGATTTTATTCAAGGTGCACTGGAAAGAATATCACTAAAGACTCTGAAGAAGGTCATGGATTCCCTGAGAGAAATCCCTAGGGGCCTTACTAGAGTGATACAGACTCCCACTGCCTCATCCCCCAACCTTTGTCCTCACCTTCTACCCCCATGCCCAGTCCCAGCAACTGGGGAGCTAAGATCATGTTTAATTATTTCACAGATTCTTGCCTCCTCTAATAGAGGCAATGAAAAGACACAGTTCAAATCAGGCCATTTGGCAACCTCTGAGCAACTGGAAATTTTGATCAATAGTCAAAACTCATCAAAAATGATATTTTTGAATTAGTGTGAGAAAGTTTCAATGATCCAGCCTCTCCCTGGCCCCCATGACTGTGAATAATCCCACATTTGTTATAGGACAGTACCAGCTTTCTTCAGCCAGAGTATGTCAGCCAGATACTTCTACTCCGGGTGGCTACGAAAAATGATATCTAATAACTGCCCAGACTTTTTGTGGTTGGAGACTCATGATACACCCAGATGTGCAGAGAAATTGTGCTTCTTTACATCTTTATAATGGATATGACACTCCCCAGATCAGCGGTTTTAGATAAAATGTTCATGTTCTCAGACTTCATTGCTTTCCCACCCTTTCCTTTCCCAATATGGTTTCTGAGCATAGGGAAATGCCTTCTTGTGTCCTCAAAGCAGTGAGGAGAGAAGAGACCTTTGTATCCACAGGTGCCCTCTAGAGCCTTGGTGGCCAATGCTGTAGAGTGGGGCCATTTAGGAAGATGGTTCTATACTGGCCAATCTCTTGACATTGGCTATGGAGGGCCTTGGCTGGCACAACTCAATGGTCTCATTTCTCTTTTGGTTTAGCTGCAGCCCACTAGCCCTAGCTGGTGGACCTGGCCCACCTGGCTCCTGCTGTCATTATGGATGGTACTGAGAGCTGGCTGGGACTTCCTGTGGTGCTAGTCCAGGTGATCCATTCCATACATACAAGGCCTCTGTAGCCCTGCTCCAAAAATCCAGTCCCAATGCCCTCAGTGAGCTCATTTTCAGCATCTCTGCCAGCTTCCCATCCCCAGGTCTAAATCCTGTCCATACTTTCCAGGACCCAGGATAGATTGAGAGGACAAATTCCTTGTACTTTCTCTCCCAAACCATGGGGCCACAATCAATTTTACTTTGTTGTGGCCACTGCCAGGTTGGTGTTTTCCAGGTGAGCCTCTCTGAGAGGTAGGGGAGATGTCTTCTAGTCTTCAAATTTTATTAAATCTAGATATTTTGGATGTTCCTTCAGTGATTGTTCTCACCTCTCATTCCATTTCCTACTCAACATCTTCTTTTTCCTCTTCCTCTTTCCTCATTCCTTTTCCCACCACCCCTTGAAGAGCAAACCTGGGTGGCCGGCCTTTGGGCTGGTAATTTTTCTATGTAATATATTCCTTCTACCTGTGTTACTCATCTTAGCAATAATACAAGACTCTTTATGTTCTTCCCTTTGTATCATCACCTGTGTCAAAATTCTGAATAATTAATGGAGTCTAAAAGGAGCACCTATTTGATCTTGGTCTTTGCAGCATTTTCTTTTAGGTAGCAACATATAACCTCTATTCTTCCTCTCTAGGTCCAAATACACTATCAGGTTTGGAGTAAATACTATTTTGCAAATACTGTTTATTGGTTTTCAATATTCATATAAATGTTCAAAAAGTTAAAAAGACCTTATGGTTACAAAATGGCATGTAAATATTATAAACTTGTAAATTTCAAAAAAAAATGAGTTTCTTGACAAATACTGGAAGGTGGGTGGGTCAGGGAAAAGAGGAAGGGAAGTAACTGAACAGTGACTTTATTCAGAAATAATGGGGAAATAAAAATATTTTCTAAATTTTTTGGTGGAGAAATAGTGTTTTTAATATAATGTTTAATGTAATAGACACATTTAACGGAGGGAATACTGGTAATAGGATAAATTTATCGACTATAATATTATCAAAAGATGCTACTGAAGCATTAAAAGATGCTGTTAAGTTTTTAATGGAGGTAAAACACAATATTTACATTTTTGGAGACAACCAACAGAAGCTCTAAAACTAGAAATCACGCTAAACGTTTTCCTCTGAGGAGTGAGGCTAGTGTAGGGAGAGCCATTTTACTTTTCACCTTATGCAATTCTAAGCAAGGATTTATTGCCCCAAGAGAAAGCCCTCATGGGAAAGGTGATATTTGACATGTGTGTCAAAGACTGAAGAGTGTTTCATAGGAGACAGTAAGTGGGAGTTGGGAGGTGGTGCGGGGAGGAAACCTCAGAAACAATGGTCTAGTTTTGATGAGTGTTTGCACGGTGCTGGCAGGAGCAGGGAGGAAACAGATTGGGCACAGGAGCTGCCAATCTCAGAACAGTTTCTTGGGACACATTCTGATGAGACAGACCCTGCAAAGAGACTCAGCTCGGTAGGTGTGGCCTTGCCAAGACAACCTGTTACCTAGACACAGCAGTGTGAGAAGGGTGCAGATAGACATCAGCATTCAGGTGTAAGACAGCTCCCCACCCAGCCCCATGATGAGAAAGAACCCGGGTGGTGTCTGTGGGCTGGGAGCTGCAGGCAGAGATACCAAGAAATCCATCCAAGTAAAGTGACCTAAGAGATCAAGTGAAACAAATCTAAACAAAATTCCAATCCAATAACCTGGATCCCCAAGGGTATAACCCACGCAGTCCATGGATCCTCAGCACTCAATCTTAGGTATAGGAAGGAGGAGGAGGAACAAAGGAAATCTGAGAAAAGACATATCAGAGGCTGGAAGAAAATACATCAAAGGCCAAGGAAACAGCAAAAGCAAAGGCACAAAGAAGGGACAGCACCAAAATGAAGGAGTTGATTAGCAGCGTAAACGTGAGTAAAGCCCTAGGAGAACAAAGACCACTGTGAGAAAAGCTATTAAATCCCAGGGCTCAGAAGAACTCACATTGCCTCTCTACAATAGCACTATTCACCCCCTTTTTTCTTCCTCAAATCCCATAAGGAACAAGGCAGATGCCAAAAGAGGCACATCATGGTGGTGATTCTGATGATTATTAATAAAGGTGGGGGGACTATTAGAATAGGGAGGGAAAGTGCACAATCTGGTCTCCCCAGTTGACCCTGCAGCACTTTCTCCATGCCTATAATCACTGCTTTATGAGCAGCAATACTATATTCTGCTCACATGACCTCTAGGCAGTTCACTCTCTCAAGTCTATGTTGGGCATGGTAGGTCCACAGTGGTTGAGATGAGTTGCGTACCACCTACGACCTCTTTGCAAGTTGTTTCACCATCAAAATTATATTTCAACTATTTTCATTCTCCCCCATCTCAAATCCCCTAACTACCCAAAGAAACTCACACAAACGTGAACCATTTTGCAAGACTCAACATGCAAATATTTCCATGAACTGAGACAGAGAAAAAGGTAAGACTACATGTGTTTGCCACTGTTTTTCTTTCCCTGCTGCGTCCAAAGCACTTGTTTTCACTTGCTCATTGAGACTCAAAAGACTAGATAGCCATTCTCTTCCTCTCTGCAGATTAGAAATCTTACTTTTAGCAAGATTTTGACTTTGCTAAAGTTTCACTTCAAGAAATCATTTAGAAGAACACTATGGTTTGTTGTGAAATTTGTTTGCCCAGAAAATTGCAACTTTTGGCTAACTAGCATCAGGAATAGAAAAGTTCAGCTCTTTAAACGCTACCAGTGACACTCAATGATCAGCCCACACTAGGAGTCTTGTAATGCCTACTTGTTTGTAAACCTGCAAACGTGTGCTGCTGGTTTGGGGGAGACATAAAAAAAGAATAAACGCTGGCCTGGCCCCCAACAAGTTTATACACAAGGACTAGAGCAAGGATTGTTTTTGTAATTTACTGCAATTGAAACATGGAAAGAACCTGAAAGTCCAGCAATAGAGAACAAGTTAAATAAAAATAAAATTATAAGTATAATTATATAATATATATATATATATATATATATATAATTTTAAAATACAACTAAAAATGTAGCCATTATAAGACTGAAATACCTAAAACTAAGCTGATAACAAATGGTCTCCAAAATATATGGCACAATTTTAAAAAGTAGACTAAGATGTAAAACAGTAAATATAGTACACTACCGCTTGTGCACAAGAGAACTTATACTCGTTTCCTCATCCTCACCCCCACATACTCTCTGTGTCATGATGTCTCTGTATATATTTATGTTGTCACAGAATAGCCCTGGAAGGATTCACACTACACACACACACACACACACACACACACACACACACACACACACGATATGCTTTGGCTGTGTCCCACCTGAATCTCATCTTGAATTGTAGTTCCCATAATCCCCATGTGTCATGGAAAGGAACAGGTGGGAAATAACTGAATCATGGGAGTGGTTGCCCTCATGCTGTTCTCATGACAGTGAGTGAGTTCTCACAAAATCAGATGGTTTTATAAGGTGCTTCTCCACCTCCTTTGCTCTCATTCTTCTCCTTCCTGCTGCCATGTGAAGAAGGACATGTTTGCTTCCCCTTCCACCATGATGGTAAGTTTCCTGAGGCCTCCCCAGCCCTGCGGAATGGTGTGTCAATTAAACCTCTTTCCTTTATAAATTATACAGTCTCAGTTATATCTTTTTAGCAGCATGAGAACAAACTAATACAATATCTTTTTGTACCCCTTTTTAGACTATGGGCATGTGTTGACTCTATTATTTATTTATTTTTTTCAATTAAAGTCTAGATAATTTTAAAATGACTCATGGGAAACAGACATGCAGAGAACAATGGCATGATTGAACACCTTGAGGAACTCAGATGTTTTCGTGAGTTGAAGCATCAGGAAAGACCCCACAGAGAAAATAACATAGACCTGGAGTTGGCAAGAGTGTCTATGAAGAGAAAGATCTGGAAACCAAGACGCTCAACAGATGAAGTGTCTAAGATGAACTAAGAATCTGGCATTTGAATACTAAGTATGTAAGACCAGACATAGCTTTCAGTGTCATTACTATGAGGGAAAGACCCTAGATTCACGGTGGGGCCCAGTCTGCACCTACGGATAATACTTCACCTGGGCAAACTGAGGTACGGAGGGGAGGGTGTGGTTAGCATTACTGCTCAGGACTAAACTGTTTATGAAGCTATGTAACTAAATCCCAAGCATTTCAGAATTACCATTTTTGGTTTGGGCTTTTATAAGAGTTCCAACCCTTTTTATGACTTTTTTTCCCCGGCCTCTTTCTTATTCTCCTTTTGCTTTTGGTTTCACAGCATAGTTTGGCTTGCTCCCCTTCTCTTTGCTTTGAGCCAATTCATTGTTTCTCAGGAGAAACTGACTAAGAAGCAATTGCTCTTTGGACACGAATTCTTCTCATGGGGTGCTCTTGGTTAATATCAAGTTCTCTGCAGCTTCTAAAGGAAAAAGAGAAATACCACTTCAGGTCCACACTTTGCATGGGACCAGCAAGAGAGTCAGAGTTCTGGGAGACTTCAGAAATTCATGTACTTTCAGAATGGGGGACTGTGATCCACCTTCCAGGCACTCACAGGTCATTCCCAGTCCAGAGATGTCAGGAGCATCTGCCTTCCATGGCGAGGCAGGGATCCCTTTAATTCACTTATCATCAGACATTTACAGCTGAAATTCTATAAAGCAAACTCAACCTTTGAGCCAACCTCAAACTTAAATTTGAGTTCCAACACTCATATCCAATGGACTGACAAATTGACAAAGCCAAGATGTCAGTCCATTAGATGTGAGGGCTGAAACTCAAATATAGGAGGAGGCGAGATAAGGTGTAAGAGAGAAATCAGAGCAGATCCATGGAGAAGGAGCCACAAACTGAACTGGAAGAGACCTCAGGGATTACCTAGCTCAACCCCACGATTTCACATTCAAGGAAATTGATTCCCAGGACTACCATTGTAATTGCAAAGCTAATTAATGATGGGAAACAGTAAATTCACTTTCATACCAGGGCTTACTCCATGGGATCGACTCATGGAAGCATGGCAGTTTAGAAATGAAGTACTCAGAAATGAAGGTCTGAAATCAGAATCAGGAATTTCAGAAGATTTGAGGGTACTTACTACAGTTATGAAAGATGAGGCAAAAAAAAGTCAGGTGCGGGCTGGGCGCGGTGGCTCACGCCTGTAATCCCAGCACTTTGGGAGGCCAAGGCGGGCGGATCATGAGGTCAAGAGATTGAGACCATCCTCGCCATGATGAAACCCTGTCTCTACTAAAAATACAAAAATTAGCCAGGCATGGTGGCATGCGCCTGTAGTCCCAGCTACTTGGGAGGCTGAGGTGGAAGAATCGCTTGAACCCAGGAGGTGGAGGTTGCAGTAAGCCGAGATTGCACCACTGCACTCCAGCCTGGTGACAGAGGAAGACTCCATCTCAAAAAAAAAAAAAAAAAAGTCAGGTGTTCCAGTTATTGGTGTGTGACACTCCACTCCAAAATTTAGCAGCTTTAAAATAACAACAACATTTCTTTTGCTTGTGCATCTAAAATCTGGACAGATCTCTGCAGGGACAGCTCCTCTCTGCTTCATTCAGCATCAGCTGGGGTGGCTGAAAGGCTGGGATCACCTGAAGACGTGTTTACTTGTGTGTCTAGCTGTTGATGCTGAGACATAAGATGATGCTGCGGCCAGACCCCTGCATGTGTCACCCTCATGTGCTACTCAGAATATGGTGTCTGGGTTCTCAGGGGTGCCTTGAGAGAAAGCCAGGCACAAGCCAAAAAGTTTTTATGACCTAGCCCTGGAAGTATGTCACATTTTATGTGTCACGGCAGTCACAAAGCCTGGCCCATTTTCAAGTGGAGGGAAATTAGGCTCCAACTTTTGACAGAGGAATGCCAAATAATTTACAGGCACATTATAAAACCACCAAGAAGGCCAATTTTCAAAGCTAATTTGGGGGCTTCTTCTCAACTAATTATTGGGCCCACCCTGAGTCAAAATGCAAATGTAGGGGCTTCCTTGGGCCAACAAAAATTCCACAATGGTGGAATATCATTTCTCATTATCTTGGCTTCTAGAATTCCTGAATTATCCAGCTCACCCCAGATTCTGTAGCTTAAGACTTAGGCATCTCAAGAATAGAAAACTGAAAGTTAAGTCAGCTCATTTTCCAGGTTCCTAAGCTGAGAATTAAATTAAGTCCATCAGAATAATAAGTCAAGCAGCTAGTGAGAGTTCCAATGAGGGAAGAACAGAGAAGACATCCACCAATTTCTGACAAACAAGAACAGAGTAAGAATCTTAAAGGTCTAAAAAAGAAAAAAGAAAAACAAAACCCCACAATACTATGGTTTAAGCTTTCCTAAGAATCCACTGAGAGAAGCTGGATGGGTCTCACCTCTTCTGGCTACAAATTACAGATCCATGGACACAAAGATAACCTCTCCCTCTCAGGTTTAATAAGGGCAGACAAGATGCTCTCCAAATTTTGCAGGCAAGGTGCAACTTGAGAGGACCAGAGAGCTCCCTAAACATTCATGTTTTGTTAGCGAGCTTTCCAAGTGCCTCCATCTCCTACCCTATAGCATTTTTCTTCAGAGCCCAAGTAGAACACCTTCTGCCTGCCTGTATTAAAATGCGAAAATGCATCACATTAATCTCTTAGTCTTTCAATCCCATCTCAAGAGGGGAAAACCCAAGATCCTAAGGATACAGGATGATGAAGCCACACAGAATGGACAAATTTTGACAAATGAGAAGGTTGAGGTCAGGTTACAGGCTAGAGAAATTGTCAATGTGGAGGGAAAGAGGAGAGAAAGGTATAGAGTACCAGAGCAGGTGAGTTCGAATGAAGAGGAAGAGTCACTTAAAAATAGGAGGAGTATCAGCAGAACAGTTAAAAGGAGAAGGAGCCTTCACACTCAACACGGATGACAAAAATTTGCTTCCAGGAGGGGTAACGAAGCTGAATTCTCTACCTCTGGGAAAATACATGGAGACTCATCATTTACAAGCATTTACCTTCCAAGGGTCTGATGTATTGGATAGATGAGGACAAAAGGCCAAAGGAAGAGCATCCTGCCACCTGAATCTCATGAATTCTGCTCTCTCTCTCTCTCTCATACACACGTCAGGTATTTTACTATGCAACCATTGTGGAAACATCATAGCCTTTAGGTTGCCCTGACTCTGGCCTCTCAGGAGCTAAAGCACATCTTCACCCTTCAGAAGACCCAGGGTCAGGCCTCTATGAATCACAATCTTCAAGGGGTTCAAGGGGACTATTAAGGCCACTGTGAGATTCCCAATATGATTCTCCCTTCAGAAGCAGCTCCCTAGTCTCCTAGAGAGCAGTCTCCTGTGGTCATTGTACTCACAGGGGCTCTTGGAGGAGTGAATTGGGCTGGAGAATGAAGCCAAGATGTCAGTCCATTAGATGTGTGTGCTGAAACTCAAATATATGGGGAGGTGGAGAGAAGATGTAAGACAGAAACAGAGAAGGAGAAGGAGGTGGACAGAGGGGAAAGGAAAGGAGGGAGAAGAGACAGGAGAGAGAGAAAGAAAGGAGATGGGGGAAAGAGACAGTGCAGGCACACAATTTTGTGTGTGTGTGTGTGTGTGTGTGTGTGCACGCGCGCGCGCTCATATGTGTTTAGAGACATGGATGGGAGATGGAGAGACAGAGAGAGCGAGCAAGTGAAGGGAAAGCAAAAGGGGGAGAGGAAAAGAGGGAGGAGAAACAAAAGAAGAGAAAGAGGAGAGGGAGGACAGAGCAATTGTGCAGGCACATGTTTATGTTTGTTTCTATGTGCTCGTGTGTGCTTCGAGGGACAACAGAGAGAAGCAGAGAGACAGCAAGTAAAAGAGAGAGAGGGTGAAGAGGAAGGGAAAGAGGAAGAAAATGTTGAGACTTGAAAAGTCTTTCCTTCTGTTGAGGCCACAGCAAATCAGATGATAATGAAATTCTGCATAGATTAAACGCCCATCAACAGAAAACTTGGAAGCAAATGAGGAATTATGTCACAGAATCTCAGTGTCATGTAAATCTCACTGAACAGGGAAATCAAATGTTAGCAACAATTACATTCTTCTTATAACAAAATGGATTCAAAAATTAAAAAAAAAAAGAAGAAGAAGAAGAATGGAAACACTTCTGGAAATAATTAAAGGGGGAGCAGGGATCATGGGTTGGGGGAGCTGGAGACAGAGGGAGGGGCGTGCCGGCAGTAATAAATATAGAACCACAATTGAAGAGACAGTAGGAAACTCTTTGTGTGTGTTCATTGGAAATGCATTCTAGAGGTTGCAGTTTGTTCACCATGAATGTCATGACCTTGGGTTCCTTGAGGGAATATGGTCTCCACCCTGTCCCCATGGTGAAGGGAAGAAGCAAGAAACCATGTCATTCAATGGATGAAAGAAGTTCCAGTTTATATGGTGGAAGGAACCATTTTTTTGTTTTGATTTGTTTTGTTTTGTTTTTCTGTTTCATTCTTTGGGTTAAAGAGAGAAACACTGTGGGATTACAGCAAAGTCATCTTATTTGACAAAGAAAGAGACTCAGAAATGGGGCGGGTTGAGAACACTCTCATCCCATGCTGTAACAGCGAGATGGAGTCTCCGCTCTGCTTTTGGCCTCCTGAGATTCTGGTTAATCAAATGAGCATTTGGCCCATAGTAAATGGAGGTGCTGGGAACAGGCTTTGGAAAGGGCATTTGTACCGCTTCTCTGGGACAGTTCTTTCCCCAGGGACCTGGCTCTGCCTCTGAGGATATAGACGAATGGGTCAAACTGGCTCACTGGGAAGCTCTGGTGAACTCCAGGTTGAAGTCTGTTATATATGTGGAAGGAAACTCTCGGTTTTTGGATGAGCAAAATGTTCAAAATAATCCTTCACTAAATTCCAGCCAACTAACTTCTACTCCTTCACTTAGTTTTAAAATTGTTTCCTCCTTCTATCCTGTCACACACAATTGAACACAACAGGAGCCTTTTAGAGCTAAGACCTCAAGGATGACCTGCAGCCATGATCCCCAGGCTGTAGCTGTATCCCAGATGTAAGCACATGAAGAGCAAAGCATGAACTTGATAAAAATACAGGCTCCCAAGCCATCCCAGACACACCTAATCAAGATCTCTTGGTCTGGGAGGGTGGAGGTGAAGAGGGTAGGAAATCTACATTTATAATAAGCTCCCAGGTATGTTTCATGTGGCCATCCCAGCTCTGATCTCTGGATATTTGGAAGCCACTGAAAACCAAACTCCTTATTTTGTAATTATGTAGGCTAAGACTTGGAGAGCACTGCCAAAGGCCACACACAGCTGGACTAGAACTCAAGTATGTCACTTCTCAGTCCAGCATTTTTTTTTACTACACCTGAATCTCCTTCAGAGCATGACAAAGGCCTAAATTCTGTCCACCACCTCAGTCATTCCTGAGGCTACATCTAGCAATTCCATGTTCATGATCATTGATGATGATGATGATGGTGGTGGTGGTGGTGGTGGCAGTGGTAAGCTAACACTCACCTAATGCTTACTATGTGCTTGGCGCTATATAATAATTTATTTAATCTTCAAAACAAGTCTAGGGGATAGGCTCTATAATTGAATTGAGGCACAGAGAAGTCAAGGAAGTCACACAAGTTCACACAGCTAGCAAAAGGTGGGACTGGGATTCAGGACAGGCAGAAGACAAGAGAAGTGAGCCACTTCCTCAAAACACTTTCTCTTTTTGTCACGCAGGATGTTCTCATTGTTAGTTATCTCTCTTGACCTTTTCTCCTTACTTTCCCCTCCTCCCCCAACCACCTGCTTGTAGGTACAATAGTGTGGGAGAATAGTCCTAGAATGAAGGAGAAACACTCAGCAGGAACTCCAAAGATGACTAGGGATTTAGGAAAAATTGGATCTTATTAAGGTAAGTGTTAAAAGAGCTTTTTAGGGGTGAGCAGAATAGGTGGGGCCAGGCATAGAGCTAATTAATGTCAAGCTTTCTTTTCCCCAAACCCACCCCCAGGTTTCACAGAATGAAAATAGGGACCAGATGAGAATCAAAGTTGGCATTAGCTTTATTTCTTTGCCCCCAAATACATGAGTTCTGCTTTACTGTGTTGGAGGACTTGATTTGAGCTTTCTCTTGTTCAGAAAGATGTATAGGAAACCTCCTTTCTACCCTCTTCCAGGCCTCCCTCACTCCCATAATCCAGATATGAGGACCCATCTTGGGATACGTAGAGAAGGCAGAGCAAATTCTAAGCTAGTTACTATAAAAGAAAGGCCTCCAAAGCAGTGACCTTGGACACAAGCTCAGCAATCAGATGAGTTCTTCTTCCTGCACTAACTACTCCAAAAGTGCTGTAAGCTCTTTGACCTCTATTTCCTCAGGGCAGATAATTTGCTTTGAGTCATTCATACTGTCTTACATTCTCCTCTTATGACCAAAGAAACCTTGAATGCTGAATAAAAGAAACCCACCTCCGTGACTATGCAAGCAAAGTCTTTGAACATATACAAACAGGTTAATTCATCTCTGCTCCATACTTCCAATAGCAATGAAGTAAGTACAAAGCATTAACCCATTATGACACAACATTATCTTGGTTTTCCTCACTTGCTCAAAATAAGAACAAGTATCCTTGATGGGGAAGAGACATAGGGCAGAAAGATGATAAAAGAATCTTAGGGAGCACTGAGAATCATCAATACCACCAGATGCCAGAGCTGAATCCATGGAAGGTGCTGCTTAACTCCAGGGAGGCCATATCTGCCTTGCCTGTGGCATCTCCAGCAGGAAGCTCTCAGCGTATGATCCACCTCCGCAGCCCCCTGGGAAAGCTGTATCATGAACATTTGGGATCATTTCATATTTCATAAATGGGCTTAACTCATACTCATGAGGTCAACTGGGAGGCCTACTGGATTTTATTATGCTGGAAAGGGAGGCAACCAGAAACATCACGCATGAAGCAGGAGAAAGGCAGCTGGGAGAAAGCGAGCAAGCAGAGGGAGACTTGAGGTGATGTGAGTCATCCTACCAGGATGAGGGCCCGAACCATTCAGCATCCCACGGTGAAAAAAATAAAATAAAACAGCAGTCCCTGAGCCAGACAGAACCCAGAAAAGATTCTCATCCCAATCTATTTGCAGGAAGGCTTTAGGAAGCTCATTGAATTTATGCCACATTGATGAGTGCAAAATACACCATGTAAAATGGTGCACGCTATTGTGTCCAGATCCTTAAAAAACGTGATAAAGCTATAGAAGGTGTTAATACACTTAAACTCTTTCTCTCCATATTAGTTAGTTGTAAGTTCTGAGTCTAGGGTATGAAGCTGGCAGGTTTGCATAACTTGACTCTGGGCTGACTTTGATGGGATGAAGAGCAAGAATCCATATGAAATCATAGAGGAGAGAGACACTGACGGAAAGTCACAGAGCTGAAAGAAGAATGGGGAACTGGTGAATAGAGTTATAGTGACATGGATCCATGGAACAACAGAAGGAACACACTGACTAAACCAACACAGGTCAGGAAAATAGGCCAGGGCCAGGTCCTAGTAATTGCTGTGGCACAGGCTGTTCAACTTCTTCCAATATCTTTTCTCTTTTTCTTCCCTAGTAATACACATTTTAGCTGAGCATATTGCTACTCATAAAAAAGATAGGATTTTCCAGCCTTCTTTGCAATGAGTGTGGCCAGGGAACTAACTTCTTGCCGATGAGATACAAATGCATGCATCATATGGCAGCCCCCTGTAATCTCCCTTAGGAGACAGATGGCATGCTGTCTTGGTCTCTTCTTTATCACCCCTTTCTCCACCTGCTGCCTTAAATATAGATGGCACCATCTTTGGCCATGGTGACAAGGCCACATTCCAGAGATGGTAGAGCTATGAGCTCCATGGAGACTTGGTTTGCAAGGATGTTATAGGGCAGAATTATCTTATCGGTCCTGGAAGGCTTATCGCCAAACCTAGTGTTCCATCTCTGAGAGAGACAGCCTAAGCCCTGGAATGAATGACTATTTGGGACCAGGTTTAGCTGCAAGTGACGAAAACAACTAAAATAACTGTCATTTCAATGGGATAGAAGTGTTTTTATTTTTCTCATACAAACAAAGACCCACCCCTTCTGTTTAAAATCTTCTCTCTTCTCTGGAACTAAAGACCATTGACAGGTAATAGTTAATCCTCTCTTCTCAGAAGCAAATTATTCCCATCGGGTCACCTCTCCTTGAATGTAGGCCTTCTTTCCCCACCATGTCTCTTCATTGTTCTCTGCCTTTCCAGTCCTCCCTTTATTCCTTTTGAGTTCGGGAGAAAATCTCAGTTCGGGGCTAAAAATGCCTTAAGTCAAAGCAAAGCTACAGGAAGTATGCAGAATCAGCCATATGACCTGAATGCTGGGCCAGCAAGCCAGCAGAGGGGCAGACTGGCTTAAAGCCAACTCAACAACCAGCTCCCTGTACATGACCCTAGAGGCAGTGCAGCCCCGAGCAGAGAGAGGGAGGAAGGGGGCTTCCGGTACGGGTAAGTCTACACACTTGAGTGGTGCTGCACCCAAGGCCAAGATGCACAACACCCCCCCAGCTGCCTCCCAACCCTGATCGTTTGGGATCGCCTCACCCCTGCGCTTTTTCATTACCTGACCTAAGGACCTCCTGAGGCAAATAAAGCTCTCCATGCAGGGTGAAGTTACTGAAGCAAAAATAATAAATTTTCATGAGCGTGTTTCAATTTTCACTTGTGTCTATGGCCAAAGGTGTTTTTTATTTTGATAATGGCTGCTCTAAGAAGGGCAAGCCACATGCTGCTAACTTGTTAAAGAGGAAGGAGGAGAGAGAAAGAGAGAGTCAATGAGAGTGAGAGTCTGTGTTCAGCTGTAAATTTCCCAACAGCCTGCTCTAATCTTCCCAGTTTTGAATCCCACCCTTAAAATCTTAATGACAGAGAAAGGGATAAAATATTATCTGAACTGTGTTCTGTTGACAGTTTGTCCTGGGCTCATTTTAGCCATGATAATTCAGTGATTTTTGCGTGTGTGTATGTGTGAGTTTTAAGAGAGAGACATCAGCATTCTGTGGTACCATTTCATAATGTAGAGTGTGTAAAAGGGAAGGAATTTGGAGGAATCAGGCTCCTTCCAGTTGGACATCAACTTGACCGTTGTTTTCAGCTCACTTTTGTCTGGCAGAGTTTCTGTTTGCTTTTAAATGTCAGAAAAGGTTAAGAAACCTTTGAAATCTGCAAAAGATTTTCTAGACTTATGAAGCGGATGTCCACCCTATAATAGCATAAATTAATCACCTCTCCTCACTTTTGAAATTGCCTTTTAAAGGAAACATATCTGAGGAATCTAATTAAAGACAAAAGAATTCAAATAAATGCTCATTTGTGGGTCTGAGTATTTGGCTTCAGAGTAACAGGACCTAGTAACATCCAAATGTTATATTTCTCTCTGTCTTTATAATCCGTCCTAACTCACATTTTCCCAAATCATGTAGATTCAAGAGAAAATATTGTGGCTCAGAGAGCATTAACATATCCTTCCCTTGCCCCTATCTCAAAAGCCAGCTACAGTAGTGAGGGACTTAAGGCCCCTAAGTGACTAGTGAACCTCCTCTATGTCTAGAAGGTATTTTGTTTACTATCACTGGTGTCTAGTACAAATGCATGGGGTGACTGAGCAGCCACAAGAAATCTCTACTGAGATTTCTCCAAGTCTCAGTAGACTTTCCTGTACAGTATGCGCCAGCCTGCAGACCACCGCCAGGGTGTACAGAAAATATACCTCTCTGAGGTCAGGTGTTAATAGCTAACTTTATAGTTTGAGATGCTATTCTGATGTACTTAAGCTCAATACTTCCAAGAATCCATCACCATCCAAAGGCAGAGGCTAAGTCTGGGTGCTCCCAGAGGATAAAACCTGTGAGATCTCAAGCCACCTATTCACCCGCATGCCCACAGAGACGCACTTTGAGCATCTGCTTATCAGTGGCCATCAGTCCAAGTAGATTGCTGCTGAATTGTCCTTTGCTCCTGTCACCGGCATGTTTAGCCCCAGGGGCTTTTCTTACTGCGTTTGCAGACACAGGTCCCATTATGTTTTATCTGTGCCCTGCAAAGGCATGGAAGTCTCAGTAAGGGACCATATGCTGAGGCTCACAGCACAGGGAGTTCCTGCCTGGGATTCTGTATAGGAAGCAGGGCCACTCTTTCCATCCCCCACAAAAAGTATGACCTTACTATTTTCCCTTTCATTATCTTTCCCACTTCTGCCTGGGGAAACATTTTCTAGGATGGATCTTTCCAGGCATTTTTTTCTGTGTTTTGAGTTTTCTCCATCTCCCTAAGGTTGTGGGCTTGAAAGGCAAAAACTACACATAGCCTTTTATTTCTACTGTCTAGAACTACCTTAGCCCTTCCTTGTCCTGAGAACATATCACTGAATTGAAAAGTGTGTGTCTGTGCCCATGCGCCTACACACATGTGTACGCATGAACACACAGGGCTAGGGAGCAGATGTAGTAAATTATTGGAGGGGAAAAAGTCAGTCAATATCTTTAAACTCTTCTTCTATGTTTATAAATACAAAAAAATGGAGTGAGGAGTTTTTGATACTCCTAGCATTGAGGTAACAACTGTGGAACATTGCCATTTTTAGCTCTTAGAAAACAATTAGATAATGTAAGAAGCATATATGGTTTATTTCCCTGAAATTGCTTCTGCTTAATATATGTGTTTAATAAATTGGAGTAGAAATAGAGTTGAAAGGACCCTGAATTTCTCATGCAAGGCCTGGAGGGCAGAACTGAAGAGACTTACCCTGAAGTAACCACAGAAGGACAGCCCACAGGGACTTTGCAGCCCTCTGCTCCAGGGGTCAGGCCACATCATTGTGCAAGCAGTTGAAGGTAGTGTTTGCAGGCTGGGTGGTCAATATCAAGAGCAAAGGGAGGAGGGCGTGATGTGCTGTGACACTAAGGAATCACTAGTTTTCTAAAGAGCAAGTCCCACCCCAAAGAAATGGAGCTAATCTCCCAACTTGGCACCCAGAAGGGGAAAGGCACAAGTCAGTGTAGCCTCACAAAGCAATGAGGTGCCAATTTCCACTTCATCCATAAGTCATAATTCTCCAGGCCTCAGATCACTCAAACGAACCACTCCTGCCAGCCAAGGCTTTCTCCCACCTTATTTATTTCAGCACAACCCAGAAATCTTACCATAACATGCAGAACAACAGGCCAAACCATGAGGTGAGGACTACAGCCAAGTAAAATGTATTTGATATCCGTGGGCAGAGCAAGCAAGCCTTTATAAAATATTTAGGCACCTTAAATCTCAATGGCTCCAGCTCAAGTGTCCTACCTCTAGAGTCCTTTCCCTATTCACTTTCCTGGCATTCCTCTTCCTCATTGTCTGGTAGAAGGCCTCTCTGGCCCCACCCCCCAGCCACATGGAAG